>NC_044979.1:177099962-177399962 GCF_008728515.1 Papio anubis | reverse complement strand
TTCACCATGTTAGCCAGGATAGATACTCTCATTCTTATTTCCACTTTCTGATAACAGAAAGTGCAAGCCAGCTTGCAAGGGCCCATCCCCAGCTCACCTGGGCAATCCCCGTCTAATTTCACCTCCCTGCCAGCTTCCTATCCTGTTCCCCACAAAGGCTCCCTGTCCAGCTGCTGTGCGATTCCTTCCTCTTTCCTGAAGAAAATCCAGACCCACAGATTCGGGGCCAGAATCCCCTCTGATGTACCAACTACCGGCCCCGCAGCAGACTCCTGGCTAGGGTAGAGAAGATCAAATGCTCAGTCTATCTAATTCCTTTCAAGGTCAAGTTCCCTTAACACAGGTGCAGAAAATAACAGGTGAATCACTTTCTCATGGTTTAGGCCTGTGTTAGGCCCTGGAGAATCTCAGGCTAGTATGTTTCTATGGCACTCCCTAAGGACCGCATCCACTCTGCAAGAGGAGGGCACGTCCCACACACCACACCACACACACACACACACACATACACCACATGCACTGCACTTACACTTCACACATACACACACACCCATGCACCACCCATTCACACTCGCACCACTCTGTGCACCCCACACACACCACATGCACCACACACACCACATGCACCACACACACATGCAGTGCACTTACACATCACATATACACACACATCCATGCACCACACTGACACACCACACACACACACAACACATGCACCATGCTTACACATCACACATACACACACACCACACCCATGCACCACACACACCACACTCACAACACATCACACCACAGGTATCACACTCACATCACACCACATGCACCACACACGTCACACCACATGCACCCCCGGCCCCATACACACTGAATGAATAACACAGCCACACAGAGGGCAGGGCCTGGGCCCGGTACTGAGTCCCTCCTTGCCTCTGAACAGCACACCCCCTAAGGCAGGCCCAGCCCACGGCTCCAGGGGCTGTCACGGATTTCCAGGGACTTTCCGAGGAGGGAGCCTGGAGCCTGTCTTGCTGGCGAGCAAATGGCAGTCCTCGAGATCACCCTGACTGCGCGCTGTGCACACGCACACTCACACGTGTGCACACACACGCACTTGTGCAAGCGCGCACACGAGCCAAGCCAGGCAGCCGCACAGCAGCCGCCAGGGTCGGGTTGATGAATCCGGAGGCCCCGGTCACCTCGCGGCCCGCGGGCAGGCGCCGGAGGGGCTGGCGGCGCGCGCACGTGGCGGGGCCCGGGCGGCGGGGCCTTTAAGGGGGCGGGGGCGGGCCGCGTTGGTAGCAGTCGGGAGAACGGCGGCCCCCGCAGGCCCAGCCGCGCCCCCTCCCTCGGGCACCGCCCCCGCCCCGCCCCGCCCCGCGGCCCGAGCCTCCTCCGGCCACTGCTGGGCCGCGGGCGGGACGCCCGGGGCGGCGCGCGCAGGAGGAAGCGCGCCCGGCCGCGGCCCAGGAACTTCCCTTACGCCGAGTCGGGAGCGCCGGCCGCGGGGTCCGCTCGCGCCCCTGTTCCGCAGGTGTGCGGGGCTTTCGCCCAGCCCCGGCTGGGGCCGCCGCGCATTTCCTCCCCGCTCGCCCCGCCCGGAGGCCCCGGGCCGCGCTCCTCGCCGGGCTCCGACCCCGCCGCGCCCCCTCCACGCCCCCCGCGCGCCGCGGCCGCCGCCAGCGCGTGTCCTGAGTCCGCCGCTCCGGCCCGGGGCTGCCGGGGAAGTTGGGGCGAGGCGGGCCGGGGATGCGCCATGGCCATGGCCCGGCTGGGCTCGTGGCTTGGGGAGGCGCAGTGGCTCGCGCTGGTGTCGCTCTTCGTCGCGGCGCTGGCCACGGTAGGCCTGTACCTGGCGCAGTGGGCGCTGGCCAGGGCGCGACCCCAGCCCCAGCGGCGGGCGGTGGAGCATGGAGAGGGGCAGCGCCCGGGGTCCGACGCGCTGCTCTCCTGGATCCTGACGCTGGGCAGCTGGAGGAGCCAGTGGCAGGCGGCCTGGGTGACCGCCCTGAACGAGGAGGCCGAGAGGAAAGGGGTGAGTTTCCGGGACTGCGGGCCGGGGGGCGGCTGATGCCGGGGCGGTCTGTCCGGGCCAAGCTCTTTCCTGGAGGCGTCGCCACAGCCCCTGACCCAGGCGAAGTGTTGAGTCCTCCCCCCAGCGCAGAGCATCTTCCAGAGTTAGGAGAGAGACGGGGGAGCGAGGACCCTTGACTGGGAGACAAGACAAAGTGATTGATTTTATTCTCCAAACGGCAGGTGCGCCAGGCCCTGGGCTCCGCGAGGGACAGGCTGGCGGTTGGAGGGACTGTCAGTAGCGCTCATCCGCGCCAGTCGTTACCTCCCCTGCCTGGAGTCCCGGCGCGAATTCCCGTGCCCGATGGGACACTCACTGAGCTTGCACATGATACACGAATAGCTGTGACCCCAATGTGCTTCCACCTCTCATAGAGCTGAATTTCACCAAGAATTTATCTCCAAAGACTTGCATTCCTTGGCATATAAAAACAGCGACCGTTTGCTGAGGGCCAGCCGCTGGGCAGACATCCTACCGAGGCTTTCGGTGCATCTGCCATCTCTGAATCCTCACAACTCCCCGGACATAGGTGTTATCACTGTTTTACAGATGAGGAAACCGAGGCCCAGAGACGGCAGGCAGCCTGCCCAGTGCCACACAGCTCGTGGGCGGCAGAGCTGGCATGTGAGCCCAGCTGCCCTGGCCTGCAAGCTAAGGGCCTCGTGTCTTACCTCTGCTGCCTCACAGTCCTGTGGGCGTTTCTGTAGTCGTTGTTTATTTGATTGTTCCTTGACTTATTTTTGCTTTTAAGACATCTTAGTTTAATGACAAGTTCCTGGTATGTACTGTTCTTAGGCATTTCACAGAAGGAGTTGGAGCCTGGGTGAGTTTGGGGAGGCACCCTTAGTCTTGGCCGCTGCTCCGCCCTTCTAGGCCACAGTTTCCTGCACCTACATGTAAAGCTCAGTGGTCATTCGCTGTGGAAATAGCAGAATTGCTAATTTTGAACGTCCGGCCCCATCAACCTTCAAAATATTCCATGGCAGGCCCTGTGCCTGGTCCTTGTGCCATGGCCTTGGAAGACATGGCCATGGAATTAAAAAACAAAAAAGCTTTGACTATCAGCAGACATCCAGCAAATCAAGAGACCTTGTTCTGAACTCTTGAAAAAGAACATAAATGACTGTACTTTTTGGAGGAAAAAAGGCTTCAGGGTCAGTCGACTGACTTTTGTCCTGGTGCCCAGAATCTGTGCCTCAGCTGTCCAGAGCTGAAGAGTTTCTCAGGGAAACCAGTGGTCTCTTGTGGGAGCCCTCCACTCCTGTTGGCCTCACATCCAGGAGCAAATGCAGGTATTTCCCCAGGAAGCTTCCATCACTGACCCCTGATTGACCTGGTATCAAGGCTTCTGAGGCTGAGTCCCCTCCAGGCTGGTGGCGCGATTGGGCACCAGTCTCATCCGTGCCCTTTGTAGGAGGCAGGCGAGTGTTGGGTGAATGACCTGTGAGTTCCGCTTCTAACTCTGGAGTTTCAGGCCCAGAGGCAGTGACCTTACCTTCTGTATATTTGGGATGGTTTGTTTCGTGACATGTATGGATTGGCTTCAGAAAATATGATCCCCTTGGATATGATCCTTCCATATTCCCATCTGCCTGAAGTGTCGAGAGGCAGAGAAGAGGACGTCCCTGCCCTGGCATCTGTCTTGGGCTGGTCAAGTCAATCTGAGAACACTGAAGGAAATATTTGAAAGTTTTGGATAAAAACTTTTTACCTGAGTCTTCGTGTGGGATCAGGGAGGGTTTGCATTCAGGGAGAGAGAGGGTCTCAGCTTGTCTGCACCTTCTCTGTTCTCTCTCTGCTGTTGGCCACACACTGCAGTCTCATACCCCTGTCTCTCCTGACTTCCTGCCCGGAAGAGGCAACAGTGTCCTGGATTCATGCTCAAAGCAATCCAGGACCATCTCTGCCATATTTGCATGGACATAGTCCATTAGTTCTGTGATGAGAGTCTTTGGTATTGCTTACTTTCCTGGGGACTGGGGTGGGGGAACACAGTCCTGATGCCTGAGAATGTCATTTCATTTCCATTCGAATGGAACGTGTTGCTGGCAGATAGGATCTGGGTGACTGGGCTCCCTATGAGTGATGGTCACACACCCTCCCCGCATCCTGAGCCATCGCTGCTGTATCAGTGATGGCATTTTGGGTGAGCAGGTGGTGGTGTTTGCATTCCTGGCTGCCCTGAGTCCGGTGATTGTCACATACATCCGAGCATCCTGGGCCACTGCTGTTGTGACAGTGATGACCGTGTGGGAGAGCAGGGGCTGCTATGTCCATTCATGGCTGCCCTGACTCTGGCAGGAGTTTCTCGCTGCCCTCCCCCACCTCAATTCCCACTAATCCCGGATTAGGGCTGACACTCCGAGCCCGCTCTCGCCCGGAAAGCCACAGCTTAGTGCTCCCCCTCCTGCCTCTGCCTTGTCCTGATGTCACTCTGTCCTACCCAGGGAGGAGACCAGTTCTTGGCCTGTCACTTAGGGATTGAGAAGACCTGGTAATAACTTCATCACATCCAGCATTCTGTCTGGAAAGTGGAGATTTTTACACAACGGAGACAATAACTCCTCCCATTCCAAGTTTTACCCCACCTTTGTATTTTAAGATGGAAAGAAACCCTAAACTCTTCTAGCCAAGCCCCTTCCTTCTCCAGAAGAGGAGACTGAGGCCCCTGAGCTGGAGGAATTTGCTGAGGTCTGCCCATCAGTGGCTGCAGCCTGTTCCCTTGTGGGAAGCAGTTTCAACTTGGAGACCTAAATGTTTCCTTTAAATGAGAGCCAGCGAGAACGGCTCAGAGAGTAGAATTGTTAATGTGTTATCCTAAACAGTGGGGCTTGCACCTCCCAGGATCCAAGGACTGGGCAGCACCCTAGGAGTCCTCGTGCTCTCTGATGACCACTGCAGCAGCGCAGACTCCCCATATCGCAGGGGACCTCGGATCCCCACCCTCACTCCAGAAAGGGTTCTAAATTTTATGTGACAGTGATTTGCACTGACCTCAGAGGAAACCATTGCTGATCTGCCGGCTGGCCAGGTGGATGCCAGGTATGCAGAGATCACAGGAGTCCCGCCCAGAGAGCTTAGCGACACACATGCCTGCCCCCCACATCCGCCTCAGTAGGCTTGGGGAGCACACTGTGAGGGTGTCCCATGGTTGAGAATCACTGGTGAGAAGCTGCTAGAACACACCTGCCATCCATCAGAGTTACTCTTTCTTTTTTTTTTCCTTTTTTTTTTTGTTATACTTTAAGTTCTAGGGTATATGTGCGCAAGGTGCAGGTTTGTTACATAGGTATACATGTGCCATGTTGGTTTGCTTCACTCATCAACTCATCATTTACATTAGGTATTTGTACGAATGCTGTTCCTCCCCCAGTCCCCCACCCCCCGACAGGCCCTGGTGTGTGATGTTCCCCGCCCTGTGTCCATGTGTTCTCGTTGTTCAGCTTCCACCTATGAGTGAGAACATGCAGTGTTTGGTTTTCTGTCCTTGCAATAGTTTGCTGAGAATGCTGGTTTCCAGCTACATCCATGTCCCTGCAAAGGACATGAACTCATCCTTTTTTATGGCTGCATAGTATTCCATGGTGTATATGTGCCACATTTTCTTAATCCAGTCTGTCGTTGATAGGTATTTGGGTTGGTTCCAAGTCTTTGCTATTGTGAATAATGCTGCAGTAAACATCCATGTGCGTGTGTCTTTATAGTAGCATGATTTATAGTCCTTTGGGTATATACCCAGTAATGGGATTGCTGAGTCAAATGGTATTTCTAGTTCTAGATCCTTGAGGAATCGCCACACTGTCTTCCAAAATGGTTGAACTAATTTACACTCCCACCAACAGGGTAAATAGAGTTCCCCTTTCACCCAGCACCACCTAAAAGCAGTTGTTTGAGCTTTGACTCTTGCCTCTGCATTTGGTGTGGTGTTGCAGACACCTAATTCCCATTGATGTGATCACTCTTTGGTCATAGAGAACAGAAGATCCCAGAACTGGCTCAGTCTCAGGTCAGGCTCCTCAGACTGAGAACTAATATTATGGTATCCAAAAGGACCAGTTGAGATTTTCTTTTTACTCCCCTGTGATTACATCAGTATTTACAAAGTGGTTCATGATCATCAGTTATACCCTCAACACCCCCTTGGGAGTCTCCGGGACTGCTGTCCCACAGTCTCCTTGACTCTGGGATCCAGCGTGCTTGCTGCCGATGGCCCCTGCCCGTGGGCTGCGTAGCACTCCCCCCAAGGCTGATGCTGTCTGGACCACGTGTGGGCAGCCCCCGTCCCGAAGTGAGGCCTGTGTTCTGTGGCCTGCGCTCTGGGCTTATCTAGTAGCGGCCCACCTAAGTGGGATGAGGCCCCGGACGAGGAGGGTCCCCAGTGCTGTTTGTTTCTTTAGTCCTTCAGCCCAGGGTTTCTTTAAAGGAATGTTCCAAATACAAATGATCAAGACTATAACTATCAAACAATTTGTGGTCTTTGTAAAAAAAAGAAAAAAAAAAAAGAAAGATGCTGTGTGGACTTGGAACATGTTATTAATAGCACTGACTTGAATAGAAGTTTCTGCATTTACAAAGTAAACAAAGTGGCCACCAGACTTCAGAGTCTTTGCATTATATAATGACCTTCCAGTTGTGCTCACAAAGTCCAAACTCCTTGACCAATGACAGTGACCGGTGTAGGAAGCCAGTTGGTAGAACTGTGGCAGCCACTGTGGGGAAGGGCCTTGGAGCTGCCCTTCCCTCCTCCAGTAGAAGGAACTTGGGCCTTTTTGGGGCTGTGAACCCTGCGCCCTCCACCGTGACCCCTTCTGTCGCTCCAGTGTCCAGGGACCTTTCCTGTATGGGGCCTTCCCACAGGTCATTCCTTTTGTTTGGAATTCTTATCTTTTTTTCTGCTTATGTGACTTCTCTAAATCTTTTGGGTCTTGGCTCAGAGGTCCCCGATCCTCCCCTTCAGCCAGGATGCTCCCCACCCTGCCGTCCTCCCGACCCCCTGGAGTCACTTATGCCCTGGTCAGCTCCCGGCATTGTGAGCTGGGGCAGAGCCAGGGGCCGTCCAGGCAGAGCCAGTCCCAGTGCCCGGCACAAAGCCGGCTCGCGGCAGGCTCTGGTCTCAGTGGGGTGAATGATGGGCCTCTGGAGGAGGAGAAACAGTGGTGATGCCCATTCCTCCATCTGGACTCAGGCCTTCTGTCTTGGGAGCCGGCCAGGCCTGGGCAAAACAAGCTGTTTAATGTGCTTTGTTTTTCGCTTCTAAAGCATCAACATTAAAGGAGGCTCTGATGACTTTGCAAGTCATCAATGCAAAACCCAGGAATAGGCGCCAGTTCAGTTTGTTCTTTGCACTCACCCATTCTCCCAACAAGACAGGAATTCAGGAAAGTGTGGGTGTAGTGTTCACATCAACTAAAATTCCCCCAACGCTAACTTCCATTCCCGCGGGCCCCTGGTAGGTTGCCGAGGAGGGAAGGCACTTCTTCAGCCCGTGCAAGAGCCTGTGGGGAAGCTGTGGAGCTGGGTGTGGGTTTGCTTGGTGCTCCAGCTCTGCCCTCCCAGCTGTGCGATCCTGGGAGAGTCTCTGTGCATCACCTGCACGAGGGAAAATTTTGGGTTCAATCCAGAAAACAAAATCCACTCTCCTAGCGGTGAGATCAGATCTGTGCGAGGCATTTAGCAAAATGCCTGGTACCTAGTGAGACAATAAAGGTAGGCTGCTCTCTTTAAAGTCGTATTTTTTAAACTTTTTATTTTGAACTGCTTTCACAGAAAAGTTGAAAAAAAATGATTTAGCTTCCATATATTCGTCGCTCAGCCTTGCATAACCACAGCTCAATGATCAGAACCAAGAAATTAACATTGGTGCCATGTTACTATGATTTGTAACACAATAAGATTAATGTAATGTAATAATTCAAGAAATTTAGGCCAGGCGCGATGGCTCACGCCTGTAATCCCAGCACTTTGGGAGACTGAGGCGGGTGGATCACCTGAGGTCAAGAGTTCAAGACCAGCCTGACCAACATGGAGAAACCCCCATCTCTACTAAAAATACAAAATTAGCTGGGTGCGGTGGCATGTGCCTGTAATCCCAGCTACTTGGGAGGCGGAGGCAGGAGAATCGCTTGACCCGGGAGGCAGAGATTGCAGTGAGCCAAGATTGTGCCATTGTACTCCAGCCTGGGCAACAAGAGTGAAACTCTGTCTCAAAAAAAGAGAGAGAGAGAAAGAAAAAGAGAAAGAGAGAGAGAGAGAGAGAAAGAAAGAAAGAAAGAAAGAAAGAGAGAGAAAGAAAGAAAGATTAACATTGTCACAATGCCTAATGACTAAAGCGAAGGCCTTCTTTGAATTTCACCAGTTTTCCACCTGTCTCCTTGTATTGTTCTAGGTTCCCATTAAGGGTACCTGTGGCGTTGAGTTGTGACTTCTTCATCACCTGCAGTCTGTCAGGGTTTCTCAGTCTTCCTTTGTTTTTTATGACCTTGATAACTGAAGACTATTGATCATTATTTTGCTGACTATCTTTCCATTTGCCTGGCATTTTCATATGGTTGGAGTGAGGTTATACAAACCACAGAAGTGGTGTGCACTGTGTCTGGGGCTTGTGACGTCAGTGTGTCTTGTTGCAGTGGATGCTGAGCTTGGTGCCTTGGTTAAGGTGAGTTCTGCTGGGGTCATCCTCTTGTATTTTATGTCTCCTCCTGTATTAGTCTATTCTTGCATTGCCAGAAAGAAATGCCTGAGACTGGTAGTTTATAAGAAAAGAGGTTTAATTGACTGATGGTTCTGCTTGTCCAGGAAGCATGGCAGATTCTGCTTCTGGGGAGGCCTCAGGAAACTTACAATTATGGTGGAAGGTGAAGGGGAGCAGGCTCATCTTCTATGACCCAGAGCAGGAGGGAGAGAAAGAGGCAGGAGGTGCTACACACTTTTAAACAACCAGATCTCATGAGAACTCACTCAATGTACAGTACCACGTGGGGATGGTGCTAAACCATTCATGAGAAGTCCCCCTACCATGATCTGGTCACCCCCCACCAGGCCCCTCTGGCAACACTGGAGATTACAATTCAAGATGAGATTTGGGCAGGGACACAGATCCACATCATGCCACCTCCTTATATCTTTCCTGCTGTAGTTAACAGGTAGTGTGGGGACATACTTTGAGCCTGTGCAGATCCCATCGCTCCTCAAACTTTTCCTTACTGATTTCACAACCATTGATATATCTTGTGTGCAGTGATGACGAAGGTGCAATTTGCTTGATGGTGACTTTCTGTTTCCCCTTCCTTGCTCTCTTTATTATTTGGAACTCTACTGCAGGAGAGATCTGTCATTTCTCCTCCAATGAGATATTTATTTGATTGTTTAGCTCAATATAGACTCAATGGGTATGTATTTTATTCTGTGGGTTATAATCCCATACTATCACTATTTATTATATTGTTGTATCAGTTTGTTTTCCCACTGCTTTGAAGGACTTCCCTGAGAGTGGGTAATTGATAAAGGAAAGACATTTAATGACTCACAGTTCCACATGGCTGGGGAAGCCTCAGGAAACTTACAATCATGGTGGTAGGGGAAGCAGGCACCTTCTTCACAAGGTGGCAGGAGAGGGAAGAAGGAAGGAGGAACTTCCAAACACTTATGAAAGCATCAGATCTTGTGAGAACTCACTATCATGAGGACAGCATGGGAGAGACCGCCCCGTGATCCAGTCACCTCCCTCCCTCTACAGATGGGGATTACAGGGCCCTCCCTTGACACGTGGGGATTACAAACAGAGCCAAACCAAATCAGTTGCTTAAGTTGTTCTCCTTTGGGCCATCAGGGTGCTCCTTTGAGAGTAGCCTCTTGTGTTCTTCCATCAAGCCCACTTTTTTTTTTTTTTTCATTTCCTTCATGTTTCCACAAAATGTTTGTTTTTGGCTCCCCACAGGCCCTGGATTCAGCCACTTCTTCAAGCAGCCCTGATTCCTTTTATTGGAGAAGTGTTTAGAAACCAAGACCTAGGCATTGGGTGTGTTCATTACCGCTTGGTTCTCATTGCTCCTCTTCAGTGCTTCAGTGTTCAGCAATAGCAAACATACATGTGTATACCAACATGTGTGTGTGTGTCTATATTTCTGTGTATTTCTCACTGCATTTATCTTAATAATCATGATTGTATCCTGCACCTTGGGTTCTAATCCAACAGAGTTCATTTTAGTTTTTTCTCTTTCTTATTCTTAACTCCCTTCTCCAAGAGTAAGACATTGGACATCTGCTGTCTTATTTACTTACTACTTATATGTTCAGTTCTAGTATATGCATAAAGTAGTTTCTGAGTTCCCAACCTATGAAACACATTTACTGGATTACAGCATTTATGTGCAGTCAAGATGCAGTTTTCCAAGCTTCTTAGGTTATATCTGTATTTTTCCCATCCCCTTCAGGGTGGTTATAGTGCATTTGTAGTGCATGTGTTTTTCCCATCCCCTTCAGGGTGGTTATAGTTCATTTGTAGTGCATGTGTTTGTTGGTGCACCAGAGCCACACAGTTTTAATTATGGGGTTTCTGTAGTCTATTTTAATATCTGGTGGAGCTAGTTACCCTTGTCTTCCTTTTTCAGTGTTTTCCTGGCAATTCTTGTGTGTTTCTTTTTCCATGTGGACACAAAGTCTTCCTTTAAGTGGACTGGGGTCTGGAATAAGGGTTCTCTCAGCATTGACACAGCAGCAGAGAGGCAGAGATACCTGAATTTGTGGTTGTGTGTGGCAGGCAGGCACACCCTGCTCCTGAAACTCAAGGACTTGGCAGATCAGAAAAGGAAAAGCAATCTCTCTTAATAATTCATTTTCTTTGTGAGACCACCCCTTGACCTTAAGTTTCCCAGCAAACTCTTTTTTTTTTTTTTTTTTCTTTTGAGATGGAGTCTCGCTCTGTTGCCCAGGCTGGAGTGCAGTGGTGTGATCTCGGCTCATTGCAAGCTCCGCCTCCCGGGTTCACGCCATTCTCCTGCCTCAGCCTCCCGAGTAGCTGGGATTACAGGCACCTGCCACCAAGCCTGGCTAATTTTTTTGTATTTTTAGTAGAGATGGGGTTTCACCATGTTAGCCAGGATGGTCTCGATCTCCTGACCTTGTGATCCGCCCGCCTCGGCCTCCCAAAGTGCTGGGATTACAGCCGTGAGCCACCGTACCCGGCTGCAAACTCTTTTCAAGGTTTGAATTCAGAAGGTAGCAAGGGAAGAGGGTAAACACTGCATCTGCTGCCCCAGGGGAGCATGCGTCTGCACCTAGGCTGGTGTAGGGCAACGTCGTATCTTTAGACTACTACAGAAGGTACATTGTTTCTCCACTGCATCCTCCGAGCGGCTGGCATGTTGCCTGCTCATGGTTCTCTGCCTGGCACTGTTCTCTGTGCTGGGTTCTGTTCTCTCAGGCCAGAGAGCCTGGTGCACAGAACTGTCTCATCACCAAGCTCACAGCGTGGCCCTGGCCAGCAGGTCCCACCCAAACAAGCTCCCACCACAGAGAATGCCAGCAGAGCAGCCCTGAAACTGTGATTTCATCCCTGTTGAGTAGTGCATTTAATTCTTTGCTGATTTTTTTGGGATGAGGTAGATAGTGCAAGAACAGGGTGAGGTTAGAAGTGTATAAATCAAAATGTTCTGTCGCTTTTAGGTTTACTTGGGTCATTGGGAATTCTTAAGAAATAGCCTCAGCATAACCTCATTGCTTGCTCACTTACACCATGCTTGCTGGAATCGCCATGGCACGGTTTTACACCGCTTCCCGTCTCCCACCCTCGGTCATGCCTTGTAGCTGCACCTAGCTCACTGCGGTGGAGATGAGATACAATGGGAGCCTGTGGGGCTGCGTGTTTTTTAACCACCCAGTCGGAGCTTACTTAAACCTGATGTGCTTTCTACACCATGTCAGGAACAGAGTTCAAGGAGAATTTCAATGTGGGGTTGTGTCGTTGGCAATACACATTTGGCCTTTCGAGAGCTTAGTTTTGAAAGAGCAAGACTTGGCTGGCCACATAAACCCTGGTTTCTTTGTTATAAAACGTTGGTCTTGTTGCCTTGTGGTCCTGTTTATTTAATTGTGCATCTCTTGTTTGGGGATTTAATTCTTTCTCTTTGAGACAGGGCCTTGCTCTGTCGCCCAGGCTGGAGTGTGATCCAGCTAAATACAACCTTCACTTCCTGGGTGCGAGTGATTCTTGTGCCTCAGCTTCCTGAGTAGCTGGGATTACCCATGTGTGCCACCACACCCAGTTAATTTTTGTATTTTTGGTAGAGACAGGGTTTTGCCATGTGGTCAGGCTGGTCTTGAACTGCTGGCCTTGAGTGATCTGCCCGCCTTGGCCTCCCAAAGTATTGGGATTACAGGTGTGAGCCACCATGCCTGGCCTTGCTTGGAGATTTTTAATTGGAAGAACCAGAACAGACATGAGCTGACCGAGTTTCCTGAAAGGATGCTGGGGGAACATGCAGAGCCATGGGCAAAGGTGAACCTTGGGGCCAGGTGGCTCCAGAGAGCTGTGAAGTAGGAGCCAAGGAGTCTACGCTGTGGGCAGCCACCAGCTGGGCTCATTTCCAGCCAAGGAACCTTGGTCACCCTCTCAGATCCCAGGCAGAGACCAGGCCTAGGGGGTAGGAGAAGAGAATGGGGGAACCCTAAGTAACCGTGCCACAGCAACCACACGCAACAGGGAGAGGTGCCTCTCCTAGACCAGAGTAGAGGACCGTCCCTAGCAGTCAGGGAGGGCACAGCCGGAGCCCACTGTGCCGGCCAAGGTGACCGCTAGAGCCACAGATCCTCTAATGTGCACGAAGCGGCCCTGCCCCGAGAGTCTGTTTCTTTCCTTATGCTGTCAGCAGGAAGATTCCGAATGCCCTTCACAGGCTTCCTGCAGCATCTTCAGCTTCGCTCCTGGGTGCCTGTCCTTTCCCAGCCTTCTCCTATAACTGAATCCTGCGCACTGAGCACAAGCCATCAGCAGCTGCTCCTTGGATGTGCAAACCTACTGATATTTAGCCGCTGCTGCTATTTAGAAGCACAGGGTTAACAGAAAGACGTGTTAGTACATTTTCTTAATTTTTCAGAATTTTAAACAGATACGTAATTTAAAAGATGCAGCCCCTCCTGTGCATGCCCCTCCTCATGCCACTCCTCTGTTCCAGGGCCCGCCTTTCCTGTCCTTTGAGGAGGACCCGCGGCAGCAGCCCCTGGAGCTGGCAGTGCAGGAGGTCTCCAGTGTGCTCAGGTCGGCCGAGGAGAAGGTGAGCCCGGGAGCCCCTTTCCCTGCAGGAGGAAGTGAACTTGGTGCCGGGGATGGGCAGTTTGCTTTGTTTAGAATCATTGGGCCGGGCGCGGTGGCTCAAGCCTGTAATCCCAGCACTTTGGGAGGCCGAGACGGGCGGATCACGAGGTCAGGAGATCGAGACCATCCTGGCTAACACGGTGAAACCCCGTCTCTACTAAAAAAATACAAAAAACTAGCCGGGCGCGGTGGCGGGCACCTGTAGTCCCAGCTACTCTGGAGGCTGAGGCAGGAGAATGGCATGAACCCGGGAGGCGGAGCTTGCAGTGAGCTGAGATCATGCCACTGCACTCCAGCCTGGGCGACAGAGCGAGACTCTGTCTCAAAAAAAAAAAAAAAAAAAAAAAGAATCATCGAAAACGCAGAACCCTTTACAGTAGGAAAAAAATCAAAACCACCATCTGGTCCGTCAACTGATGGGTGGATGAAGAAAGTGTGATCCGTCCACATAATGGGACGTTATTCCGCCTTGAAAAGGAGCGAGATTCTGACACTCGCTCCAGTGCGGATGAACCCTGAAAATCAGGTGTCAAGTAGAAAAAGCTGGACACAAAAAGCCTCGTATTGTGTGATTCCATTTATATGAACTATCCAGAGTAGATAAACCTGCAGAGACACAGAGGAGGTTCATGTTACCAGGGCCTGGGTGAGGGACTCTTGGGGGAAAATGGAGAGTGACTGCTGATGGGCTGAGGGGTTCACGTTGGGGGGATGAAATGTTCTAGAATTGATGGTGGTGTTAGTTGTAGAACTCTGTGAATATATTAAAAACCATTGATTTGTACAGCTTCAACAGGTGAATCATATCTCAGGGCATCTGATATCTGTTGCTCAAATATGTACATCCTGTTGTAGACTTTATATATTATGATATATCTCGTTTTATATACATATGTTTACATATATATGAACTATGTAGATGTTATGTAGAATTCATTTTCCTGTTGCTAACAGTTTATATGCTCAACTTACTAGACTCATCAGATACCATAAAGCATAAAAGCTTCTGAAATAAGTCCTAAGACATTTTCTCTCTTTTTTGGTTTTGTTTTGTATTGTTTTAGGGATGGGATCTCGCTCTATTGCCCAGGTTGGAGTGCAGGGGCATCAGCTTACTGTACCCTTAAACTTTTGGGCCCAAATGATCCTCTTGCCTCAGCTTCCTGAGTAGCTGGGACTACAGGCGCGTGTCACTGTGCCTGGCTAATTATTTTTGTTTCTTTTTTTGCAGAGATGGGGTCTTGCTATGTTACCTAGGCTGGTTTTGAACTGTTAGTTTCAAGTGATCCTCCCACCTCAGCCTTTGGGAGCAAGTGCTGGGATTATAGATGTGATTCTCCATGACCAGCTGAAATTTTCTCTTTAATACAAGTCTTACCCTTGTACTCATTATATTATTGTTGTTGTTGTTATTATTATTGTATTTCTTACTCTTGGGCTCTGAATTTTCCCCGTTAATAAAAATGGTTTATTTGCCAGTTATATTCAGCATAACTAGCAAATCCAAAGACCAGCTCCATGTGGATAAATACAATGTTCTTGTTGGCTGCTGAATGCACTGATTTGTAATTTACAGTCTAGAGTTACAGTTAGACATGAGGGTATGGTCTCACTTTAGGAGGGAAAAGAAGAAATCAGTGCTTCCCCCCTTCCCCATAACTCACATGTATATTTCCCATATGTGTATATAATCTGTTTTTGAAAGCATCATCTATAATGAAGTTCCGTCCTCTATTACTCCTCTTCCTACCTACACTGATGACTGTTCTTCTAAAGTTGGTCTGCTCTTTCTTCATTTTCAGCTTGTGTTTATATGTTGCCTGTGTTGCTGTATGATGTTTATGGCTCTGTCTGCATTTTTTTTTTTTTGAGACAGAGTCTCGCTCTGTCGCCCAGGCTGGAGTGCAGTGGCCGGATCTCAGCTCACTGCAAGCTCCGCCTCCTGGGTTTATGCAATTCTCCTGCCTCAGCCTCCCAAGTAGCTGGGACCACAGGCGTCCACCACCTCACCCGGCTAGTTTTTTGTATTTTTTAGTAGAGACGGGGTTTCACCGTATTAGCCAGGATGGTCTTGATCTCCTGACCTTGTGATCCACCCGTCTCGGCCTCCCAAAGTGCTGGGATTACAGGCTTGAGCCACCGCGCCCGGCCTCTGTCTGCATTTTATTATCAAGTTAGGTGTGTGGGTGCCATTTAGCAGACAGCAAGGAGGGGACGCCCGTGTGGCCCCAGATGGAGGAGAGTGTTGCCGGCCCCTCCACCCCACCTCTCACGTATCCCTGTGACAGCTGGAGTATTTGTGTGTTTAACATGTTTATCATTTTTTATGTACTTTTGCCACAAGCTTTCTCTATGTAGATCACTGTAATTTTGAGACTTCTCCAGGTTAGTTTTTGTAGTTCTTTTCTTTGTTGTTCATTTTGCTTCAGCTATAATTCAGGATTCCAGATGAACCCGAGCTCACTTACCCATCTCCTATTACTGGGTAATTAAATTGTTTTCTCTTTTTCGAAAGTACAGGTTGAGTATCCCTTATCTGAAATTCTTGGGGTCAGGAGTATTTTGGGTATCAGATCTTTTTTTGGATTTTTGAATATTTGCATTATTTTTTACTAGTCAAGCATCCTGAATCCAAAATACTCCAGTGAGCATTTCCTTTGAGCATCACATCGGCACTCAAAAAGTTTCAGATTTTGGAGCATTTCAGATTTGGGATTGTTGGATTCGGGATGCTCAGTCTGCACAGAGAGTGCTGCAGCGATTGTGTCTGTTCATTGCCTCCCGACTCCTCAGACAAACACCGGAGGATCCCAAGAGAAGGCATGAGCCTGGCGGGTCGCTGGTGTGCACACTTCAGCTTGGCCAAGTATTCCTGAGTCAGTCACCAAAGTACTGTTCCGGTTTTCTTTGCCCCAGCAGCATAGGAGAGCTCTCCTTCCTGCATACCCTTGTCAGCACTGGAGCCACACTGTTACATAATCCTTGCAATGAATGTGAGGAAGTTACTGGAAAATACTGGGGTTGCAGGAGGGAGCCCATGGCAGCAGTGCAGGATGCTGAGCCTGGCACAGCCTGGAGAGCTGGGAGGGCCCTGCGGCAGGTGGTCCAGTGCCCATTTTACACCTGGGGAGCTGAGGCGCAGAGAGCCGTGGGCCTGCCCTCCTGGAGCCCGCTGCTTTGGAAGTGCCTTCCCGGGTGGCGCGCACCCTCTCTATTTGTGGCAAATACGGACTGAATCCCTTTATGGCTGGGTGGTTTCTGTATGGGGTTTTCCGGTGCTTTCCCAGTAAAGAGAGGAGTGGAATGTTCAGGCCTGGCCTGGACAGAGAGTGGAGGAAGCGGAGCTGTGGAAATAGCAAGACTGTATCTTTAAAAAAACTTCATATTGCCAGAAAAGTGGCCTGAGACAGTAGGTGATTCAATTGTAATCCCTTTAATAAATACAATTCCAGAAATGGACATGACAAAAATAGTACATGTAAATTAGAAGTTAAAAACAGCATTGTATTTGTACAGCCATGACCATAGGAACATTTTTCAACACGGTTGAAATGTGGAAGCCACCCAAGGGCTCACTGATAGGCAAATGGATAAGGAAATGGAATAGAATTCAGCCATAGAAAGGAAGGGCATTCTAGGCCGGCCACCATGGCTCAAGCCTGTAATCCCAGCACTTTGAGGCCGAGGTGGGCAGATCACGAGGTCAGGAGTTCGAGACCAGCCTGGCCAACATAATGAAACCCTATCTCTACTAAAAATACACAAAAAGTTAGCTGGGCGTGTTGGTGCGCGCCTGTAATCCTAGCTACTTAGGAGGCTGAGGCAGGAGAATCGCTTGAACCTGGGAGGCGGAGGTTGCAGTGAGCTGAGATTATGCCACTACACTCCAGCTTGGGTGACAAAGCGAGACTCCATCTCAAAAAAGAGGAAAAAAAAAAAAAGAAAGGAAGGACATTCTGACATAGGCTATAACATGAATGAACCTTGAGGACATTATGCTCAGTGAAATAAGCCAGATGTGAAGGGACAAATGCTGTATGAGTCCACTTCTTAGCGGTCCCTAGAGTAGCCTGATTCAGAGAGACAGAAAGTGGAATGGTGCGTGCCAGGTGCTTGGGGGAGGAAAGTGGGGACGTAGTGCTTAGTGAGGACAGAGTTTCAGTCTGGGAAGATGCAGCTTCTGGAGGTGGATGGTGATGATGGTTGATGCAACAAAGTGAATGGACTTAATGCCACTGAACTGTGCACTCAAAAATGGCTAAAATGGTCAATTTTATGTTATGTATATTTTACCACAATAATAAAAGATGTGGAAGGGTATAGAGATTTCTTAAGCTTTCATTATTTCACATAGCAAGCTTTGTTTAATTTGTTTACCCTTCCTTTACCTGAGCTATGATTTGTCAATCCTTGTCAGGTGTCAATGACTTTATTTTCTTTTTAAAATTTATTTTTTTAATTGACAAAAATTGTACATATTTGTGGTATGCATCTTGATGTTTTGATATATATATACATGTGGAATGGCTAAATCTAACATGTGGATGATGTCATATACTTAACATTTTGTGTGGTTAGAAATTTAAAATCTACTCTTTTAGCAATTTTCAGGTATATAATGTATTGTTACTAACTTTAGTCACCATGGTATGCAATAGATCTCTTGAACTTCTAACTGAAATTTGGTATCCTTTAACCAATACCTCCCCAGTGTCCCCAACTCCCTAGCCCCTGGTAACCACCATTCTGCTCTTGGTTTCTTTGAGTTTAACTTTTTAAGATTCTACTTATAAGTGAGATCACGTGGAATTTGTCTTTCTGTGCCTGACTTATTTCACTTAACGTAATGTCCTCCAGGTTTATCCATGTTGTTGCAAATGACAGGATTTTCTTCATTGTTAAGGCTAATATTCCATTGTGTATATCTGCCACATTTTCTTTATCCATTCATCTGTTGATGGACACTCAGGTTGATTCCATCTCTTGGCTGTTTTGAATAATGCTCCAGGTATCTTTTTAACATACTGATTTTATTTCCTTTGGATCTATAATGGACCCTTGAACAGCATGAGGGTTACAGGCACTGACCCCTTGTGCCATCAGAAATCCACATATAGGCCGGGCACGGTGGATCACGCCTGTAATCCCAGCACTTTGGGAGGCTGAGGCGGGTGGATCACAAGGTCAGGAGATCGAGACCATCCTGGCTAACACGGTGAAACCCCGTCTCTACTAAAAATACAAAAAATTAGCCAGGCGTGGTGGCGGGCGCCTGTAGTCCCAGCTACTCAGGAGGCTGAGGCAGGAGAATGGCGTGAACCCAGGAGGCGGAGCTTGTAGTGAACTGAGATCGCACCACTGCACTCCAGCCTGGGTGACAGAGCAAGACTCCATCTCAAAAAAAAAAAAAACAAAAAAACCTCCACATATAACTTTTGATTCCACAGAAACTTAACTACTAATAGCCTACTGTTGACCAGAAGCCTTACTGATAATGTAGTCAATTGACATATATTTTGTATGTTATCTGTATTACTCTATTCTTACAATGAAGTAAGCTAGAGAATAATGTTATTAAGAAAACCATATGGGCCGGGCGTGGTGGCTCACGCCTTTAATCCCAGCACTTTGGGAGGCCGAGGCGGGTGGATCATGAGGTCAGGAGTTCAAGACCAGCCTGGCCAACTTGGTGAAACCCTGTCTCTACTAAAAATACAAAAAAATTAGCCGGGCGTAGTGGCAGGTGCCTGTAATCCCAGCTACTCAGGAGGCTGAGGCAGAGAATTGCTTGAACCTGGGAGGAAGAGGTTGCAGCGAGCTGAAATCGCGCTGCTGCACTCTAGCCTGGGTAACAAAGCGAGATGCCATCTCAAAAAAAGAAAAAAGAAAAGAAAATCATATGGAAGAAAAAATCTATTTACCATTCATTAAGTGGAAGTGAATCATCATAAAGGTCTTCATCCTCATCGTCTTCACGTTCGGTAGGCTGAGGAGGAGGGAGAGGAGGGGTTGGTCATGCTGTAGCAGGGGTGGCAGAAGTGGGAGAAAATCCACGTATTAGTGGACCTGTGCAGTGGAAACCCATGTTGTTCAAGGGTCAGTAGTATACCCAGTAGTGGAATTGCTGGATCATATGTTAGTTCTCTGTTTAGTTTTTAAAGGCGCTTCCATATTGTTTTCTGTAATGGCCGTAATAATTTACAGTGTCACCAACAGCACACAGGGGTTCCCTTTTCTCCATGTGCTTACCAGCACTTGTTATCGCTCATATTTTTGCTAATAGCTATTCTCACAGGTTTGACGTGATATCTCCGTGTGGCTTTGATTTGCATTTCCCTGATGATTAGTGATGTTGAGCATTTTTTCAGAGACCTGTTGGCCATCTGTATGTCTCGTTTTAAGAAACGTCTATTCAGGTCCTTTGCCCATTTTTTAATTGGGTTATTTGTTTTCTTGCTGTTGAGCTATTTGAGTTGTTTATTTATTTTGGATATTAACCACTTATCAAACATACGCTTTGGAAATATGTGATTCCATTCCATAGGCTGTCTCTTCACTCCGTTGATGGTTCCTTGGCTGTGCAGAGTTTTTAGTTTGATGCAATCCCGTTTGTCTGTTTTTGTTGCCTGTGTTTTTGGGGATCATACCAAAAAAAATCATTGCCCAATCCAATGTCTTAAAGCTTTCCTTCTGTGTTTTTTTCTAGTAGTTTTATAGTTTCTGGTCTCACATTTAAGTTCTTCATGCATTTTGAGTTGATTTTTGTATATGTGTGAGATAAGGGTCTGATTTCATTCTTCTGCATGTGGGTAGCCAGCTTTCCCAACACCATTCAAGGAGTCAGGACATTTTTTTTTTTGGAGACAGAGTCTTGCTGTCTTGCTCTGTCACCCAGGCTGAAGTGCAGTGGCGCAACCTCGGCTCACTGCAACCTCCACCTCCCGGATTCAAGCGATTCTCCTGCCTCAGCCTTCTGAGTAGCTGGGATTACAGGTGCACACCACCATGCCTGGCGAATTTTTGTGTTTTTAGTAGAGATGGGGTTTCACCATGTTGGCCAGGCTGATCCACATGATCCGCCCGCCTGGGCCTCCCAAAGTGCTGGAATTACAGGCGTGAGCTACTGCGCCCAGCCCTCGGTGTCAGGACTTTTCTAGCTGTGGAGGTCAGGCTTCAGCAAGCACAGACGGGCATGCTGCAGTTTGCAGATACTCACAGGCTCTGGCAAGTTCAGACCTCAGGCTGTCATGGGTCTGTTCTGTCTCAAACATAGGAATTCTGCTATTATCATAAAATCAATACAAGTTCATTGATGAAAACTTGAAAAACACAGAAGAATATTTAATAAAAACGCACGGTAGTTGCGTGAACTGGTGATTAGCTCTGTTCCTGTGTTGGTGTGCATTGCCAGTCTTTTTCTTCTGCATTTATTTTTTGCTACAATTTACACTATATTCCATTTATATTCTTTCCCCCATGTCACTAAAATTCCTCAAAAATTCTAATGAATGAACGCATAAGAGTCAAGGCTAGCCGGGCGCGTAGGCTCATACCTGTAATCCCAGCACTTTGGGAGGCCAAGGCAGGTGGATCACGAGGTCAGGAGTTTGAGACCAGCCTGGCCAATATGGTGAAACCCCGTCTCTACTAAAATTACAAAAATTAGCTGAGCGTGGTGGTACATGCCTGTAATCCCAGATACTTGGGAGACTGAGGCAGGAGAATTGCTTGAACCTGGGAGGCAGAGGTTGCAGTGAGCCGAGATTGTGCCATTGCACTTCAGGCTGGGCGACAGAGCTAGACTCCACTCAGAAAAAACAAACAAAACAAAACAAAACACGAGTCAAGGCTGTGAAGCAGCAGCCGTGTTGTCCTGGTTAGGAGCAGGGTTCCTTGTGTGGCTCGGCTTCTTACCTGTAAAGGTAGAGGATACTCTCCACCCCCTAGACAGGCTGTGAGGATGGAGTGAGTTACTGCAGGTACAGCACATGGAGCAATGCCAAGCCTGTGCTGGGCTCAATATTTTCACCTACCTCTATTGTTATTTTTGCTCATGTGTTTATTTCTTCACTGTTCCTAGACGTAGAAGAGTAGAGGTACTTGAGAAAGAGTATGTGCATTTTTAAGGATCTTGATACATATTGTCAGAAAAGCAACCTTAGGAAATGGACTACTTTTTATTTTTTGAGACAGAGTTTCACTCTGTCACCTAGGCTGGAGTGTATTGGCACAGACACTGCTCACTGCAGCCTTGACCTCCTGGGCTCAACAGTCCTCCTGCCTCAGCCTCTTGAGTAGCTGGGACTACAGACACGCACCACCATGCCTGGCTAGTTTTTTATTTTTTCTGTAGAGATGGTGTCTCACTTTGTAGCCCAGGTTGGTCTTGAACTCCTGGGCTCAAGTAATCCATCGTATTCTGCCTCCCAAAGTGCTGAGATTATAGGTATGAGCTACCTCACCCGGTGAAAGTGGATGATTAAATTGCATTTGTTTTGATACAATTACAGAAATAGTTCATGCTCATTAAAAAGTTAAAAATAAAAATGTCCCAACTTTGATTATTATTATTTTTTAACTATTGACCTCCTGCTCCCGCCTGCTGGGATGGGGCTGCTGTTAACCGTGTTCTTGCAAGTTTTTCCTGCCAGAGAAAAAGCACACAGCAGACTCTTGTTTTCTTTTGCAACAATGTTCCGCATAGCTCTTGACTTTTATGTTTTTGTGGCCAAATGAGGAAAGGAGCCCTTGCCACTGCCTTGTCCTGGCTGTGGCTCGTGCTGTCCTTTGAGGTGGAGTGAGCCCACCGGTTGGGTAGACGGGTCCCCTCCCCTCCCCTCCCCTTTCACAGGGCTGTGAGTGTGGGAGGAGGAGCCCGGTCGCTCTTGCCAGCCTGGATCCTGTGCACACCACAAGGAGGAAGTCCTGTTGGGATCTGCCCGGGCTCCTGGGAAGGGTCAATAAGGAGTAGAACACCCTCGGGTACTTGGATTCTGTACATGGCCTTTTCCATTCTTGGTCGAGCATCTTGGCCAAACATGACACATTTTTAGGGCACTGTTTTTGCAAAGGCATCCAGCCAGCTTAATCTCTTGTAAAATGTCCAGGGTGAGACACTGCTTATCATGCGTTAAATGAAAATGATAAGACAGCAAGGCCTCTTTTTGTTAATACTGTTCTGTGAGTTCAGCTCTAGAACTGCCGTGTAGGGCACCGGGTTCACAATGGTGTTCTTCTTCTCTGGTATCTAAGCCACACACCCCCGTGGTCTCCAAATTTGCACTGAATTCCGTGTCAGCACCGCCTCGTGTTCCCTCAGCTGGGCATAATTCTTGAGAAGGAAAAAAAAACTGTAACAGAACTTGAGGACCTGTGACAAATAAGAGAAAGTAAAGAAATAGGAAGTTCTCATTCCAGGGCATTGCCCCTCCCTTTCAAAGCTCACACCGTGGTGTCAGGTTGCATCTTCCTCATCTTTCTACTCAGCCTTGACAAGGGACATGTGGTTGGCATTTGAGCCAAGACAGGGACAAGGCCGCCGGAACCCTGCCTGTCTGTTATATAATGCCATCTCTGATCAGTGGGATAAGGCTGGGGACTGGCTGGCCTGAACTCCCCACCTCCTCTCCGTCGACAAACGCCTGACTGGTGTTCCATCTGGAGTCTCCCTGTGGGTCGCTCTCCCAGTGGAACCGGCTGCCCTGGCTACTGGATGCCCTTTTCTTGGACTTCCTCTTGCCACCCCTGAAGGCCTCTGTGTGTCCAAGTCATCACCTTTGCAAATATCTGGTTCATCTGCTAGACCCTCTCTGCATAGTCTACACAGAGTGAGGTCTTCCAGAGCTTGAAGCAACTTGAGTCATCCCGCAGGACCAACGATGGAGAAGTGCGGAGTCCACACCCGGCCCAGCCGCGGCTGCGGTGCGGAGCGGTCTCAACTATGTTTACTCACAACACTTTGGACACCAAATGTGTGCGAGTTTTTCTCACACCAACTCTCAGTTCTTCAGCTCTGATGCCAACCGGGTGTCCTACACTTCAACTCCATTCTGACATTACTGAGACTTAACACAGATCCCACAGGCCCAGGGCCGGGTCCCACAAGACTGCCCCCACTTCAGACACCAGGCATAAGCTCTAGGTTGCCCCCGTTCTTCTGACTGTAGATCGGAGATTTCCCCAACCTACCCCCTGAGGTTCACATGTCTTACTAGAGCGGCTCACAGCACGTAACTCAGGAAAACAGTTTTCTTACTATTACTAGTTTATTAGGAAGGATATGACTCAGAATTGGCCACGTCGAAGGGATGCTTAGGTGGGTGGAGAGGGAGGGCAGGGACTCCAGCAGCTTCATGCCCTGCCTGGGCGAACCACCTGTGCGGCACCTTGATGTGTTCACCACCTTGGAAGCTCCCCGAACCTGTCCTTTCAGGGTTTTTATGGAGGCTTCATTCCCTAGGTGTGATTGATTACATCATTGGCCATAGGTGATTGAATGCAGCCTCTGGCCCCTCTGCCCTCCCTGGAGGTGCGGTGGTGGGGTGCTGGAGATGGGGTGCTGGAGGTGGGGAGGTGGAATGCTGGAGGTGCGGTGGTGGGGTGCTGGAGATGGGGTGCTGGAGGTGGGGAGGTGGAATGCTGGAGGTGAGGTGGTGGGGTGCTGGAGATGGGGTGCTGGAGATGGGGTGGTGGGGTACTGGAGGTGGGGTGGTGGGATGCCGGAGATGAGGTGGTGGGATGCTGGAGGTGGGGCTCAAAGTTTCTCAAGTGACCAGCCCCCATCCTGATGCTATCTGGGGTCCCCCCAACAGCCCTCTTGTTAGCATATAAAAGACACTTGGCCAGGCGTGGTGGCTCACACCTGTAATCCCAGCACTTTGGGAGACTGAGGCAGGTGGATCACGAGGTCAGGTGATCAAGACCATCCTGGCCAACATGGTGAAACCCCATCTCTACTAAAATACAAAAAATTAGCTGGGTGTGGTGACACGCACCTGCTGTAGTCCCAGCTACTTGGGAGGCTGAGGCAGGGGAATTGCTTGAATCTGGGAAGCAGAGATTGCAGTGAGCCGAGATTGCGCCACTGCACTCCAGCCTGGCGAGCGAGCAAGCAAGACTCCATCTCAAAAAAAAAAAAAAAAAAAAAAAAAAAAAAGGCACTTTTCTCAAAAGACTCTCTCATCTCTTGGGAGATTCCAAGGGTTTTAAGAGCTTTGTGCCAGGCATCAGGAACAAAGACCAAACACATATTTATCACAGGCGGCAAGCCCTGCAGGGCTGTGGCATTTTCCTGAGGGAATTCTCCTGGGTGCCTGCCTTGCAGGGTATCTGCTCAGACCAGGTGTGGAAGCACGCTCCTGCCCGCAGCCCCTGTGAGCGGGCTCCAGCGAGGGCTGGCTTGGAGGCAGCAAAGCATGGCCTTGAGACTTTTCTCCGGGGGCTCTCTGTGCATTCTCTTCTAGTCCCAACATGCACCGAGCGCATTTATTTCTCCTAGACTTTAATTACATTCTTACACAACAGCAGCAAGTTTCTACCTATGTTGTCTTTCCTCATGTCGTGGGAGAGATTTGCTCTAGAATGTGTGACCTAGGAGAAGGAAATTCTTATATCCATATCTCAAGCCACCTGAGAGCCAGCCCTTCCCCCGCAGGGGCAGCCACAGCCCTTCCCTGGCACATGAGGGTTCAGAAGCTTTTCTTTTTTCTTTTTTTTTTTGAGACGGAGCCTTGCTCTGTCCCCCAGGCTGGAGTGCAGTAGCGTGATCTCGGCTCACTGCAAGCTCCGCCTCCCGGGTTCACCGGCTTCAGCCTCCCCAGTAGCTGGGACTACAGGCACCCGCCACCTCGCCCGGCTAGTTTTTTTTCGTATTTTTTAGTAGAGACGGGGTTTCACCGTGTTAGCCAGGATGGTCTCGATCTCCTGACCTTGTGATCCACCCGTCTCGGCCTCCCAAAGTGCTGGGATTACAGGCTTGAGCGACCGTGCCCGGCCAGGAGCTTTTCATGCTCCCTTCCCTGGGGGTCCAAGGTCCACACATCGGTAAAAACATGAATGTGAGTCAGCGCTTAGGAATTGTGCTGTGACAGGTCGCTCACTGAAAAAGAGTTGCATTTCTTTTAGGAAGTGTTGTAACGGAATACCCCCGTTTTGTTTTTTTTGACAGAGTCTTGCTCTGTCGCCCATGCTGGAGTGCAATGGCACATTCTTGGCTCACTGCAACCTCCGCCTCCCGGGTTCAAGTGATTCTCCTGCCTCAGCCTCCTGAGTAGCTGGGAGTATAGGCCCACGCCACCACGCCCAGCTAATTTTTTGTATTTTTAGTAGAAATGGAGTTTCACCGTGTTAGCCAGGATGGTCTCGATCTCCTGACCTCATGATCTGCCCACCTCGGCCTCCCAAAGTGCTAGGATTACAGGTGTGAGCCACTGTGCCCAGCCCTGAATACCCCCATTTTCTAAGAAAAAGAGAATGAGTTATTGTTGTTTATTATTATTTTTTCTCTTTTCTTTTCTCCACTTCCCCCTGCTCCCCACTTTTTAGCCCTTTAGAAATGCAATTATAGCCTCTTACCTCCCTTTCACCAGACACTGCCTACCGGGAAAGCTCGTCTAACCATGTGCTCAGGAGGTCTGAAAGAAACCCTCACCCACCGGGAGGTTTCCTGGAGAGATAACAGTCGATTTACAACCCTAAGTGTGCCCATGACCAAACTCTCCCACCGGAAGAGTTTCAGCTGTAACAACGTAGTCCTGCCCACTAAGGCACCAGCGGTCACCAGCTTGGACACTCAGTAGATAAGGTGCCAAAGCAAGTTATGTGAACCCTCACCTGCTCGCTTCTTCCCTTTCATGACATTCATGCCAAGCCCCTTTTTGAAAGTGCCTGCTTTCTGCCCCAAAATATGAGTGGTACCCTTAAGGCAGAAGCCTGTTCTTCCGCTAAGCTAAGCTTTGGAATGCAGAGTCACTGTCTTTATACCAGACCTGCTCTTGTTCATCGTACTCTGCTAGCAGCCACTGCCTGCGTTTTTGTTACAGTATGGTGAGTGTAGCTTTCAACTTAACATTCATTTGGAAAACTTGCTGATGAAGGCAAGAGCTGATCACTTTGTGATCTTTGGAGACTTGAGTGATGTCGCCTGGCATGGTGTGGAGCCAGGAGTCCTGGACATGCTTTAGTTGTGTGTTTTCAGTTTCATTTCTAAATAAATGGAGGCTCCCCATGGTATAACGATCGGCTGGAACTGAAAGTTTTAAATAAAAGTTATAACCCACCTAGCCTGGGGAAAGGCCCATGTCAGAAGCCAGGGAGACCCCGATTGGATCTGGGCTTGTTTGGGGCACTTCCTTCTCTCTCTGAGCCACAGGTTCTGTGTCCGTGCTGTAGAAGCCCCTCCCTAGCAGGGCTGTAGGAAGCAGGGCAGGCCTGTGCCCGTGCAGTACCCCGCCTGGCACCTGCCATGTTGTGGCATGTGATGGTATCAGGTGTGACCAGGCCCTGGGTATAGAGCTTGTATCCATTCTCATGAGAGCTCACAACGAGCCTGTGTCAGAAGCATCATCCCACTGTACAGAAGGAGAAACTGAGGCAGAGAGGTGCAGTCACTTGGCCAAGGTATGGAGCTACTGCACAAAATAAACCATGCTGTTAGTATGATTTTTTTTTTGCATTTTTATTACTTTTTAATTTTTTTAATTTTTTGTAGAGGTGGGATCTCACTAGATTGCCCAGTCTCGTTTTGCACTCATGGACTCAAGTGATCCTCTCGCCTTGGCCTCCCAAAGCGCTGGGATTACAGGTGTGATATTATCACTTTTATTATTTCACGTAAGCTCTTGCCCCTACCACATCCTCACCATAAAAAAGACAACGAAGATAGGGAAAGGAGAACTGGTCAGCATTATCACCCTTTTCATCTGTAAAACCACAGCTACAGACGGAACTGGGCGATCGTGTAGAATTTCCCCCAGAACCTTATTCCATATCCTCTCTAGGGGAAACCCATAGCTTGCCCTGGGTGTGTGTGTTGTGTTGTGTGCACGTGTGTTCTACCTGATGCTGAAATATGCCTTGAGAGCTGCGGGGTTGGGGGGTGAGGGACGGTCCCCTGCCCTGTCCATAACTCAAGGGACTGCTTGTTTGGTATGGGCACCATGATTTAAAATTGTCCACATTTGTCACTCTAGCTAGCTGTAAACAGGAAGCTCAGCTCAGTTGTCTTTTTTTTTTTGCTTTGCTTTGTATGATTTGAAATTCTGGGTATTCCATGAACCTGGAATTTATGCTAAAATGCTAACAGGTTGTGAAATTGTTTTGAATGAGGGTCTTTCCTAGGGTGGGTGGTGGAGGTTCCTCGTTGGAGACCCCATCCTCTGAGATACAGGGCAGATGCTGCCCCTGAATGGGACTCCCACAAGGCCACCTGTTCGTCTGGATGATGGTGTATGGAATTCTGGGCCGAGCCAGCCTGCAGGTGCAGCCTGACTCTGGCCTGGAGGATACAGAGCGAAAGACCTGTGGTGGCCCCGAGGTTTTGTCGGTTGGTGGGAATACAGAGCACGGGGCGTAGGAGGTTGGTGCGGTCGAGCGGCCTGGCCCTGTCAGGAAGCACTAGCTGCCAGCCTGGAGAAGACCCACTTCCCTTCTGCCCTTCATGTTAAAGGAACTGTCTTGTTTATGTCTTTTAGTGTACACTTGATGAAAGAGAACACATTCACAAACATCTTTCTACTGTAGAATGCCCACATTAAACCGTGTGATGCATTAACAACACTTCCTTGTAGTGCCGTATTACTGAAAGGCTTCCTTGTTTAAAGTATCTAACAAGAAAAGGGAGGGAGAGTGTTGCTGGGGGTGGGGTTGGAGTCAGGTTGGAGCAGGAGCCCCATGTGGTCGAGGCTCCCCCAGAAGAGGATAAACAGCAGCTCTTGAGGTTGGCCGCCATCTTGTTTCCAACCCTTTTCATCTCAGTTCCCTGCGAGAATTTCTTATAAAAATACATCTTGGGCCAGGCACGGTGGCTTACACCTGCAATCCCAGCAAATTGGGAGGCCAAGGTGGGTGGATCATGAGGTCTGGAGTTCGAGATCAGCCTGGCCAACATAGTGAAACTCAGTCACTACTAAAAATACAAAAATTAGGCCGGGCGCGGTGGCTCAAGCCTGTAATCCCAGCACTTTGGGAGGCCGAGACGGGTGGATCACGAGGTCAGGAGATCGAGACCATCCTGGCTTACACGGTGAAACCCTGTCTCTACTAAAAAATACAAAAAACTAGCCGGGCGTGTTGGCGGGTGCCTGTAGTCCCAGCTACTTGGGAGGCTGAGGCAGGAGAATGGCGTGAACCCGGGAGGCGGAGCTTGCAGTGAGCTGAGATCCGGCCATTGCACTCCAGCCTGGGCGGCAGAGCGAGACTCCGTCTCAAAAAAACAAACAAACAAAAAAAAAACACAAAAATTAGCCGGGTGTGGTGGTGCTCACCTGTAGTCCCAGCTGCTCGGGAGGCTGAGGCAGGAGAATCGCTTGAACCCAGGAGGCAGAGGTTGTGGTGAAATGAGATCCCGCCAGCACACTCCAGCCTGGGCAACAGAGTGAGATTCTGTCTCAAAATACATACATACATACATTTATTTTTAAGCCGGGTGCGGTGGTTCACACCTGTAATCCCAGCACTTTGGGAGTCTGAGGCAGGCTGAGGTCAGGAGTTTGAGACCAGCCTGGCCAACATGGTGAAACCCTGTCTCTACTAAAAATACAAAAATTTGCTGGGCGTGGTGCGGCACACTCGTATTCCGAGCTACTTGGGAGGCTGAGGCAGGAGAATCGCTTGAACCCGTGAGGTGGAGGTTGTGGTGAGCCGAGATTGCGCTACTGCACTTCAGCTTAGGGGACAGAGTGAGACTCCATCTCAAAAATATATAAATAAAAATACATCTTTAGCCGTTTATTTTGAATTAGTGGGCAAACAGGATTAAATGTTGTAGATATTGGGATAATCTTTAGCTCTAATGGAGTTTACTTTTTAAATTGAGTCCCAGTTCCAGAGTAGAAATAGTGTTTTTTATCCAGTGCATCCTGTCTTAAAGAATATTTACAGAGACGAGACTCGCTTGCGGTCTCACCTTGATTAGTGAAGGGTCTTTGCCTTCATTTTACTTGGGAGTTCTTTTCTTGGGTGTCTCAGAGTGTGACGACAGTGAAAAATATTCAAGTATATAAACCTTCTGGATACATGTTCTCAGCTGCATTGCTGGTTTCTTTGGAGACAAAAGTAATTACCTGATTTCCAGTTCTCTAGAGTGTTCTAAGAGAAGGAGCAGAGGAAGCTGTTCAAGAAGCTTAATTGAAAAGGAAAGTGAAAGGACACAGTGAGATCTGAAGACTCAGGGGCTCTCTTGTTGGTGAACAATTGCGAAATTTGGAGTAACTGTGCCTGGAATGTTTTGGCCCCAAGTCTAAACAAAGGAGTAGTTTCCAGATAAGCGCTATTTGCATAGGTATGTAACTACATGAGGTCAAGGTGTTGAGGCTGGAGAGAGCAGAGAAGGTGAGTGAAGGCCTCCCCGCTCAGCCTGCTCTTCAGCCTTCAGTCTTGCTTTCTCCTCCCCGTGGCGCTTCCAGCTGCTACCCAGGGCTCCCCGACCCAACTCTCACCTGCCAACCATGAGTCCCCTCTCGGGCTTTCCACGTGGAGACCCTGACTTACCGCCAATAGCCCCCTTTCCGAAAAACACTGTCACTTATGCAGAGAGGAAGTTGTTTATTTGGAAAACAAAGTTCACCCTTCTGTTGCTTGATTTTGAAATGCTTTATGTAAATAATCTTTGCTTGTTTGGGGGAAAAAAATTCTCAAAAAAATGCAGGTTGGGGGATGGTTGGTTGTTGTCAAGGGAGCTCCCTCCTGCGGATGCAGACCTGGGCTCTGTGGAGTTCTGCCCTGGGGCTGGGGGTTTACTCCTGTCCTCAGAGGAGTTCACTGTCACTGCCGCCCATGCTAGATAATTGTTCTATTTAACTTTTTAAAATCCTGTACTAACAGCAGACTGTTTCAGAGGGAAACACTTAGGGCCCAGTCTGTCAGTTCCATAGAACTGGGATTCCCCGCAGAGCTCACTTGGAAAGTTAAGAAGAGGCTCTCACGACCATGGCTGATTGGGGGAGGGAGACTCTAGGGTCAAGATCAGAGTCTCTACCCACTCGTGGGTATTTAGGTAGATGTTAACCCTTGACATCTGGCCACTTAGGAAGGCTAACTAGTGAGGAGGAGCTGCTTACCTGTGTCAGGTGATCCTGCCTTCTGCTGTGATGCGAGGAACCCCTCTCGGTCCGTGGGGGCCTTGCCACTGTTGGCATGGGTTGGGAGAATTTAATCCCCATTGTGGATAACACCTTAATACGCTAAAAGAAGATTACTTGTTTTTAAAATCTCCTCTCCATTTTGTCCCTGTCCATTTGGCAAATGGGGCATTATTTGTTAGGGTGACAGAGGCAGGGGCTGGCCCTGGAAGAGGATTTGGTCCTAATGGTTGTCCCTCCAAGTGCAGCAGGAGCAGTATTTTGTTTGGCCATGTAAAAATTTGAGGCAGGTTCAGAATGTTTCTGCTGGAATGCAATGGCACAATCACGGCTCACTGCAGCTTCAAACCCTTGGGCTCAAGTGATCCTCTCACTTTACCCTTCTGAGTAGCTGGGACTACGTGTGCACACCACCATGCTTGGCTAATTTTTTTTAAGAGATGGGGTCTTGCTATGTTGCCCAGGCTAGTCTTGAACTCCTGGAGTCAAGCAGTCCTCCTGCCTTAGCCTCCCAAAGCACTGAGATTACAGGCGTGAGCCACCACACTCAGCTCAGATTGTTTCTTTAATGAACTTTCCTAGCCAAACTCTGAGGGGAGGCCAAGAAAGACTTGGTCTACACTCCAGGTTTTATTGAGAGGGTAGGGAAGCCCTACGGCTGGGGAAGACATGCCAGGGTGTCACTATGAAAAGGTGTCACACATTCTGTCCTAGAGTAGAATGTAGAGATTATACTAGTTTAGTGATGGGGCTTGAGTGATTACTTATGAGCTGTGGAGTCCTGCATTCTAGAAGTTTTAAAGTTCTTTTATCTACTAATTTATTTGCTTGCTTTTAATCAAGTGCTTGGTTCTCTATGTATTAGGGAATGGGTGGTGGGAAACTTTCTGCAGAACTGGATACGAAGGGAAATGAAATTCATTCTTGCTTGGGTTGAGGCGCTAAGTCTGTTTTCTTGGTACAAAGTTGATTAGCTTAGTAGAGAAGACTCCAAAGGAATCATGCAGTGCTCAGAGTCAGTGTCGGGTTTTAAAATTTATTTTTATTTTTTATTTTTTACTTTAAGCAGTAAAAGGCGTGGGCTGTTGAGACCAAGGACAGGGAATTTTCTCAGTGTCGTGCCATTGGTGCGTGTAACTCATCTGGCCACAAAGCATGTTCCTCCAAAAAGGACTGTTTATAGATCATTTATTTTTAACATGAAGAGACGACATTTCTTATACAAACATTTTTTTGTTCTGGCCCTTTGTGAACTCTGGAGATGATGGAAATATGTAATTAACTCATGTGAATCAGTCTTCTGAACATGGTGTTATAAGAACCGGTAGAAAGAATCGTGTGACTTTCTGCCAATGTTGAGAGAAGCCGGGATTTTCTTTTTCTAGCTCTGTGGCATTGAGGGATTTGGTTGTGGACACTGGATGTTGACCCCTGCCAGGGCCTCAATGCTCAGGTTCCGTTTTTGTTCCAGAGTGGAGTGGGCCAGTGGTGGGAAGAGCTGGATCCAGGACTTTGCTGCGGCCAGGATTCAGCAGATGAGAAAGTATGTCCTAGCCCTGAACTTGGGGGAATAGCAGGCCCCGACCGAGTAATTATTTTGATAATCTTTCCATTTGGTATTTTAGATTCTGATAAATCCACCAGAGAATTAAAGAATTTTCTCTTCCTGTCCAGTGACTCCCTGCAGTGGATGGAGTCAGTGGTTCTTTTAGGAATGAGGAGGTCAGTCTGACTTACCCTCAGCTCCTGATAGCTTTGCTTTTTGGCCAAACACTGGCCACCTATGGAACCCCCTTGTACCTGCCCTATGGTCCAGCCCAGTGTGCCCCAGCGTCCCCTGCCCTCCTGGCCAGTGCACACCTGGCAACTGGCCTGGTAATTATCCCACATGTGTCTGCTTGGCCCTCTGCCCCCGGGAGGGGAGTGGGGAGGGGTCTGACCTCTCATTCTAGATCAGCTTCTGTAGAGGAATCTGTGGCAGAAACTGGATCTCCCGCTGTGCCATAGTAGCTGTGAAAATCACGCCTCTTAATACTGTATGATTTATGATTTATGTCAGGAAGCCACAGTTTGGTTTATTCCTGATGTTATTATCTTTCTCTGACAGGTTCTTGAATGAGCTCATTTTATAATTCTAGTTTTGGTATGACTGCATAATTTTATAATTGTTTGATACTTTGTATGTTTTTCCAATGACTCCTACCTTTTTGAAAACCATGATAGTGTCAAAATTATTTAGGTGAAAGCAACCCCTTGTGTTCTGGGTAATGTAAGAAGACTTTTTTTACTTTTAACATCTATAACTTGCTTTCTTTTTAAGACTCATTTTTAGCCAAAAAAGATGGCTAATGGCTTTGACTGTGTATGAATGTGGAAACATTTGGGGAATTAAAAATCAGCTATTGTGGAGAAACAGAACAAGATGATATTTAAAGCAAAAGACTTTGTTGGCCGGGTACAGTGGCTCATGCCTGTAATCCCAGCACTTTGGAAGGCTGAGACGGGTGGATCACGAGGTCAGGAGATCGAGACCATCCTGGCTAACACGGTGAAACCCCGTCTCTACTAAAAATACAAAAAATTAGCCAGGAGTGGTGGCATGCGCCTGTAATCCCAGTTAATCGGGAGGCTGAGGCAGGAGAATCACTTGAACCTGGGAGGTTGCAGTGAGCTGAGATTGCGCCACTGCATTCCAGCCTGGGCGACAGAGTCAAACTCCGTCTCCAAAAAAAAAAGGAAAAAAACTGCATTATATGTGGAAAGCACATGATAACTAGATTTGGTCAAGACTTTGGATCCTAAGAAAGTCATCAGGAAGCAAATATTTGAAATATTGTTCTAGTTTTCAAACTACTACATTATAGAAAAGATGTTAATCTGAATATTTATCCAACTTTGAAATTCTAAATTTGTATCCTTGCTAACATATAAAGTCCAGATTATTTTGATATAAAGATGCCTAGGCCGGGCGTGGTGGCTCACACCTGTAATCCCAGCACTTTGGGAGGCTGAGGTGGGTAGGCTGAGGTCAGGAGTTCGAGACCGACCTAGTCAACATGGTGAAACTTTGTCTCTACTAAAAATACAAAAATTAGCTGGCCATGGTGGTATGCACCTGTAATCCCAGCTACTTGGGAGGCTGAGGTGGAAGAATCGCTTGAACCAGGGAGGCGGAGGTTGCAGTGAGCCGAGATTGCTCTACTGCACTTCAGCCTGGGTGACAGAGTAAGACTCTGTCTCAAAACAAAAAAAGATGCCTGCGGCATCTGAGAACAGTGGCTCATACCTGTAATCCCAGCACTTTGGGAGGCCAAGGTGGGAAGATTGCTTGAGCCCAGGAGTTCGAAACCAGCCTAGGTAGACCCCATCTTTACAAAAAAAAAAAATACAAAAAGTAGGTGGGTATGGGGGCACACCCCTGTAGTTCCATGTACTCAGGAGGCTGAGGTGAGAAGATCTCCTGAGCTGGGGAGGTATGAGCCGAGATCACACCACTGCACTCCAGCCTGGGCGACATAGCGAGACCTTGTCTCAAAAAAAAAAAAAAAAAAAAAGGAAAAAAAAAAAGATGCCTATGTATGTGCTGTCCTTTGTTTTAGATACAGTTTTCTCCCTTACCTGTGCCTCCTCCAGGTGGTGGTCTGTCAGGTGGTGGGCCAGGCTATTCAGTTCTTGGTCAGCGAGAAGCCTGCCTCAGGTGCTGGATGCCGGCTGTACAACGTGCGGCTCTCCCCGTTCCATTTACAGGTAAAGATGTGTAGATTTTGCAAGTTATGAGACCTGTCACAGTTCTCAGAAATGTGAAGAGTGAGCATGGTGTGAGTCACGGGCTGTAACATTCATGTTTTTATTATCATTCATGTCATAATTTTCAAACTGTAAGCTTCCATATAGGATTTTATGTGTAGGAAATGATCATACACACACACTACACATTACACACACACACTACACACGCACACATACATTTATAATAAACTCAGGGGTTGACTCTTTCGGGCATTTGAACAAGGTGGGGTGTTGTTGACGGATATGATAAGGCAGGTGGCATCTGAGATGAGAAAAGTGGTTCTGGTTCCGAATCTGGCACTGGTTGCAGCTTGGAAACACAGCTGAGCGGTGGCGGTGGGGCATTCCTCTTTTCAGTTTCTGACAAGGTCGATTTAAAAAGAATCCCCCCCCCCATTATTATTATTATTATTTTTAGAAATCTGGTCTACCATATTCACCTCTGTATCCTTAGCTCTTGTCACTCTATAAATACTTAACATGTTTATCAATTGAATAAGGGAACAAAACTAGATATAAATGACTCAGATAATTGTATACTATTCATTATTAGGTATTATTTTGGGCATTATGATGGACATAAGAAAAAAATGCTCAAATGTATATTCTCACTGGAGAAATAAAATCAATAAACATTAAATAATTAGGAAATAAGACATTATTCTGCAGTGATAAGTTGTGAGAAATAGATAATATATAGAGAGATGCAAAAAAAATAGTTCATTTGAAAATATGTACTTAAGCTTGAATTGTTTTGGTGATGAGTTCCTAGGAAGTTTCATTTCATAATGAAAAGAGGCACTTTGTAGCATCCATCACCATTCAAAGAATTCCCAGAGTCAGTTTTGTCAATATCCTGGATGCTTTTTTTTCTTTTCTCTCTTCCTTTGCCTTCCTTGCATTTCTGCCATTCCTTTCTCTACTTTTCTCATTCTTCCATCCCACCTTTCCCTTCCTAGGTTCTCATTCCTTTTCTCTGGTTTATGATCAAGCCTGACAATGGTATCTTATAAAGCTAGCAGGTTTGACTTGGAATCTGGGAAAGTATTTATTTTTATTTTTATTTTTTATTTAAGTTCTAGGGTACATTAGTATTACCATCATTCCATGTTTTAATAATAGGCTTATAATAATAAAGACATACATATAATTATACATATCTCTATCATTTTATATAGAGAGACTTACGGATCTCTAGTAATTACAGTAAGCCTAGTGACACTTTGGATGGCCAATTCATCAGAGAGCTTGTGCATCTCTCACATCCGGCCAGATAGTCACCAGAGTTCCTATTTAGCTGGTATTTAAAAATTGCAGTTGTCTGGACTGGTTTCAAGGGTCACTGCCAGTTCAATGCCCTGTTTCATCCCCTGTGTCCTTGGACTTAGCACCTAATTTGGGGGATGAGCTCAAGTCATGCAGAATTCCCAGTCGCAAGGGAAGATGACATCTCGTATGCTTTTCCTACAAAGGCATAGTTTTAAATAGCCAGCACTCACAAGATTTCCTGGCTACCTACGTGGCTTTTTTCTGAAATCCCCCCTCCCAGTTCCTCAGCCCCACCCCAGCAGCACCCACTTTGAGAGAACTGCAGAGGTGAAAGGTTGGCACCATGGATTCGCGAGGTGTTCATGCTCTCCTGCATCCCCCAGATGATTTGGACAATGTGGTTAGAAAATAACCTTCAACGTCTGGGTCATATTTACCCAATATATGATGCATGTTTTGGAACTGACTGAGTCCAGAGAGGATCACAAACACAAATGAAGAAATGTCATTTCTGACATTGTGTTTATTATATCAAAGCATTCATGCCATTTTAAGCAGCTCACACAGAAGGAACACAGTTGTATCTTTGATCTGTTAACACAGTTAGAAACTGGTATGTGGATTACCTCTCAGCGCAGAGGCAGCTGCTAGAGATTGGTAAGTAATTGATGCTGGTGGCAGGAGGCGTTCCCGCTTCTCTGATGTTCCTCTGACCAGAGATGCAAGAGTGGTCTCCCTCGACTCAGCTGTCTGTGTCAAAACAATTAAAGTGCACTTTTCCCCTAGAATTACCTAATTTTTTCCAGAATTACCAAACAAGGAAGGCAGGTTGGAGACGGTTATGAAGTAAAAGTCATCCTTTTTCTCTTACCCTGCTTCTAGCCAAGGTGAGAGTCCACGTACTCAGATAGTCTAAAGTCGTTCTTCCCTTTTGTTTAGGAGCGGGGAAGGGATGGAGATGTGCAAAGTTGAGACTTTTGCTTTGGATGGAACATCTAGCTGAAGAATAAAGGACGCAATAGTAGCTTTCTATGGCTGTGGAAACAAATGACCGTGAACAGTTTAAAACAGCACAGACTGGTGATGCCATCATAAAGGAGGCCAGGTGTCCGGCCAGGTGCAAATCCAGAAGCTGTCAGGGCTGCCTGCCTAGTGGCAGTCACAGGGGAGTCTGTTCATTGCTTTGGGGGTTTTTGGTAGAATTTCATTCCAGGGGATTACAGGATTGAGTTCCATTTTCTTGTTGGCTGTCAGTGGAGGGCCATTTCTGGCTCCTTGAGGCACCCCATTTTCCAGCTCAGGGTGCCTTCCTCCACTTCCACACCAGCAGGGATGCCTACAGTCCTCACTTCATATGCCCTGGCCCCTCTTCTCCCACGCTCCCCCGCTCTTCAGGACTCACGTGTTTCCACTGGGCTCTTTGGAAGGACCCAGGGTCATCTCCCCATCTTGAGGTCCTTCCCCTGTTGCACCTGCCGAGTCTCCTGTGCCCTGTAGGGTCCCACAGTCACAAGTTCCAGGGATTAGGGTGTGGACATCTTTGGGGGCCACTGTTCTGTCTCCCAAATGGACAGGATGGGATGAGGCATCCTTAGAGATTGGAGTCCAGTTAGAGGCTGCTGTGGTGGCCCCGGCAAGAGACAGTAAAGAGGCCTTTGTGTGGCACAATCTTCAGGGCTGTGTGAGTGTGGGGCAGGGGAGCCCGCGCCCAGGATTAGAATGAGGTGCCCTGGACCCTTCTCTCACTCCTCTCTCCTTTATGCCTTGGGGACACTCCCAGAAGAAGAGATGCAAGGCCCAGCAAACTACGTTAAATAGACTGCAGGGCTTTGATGACATCTAGTTGTTGGCAACCAATGCTGAGGTTCCTCTTTGAGGGGTAGGTTGAGGCCAGTGAAGGGGCAGGAAGGGAAGGGGGTAAAGGGAGTTTGGGGTCCTGCTGTCCATTTTGAAAGCACATAGTATGCCAAATGGAAAGCTAAGCAGTTTTCTATGAAAATACATGAATAGATGAGCAGGTACGCATATACATACACACATGCACACTCACGCACACATGCACACACATGCACACACAGGCATACATGCTTACACGCACAGTTCCACGCCACACTCCGGGGCATACATGCACACACATGCACACTATGTTACACCACATTACGCATTGCTGCACGTGACACACGCACACATGCACATGCACACACACGTCCACTCACACATGCACACTCACACTCACATGCACACACGTGCTCACACATGCACATATATGCACTCACACACACACAGACATGCACTCACACATGCACATACACCCATACACGCACACACGCACATCCACACACACGCCCACTCACACATGCACACTCACACTCACATGCACACACGCTCATACATGCACACTCACACATGCACACACATGCACACTCACACATACACGCACACGCACACACACACTCGCATGCTTACATGGAAACATGTTCACATATGTGTGCACACATGTACACACATGCTCATACACGCACACATGCACACATGCTCACATACATGCACATGCACATGCTCACATACACACATGCACACGTGTTCACATACACAGTCACATGCACACACACACATGCACACTAAGGCTTTGGTGGAAAGAGTAGCCCTCTAATAACTTGTTTTTTAATAGCTGGAGTTCCACATGAAAGAGAAGAGAGAGGACCTCCAGATTAGCTGGTCCTTCATCAGTGTGCCGGAAATGGCCGTTAATATCCAGCCCAAAGCACTGGGGGAGGTCAGTCCGTAAGTTTTTGTGATTCTTCCATTGGCGTGAGAACACACGTGTGTTAGGACAGCCTGTGGCGGGGAACTGAGTGCATGGCTGGTGTTGGTGGCCTCCTTCCCTATCCCCAGCCACCCCTTCTGGGGCTGGCTTGGGCCTGTCTGGATGTGGATGGTCCCTTTGGCATGGCAGGGCCTGCGGGGGATGGCTTTGATGGATTGAATGCAGGGCTCCCACCTGAGCTGCACCTGGAGTCACCTGGCCACTTAAAAAAACCCTGAAGCCTTCCCTGCCCCACCCCAGATGCGGGTTTGATTGGCTGGATGATTTTAGCATATGCAGCCAAGGATAATGACAGTGTAGGTACCCGCTCCATGCTCTGCCGTATCTGGTGATCAGGCGCTGTTTCCCGTGGTGAGGGCGCTGTACTCGTAACTTGAGCTGAGTCCGAAGGCTGCTTCCAAGGGCAGGGCCTCTTCTTTCCACAGTTTTTGCAAGGACAGAGCTAAAATCTGAAGGTATTTCCTTCCTTCCTGCTTTGCATGGTTTTAGTCACCCGAAGACAGGAGGTTGGGAACAGGGAATGGGCTTGCAAAGTCGATTTGTCAACTTTCTCCTCTTTCACTAGGACCCGGTGGCTGAGACAAGTGCAATGTCTGACACTCTCAAGGACATCTTGAAGCATTTGGTTGGTTCTGCCTCTCCATCAGTGGTTCTGATCATCAAGCCCACGAATGTAAAGGAAGCTCAGGTAAACCCATCTGGGTGCTGTGGCTGCATCTGAACCCCGTCAGGCACCATGGCCCGCCTCTCTTGGAGAATCTGTGTGCATTTCCAGCATTCCTCCACCTCCCATGGTAGAGCCAAGATGGCTCAGGTGCTTGCTGGAGATAATGATGGTGGGTGTAGGCTAAAGCCTTGGGTTCGGAGCAGGGGGCTGCAAAGCTTCATGAAGAGGAAGGAGAATCACTTGCACCCAGGAGGCGGAGGTTGCAGTGAGCTGAGATCGCACCATTGCACTCCAGCCTGGACAACGGAGCAAGACTTCACCTCAAAAAAACAAAACAAAACAAAACCAAAAAACCCCCTGACATTTCCCTGTCCATTCAGAGCCCTAGACCTCATCCTTCCAGGACCAAGGTACCTGGGAAAGCAGCCAGTGTTGAGAACATTGCCCCAGAAGCAAGCAGGGCCAGGTGGGTGGGATAGACAGAGATAGTTTAGCCTAGGCCGGCCTGCTGCCCTGGTCCTGCCTGCAACAGCTCCTGCCTCTTGGAGGTCTGTGTCCTTTGGGGGTGCACGATAAAGGAGGCTAGTCTCATCTGTGTGACCCCCTTTTCCGTATCACCTGCCTCCCCCCTCATGCTGGAGCCCCCCTGTACCATCTGATTAGGGTGCTACTCACTTTTCTGGTTAAATTCTTATCCAGAGCATTTGCCCTGGTCAACTTCATGGGCCTAAATAACACATCAATAATCCTTTGTTTAAGGTGCGTTCTCTTGGTCATATGCTGATCTTTTTATCATGACTATGTGAAACAGGCACTTATAGTCCCTGAAGTTTAAAAAATATATTTTTTGGCAGTGGTTTTATATAGCATGATAAAATATGTCTTTATTATAATGTCCATCTTTATTATCTAGCTCTTGGTGAAGTCAGTTTGAAAATATAAATTCTTATATGATGTCGGTCCTTGGTCTGCAGACGTCAACAGCTGTCAGTAGAGTCTGAAGACTTTGTTTCACTGAACAGATATCAGCTGATGGCAGTGTTTGGTGCTAAGCCCTGGCTGTGGGGGTCACAAGAGTATAAGGAAGCACCATCACCCTCCCAAAGCCTGCAATATGCAGAAGGGGCACCGGGCCAGCAGGGCAGAACAGGAGGGGTACGGATGTCTGAGGGGCTTCCCAGGGGCCTGAGGCCTGGGGGCACTCAGCCTCTCCAAATGGAGGGGACCAGCCCGTGCTTCTTGGGAGGTGAGAGGAGAGTCCCAGTGCTGTCCCTTTCAGCGTAATTCTGTCACAGTAGCTTATTTCACATCAGAGGTGACTGTGCTGAATATGACAATCAACTTTTAATGTCAAAATGTATGCAACTTCATAAAACAGTCGTATATTTTTGGAATCCATGAATTTAAAAAATAATAGGACCCAGAAGATCATAACTTCAATCATGCTTTTCCATAAATTTGTACATTTTATTTAATCAAAATAGCATATATATATATGTTATATTGGTCAAGATTTTCCAGAGAAACAGAACCAATGGGAGTGTGTGTATGTGTGTGTGTGTGATCAGCTCACACAATTATGAAGGCTGACAAGTTCCGAGATCTGCATTTGGCAAGCTGCAGCCCCAGGAGAGTCTGTGGGATAATTCTAGTTTCAGTCTGAAGCCCTGAGACCCAAAAGAGCCCGTGGTGTACGTTCCAGTCCAAAGGCCAGTGGGTTCAAGACCCATGAAGAGTCACTGTTTCAGTCCAAGTCTGAAGGCAGGAAAAGGCCCCTTTCCCAGCTCAAGCAGTGAGGAAGAGGAGTTTCCTTTTACTCAGCCTTTTTGTTCCATTGCGCCTCCAACTGACTGGATGAGGCCCACCCACGTGAGGGAGGAGAATCTGATCACTACGTGTGCCAAGTTAAATGTTAATCTCATCCAGAAACACACTCACAGTCACACCCAGAATCATGTCGGACCAAATATCTGGGCACCCCATGGCCCAGTCAAGTCGACACATGCCGTTAACCATCACCCTCAGCAATTGAAAAAGAAAAGATTTCATCTCTGTCCCAGACAAGTAGATTGCTCTGTCCCCAGTGCTCGCGCCCTTGGATTTCAGGGACTTCGGCAATTCCGTCTGCGGCTGTAGCACCCTCAGCTCACATTTGGGAAGTGCCCGGCTCAGAACAGTGTTTCCGGGTGGGAAAGAGTACGTGTGTCTCTTGAGACATTAGGAGACGTTCCCCTGAAGAAGTGCTCAGTCGAATCAGCACCCAGGTCTCTGCCTGAAAACTTCTCACAGCATGGGGGCTGGCGCCACCTCCGAGAAGCCCGTCTGGGTCCCTGAATGCTTGCAACAAACAGAGCCTCTTTTAAAAGAACACTCTTGGCCAGACGTGGTGGCTCATGCCTGTAATCCCAGCACTTTGGGAGGCTGAGGCGTGCGGATCGTGAGGTCGAGATTTCGAGATCAGCCTGGCCAACATGGTGAAACCCCGCCTCTACTAGAAATACAAAAAGAATTAGCTGGGTGTGGTGGCGGGCGCCTGTAATCCCAGCTACTCAGGAGGCTGGGGCAGGAGAATTGCTTGCACCCAGGAGGTGGAGGTTGCAGTGAACTGAGATCGCACCACTGCACTGCAGCCTGGACAACAGAGCAAGACTCCGCCTCAAAAAAAAAAAAAAAAAAAAGAACACTCTTGGCAGTGGGTGACAGGTGGAACCCGGTTTGGGAAATGCTGGTTTGAAGCTGGGCTCTTCCAGATTTGGGGGTGCTTTCTGTTGGAAACGCCCTGGTGCCTGTTGGAAGATGTGAGGTAGTGGAAGCTGGTCCCAGCTGCCCCTGCCTCTGTCCCCTCACCTGTGCCCCTCACCTGTCCCCTCGTCCCCTCTCCTGTGCCCCTCACCTGTCCCTTCACCTGTCCTCTCACCTGTGCAGTGCTAGGGTGTGCATAGACATTCCTCATGTGGACGTTGTACTCTGTGTGGAGGTGGGAAATGGGTGTGGGCTGACGGCCCTGGCCGTTCCCATCTGGCTGGTGTCCTGCTCTGTGCTAGCAGGCCGTGAGTGCCTGCAGCCGGCAGAAGAGGTCCTCACACTCTTAAGCACCTGCCCGGGTCAGATAGTTTAGACCCATGGCAAAGCGAGCTCCATCTTCCCCTGTGGTGAGTTTTGGGAACCCTGTCTGTGGATGAATGCATTGCTACTTGTGCTTGCTGTATTTAGGATAGAAAATGCTCCCAGCAGGAGGATGGCGATGGCTCACTGGCGCCCCAGAGCAGACCCCAGAGCTCGGATTCCCTGTGCAGGTTTTCCTGTAGACACCCCACTGCCACCACCCCCGATAACAGGAGTCCAGTGGCTACTTCCTTGGTCCTCAGTCTCCCCACAAAGACCAAAAATAAAGTGCTTTTTATTTTTTCAGAACTTACAGTGTGCCCCCTCTACTGCTCAGGAATCCTGTCCTCCGAAACCTCCAAGGGCTCACGAGCTAAAGCTACTGGTGAGGAACATCGGCGCCTTGCTGCTCAGCGAGCCTGGTGCCTCAGGTGGGTGACAGTGGGAGCCTGGCCTGCCTGGAGGGGCTGTTCCTGCCCCTGAGCAGAGTCAGGGGCTCTGGGGGGGCTTGGATTCTCTGGTGGCATCCTCCTGTGGGGGTGCGGTGGGAGCCCTGCCATGGTTGCAGAAAGCACCTGAAAATGTAACGGGAACAAGAGATGGTAAAAAATCCAATCCTGTTTCTGCACGTGTGAAGGCCGAGGGGAGAGAGGAATATAATTGATTTGGCCTTTTTCATTTGTCTGGAATTGTCCTGTCTTTTTTATCTTTTCTTTCCTTTTTTTATTTTTAAACTGTTGAACCCGTATGTATGTGTTAAGCTTCTGCTTTCTTAGAAAGTGGGTGAAGGGGGATGTAGGGAGTTGATGAGCATCAGATGACTTCGGCCACACTCGGGACTCCCATGCTGGGAGACCATGGCTGCTGTTGGAGCCAAGACAAGCAACACAGAACGGATAACCCCTTCTGGGTGGTTCTGAATCATTGTTGAGGCCCCAGACACAGAGTCACTCGAGACAGGCCACCTCTTTACTCCGCGACTCCGTTTTGCCAAGAACAGGAGTGAATTGTATTGCCTGAGTGTGTTAAAGATGACTTATCTTTATTTGCGAGGGACTTCCTCCGGTTCCAAAAGCACAAACGGGCCACATCTAGCAGCCGAGACTGTGCAGAGCTAGCTGTCGAGGATTTTTTTTTTTGGTAAAAGTGCCTGCATGTTGCCCTTTCTTTCAGCCTGTACTGCTTAGTGGCTAAAAGTGGGCTTGCTGGACTCGGTCGGTCAGGGTTGGGGTCCCAGCTCCCACACGCACCTGCCCTGAGGCCAGGCCCTGTGCCTCCCTCTGCTGGATGTCCCCACGTCTGGGTCTGAGTCTTCTGTTGAAGAGTGACTGTGAAAGCTCAGTAGCGAACGTCTGGAGGCTGCTTCACCCTGCTGCAGCATGGTCCAGCGTCCACACATTCTAGCAATTACTGATTCCACAGTGTGTTAGGGGCTTGGTGCTGCAGGGAGAAGCATTGTCTCAAAGCAGAAACAGCTGTTCACTAGGGACATGTCCTACTACCTGGATCAGATACCCCGGCTAGTATCAGGTACCGCACCTGTCTGGTGTAAGTTGGGAAATGGGAACTCTGTGAGGTATATTTCCAAATTTAGGAGTCAACACGAACTGATGTTCGGGCTTTGGCAAACCGTTAGTCTTGTCTAAAAGTGGGGACCATGCCTCTGTATATAATGGTGCTGCCTCTCGGGGAGGGTCCCCCTGGGAGCCCATGCCTGTGGCCAGCACTGACGGAGGGGGCGAGGCACTTGGGGTCAGCCCAGGGCTGTTGATATCAAATGTAGGAAAAAATTCTTTAACTCCAATAAAGGTTGGTGCTATGAGCATTTGAAAATGGAATGAAAGAATTTCCAGTCTCTGAAGTGGGTAAGCCTCGACCTTAGCCATTTAATTTAGCCTTTTTTTCTATGCATACAATGTCTTCATGCAATTTAAAAAATAAAAATAATGCCGGGTGCGGTGGCTCACACCTGTAATCCCAGCACTTTGGGAGGCCGAGGCGGGTGGATCACGAAGTCAGGAGTTTGAGACCAGCCTGGCCAACATAGTGAAACCCCGTCTCTACTAAAAATACAAAAATTAGCTGAGCGTGGAGATGCGCGCCTATAATCCCAGATACTTGGGAGGCTGAGGCAGGAGAATCCCTTGAACCCGGGAGGTGGAGCTTGCAGTGAGCTGAGATTGCGCCACTGCACTCCAGCCTGGGCGACAGAGTGAGACTCCATCTCAAAAAATAAATAAATAAAAAGTATATAAAAATAAACGCCAACACGATGCCCTTCTATTTAATTACAGGCCACGTTAACGCAGTGTGCGTCGTGCAGCTGAACGATCCCGTTCAGAAGTTCTCCAGCACCCTGACGAAAAACACTACGGACCTCACGTGGGAAGAGGAATTCACCTTGTGAGTCCGGCCGGGTTATCGTGGGCCTGCGTGTCCACGGTCGTGTCTGTTCAGGAGCGCTAAATCCTGAGATCATTCTGCAGCACCGTTGAGGCTAAAACACTAAACCAAAACAGTTAACAACAAATGACGTCTTAAGCTTCTTAAAGGTAGCTTTAGGTCAAGCATGGGTTTCGTTTTAAAGGCAGCTCTTAGAGTCAGTTTTCTCCTCCTGCCCTGATATGAGGAGAGGAAGCCATTGTTGGGTCTCTTAGAGACACACACATCATCCATCGTGGAAAGGGAGGGAGCCTCTGACTGAATCCAGAACCTAAAAAACAAAATAGAAAAAGGGGCTGGGCGCAGAGGCTCATGCCTGTAATCCCAGCTGTTTGGGAGGCAGAGACGGGAGGATCGCTTGAGCCCAGGAGTTGAAGACCAGCCCGAACAACATAGCAGGACCTCTTCTCTACTAAAAGTTTAAAAAACATTAACCGGGCATGGTGGTCCTTGCCTTGCCTGTGGTACTCCTAGCTATTTGGGAGGCTGACGTAGGAGGATCGCTTGAGCCTGGAAGATCGAGGCTGCAGTGAGCTGTGGTTGTGCCACTGCATTCCAGCCTGGGTGACAGAGAGATACCTTGTCTCAAAAAAAAAAAAAAAAAAATGGCCAGGCACAGTAGCTCACACATGTAATCCCAGTACTTTGGGAGGCTGAGGTGGGTGGATCACTTGAGGTCAGGAGTTCAAGATCAACCTGGCCAACATGGTGAATGAAACCCTGTCTCTACTAAAAATACAAAAATTAGGCATGGTGGCAGGTGCCTATAATCATAGCTACACGGGAGGCCGAGGCAGGAGAATGGCTTGAGCCTGGGATTCGGAGGTTGCAGGGAGCTGAAATTGTACCACTGCACCCCAGCCTGAGCAACAAAGTGAGACTCCATCTCCAAAAAAAAAAATTAGAGACAGGGAAAAATGTAGGCCATGCACATAAATAATGGTGTAAGAATCATAAATAAAATATTATCAAACAGAATCTAACAGCACATGAAAAATAAAACCAGCTGTGTTCATACCCGGAATGTAAGGATGTAAGTGTGCTTTCACATAAGGAGGTCTATTAATGGTGTTCATCATGTCACTAGATCAAAGGAGAAAATAAACGTATTTTCTCTACATATGTCCAAAAGACATTCAGTGACATTTAATACCCATTCTTAATTTTTAAAAACTTAATTAGAGCAAAATTTATGGAGATTTCTTTAATAAGATTTTTAAAATCACTATAAATGGTAAATACCAGAAGCAGACTCACTAAAATCAAGAGAAGGATGCCTATTGTTTTGTTCTAGAAGTATTGGTTAATGCAATTAGATAAGGAAAAAAAACCATACACAAATACCGGAAAGGAAGAGGCAAGACCGGTCATTGTTTGGAGATGATATGACTGCATATCAGGACTATGCAAGAAAATCAACCCAAAGTATTAGAAAGAATAATGGATATAACGTAGAAATGAATATTTAAAAACCTAATAGACATAATCATTTAATGAATTAGCTGAGTACCAAGGTATTAAAATCAATCACAATCTAATCCTTAAAAAATGAACAATTAGAAAAAGTAATGGAAGGAAATTTCCCGTGTGTATGTATATATATATATATATATATAAAGAGCTTTTATAAATCATGAATGGAAAAGATGACAGCTGCCTTAGAAAACTGAGCAAAATTCCTGAACTGGAAATACAAAAGCCAGAGCTACCGATGGCCATAAACTTCTGAAAAGATGTTCAGAAATAGCATAAAGTCATGCACACTTCGGCAAAAGAGAGAGGTCATTTTTGTACCTAACAGCTTGGTGGAGAATAAGAGAGTGATAATGGCATTGGAAGTGTCACTGGGAATAAGCATTCTGGATGCCATCAGTCGACCTAAATAAAAAAAACACCTCTCAAGTGCACATGCCATTTGACAGGCAATTAGAGTTTTCCTGAGGAAATAATCACACGGCGTGCAAAGATATATGCATAAGAATGTGCCTCTCAGCTTGTATATGGTTATGAAATACTGGGGACCACCAACACGTTAAGAAGCATTGGTTATTGAAGAGTTGGCCAAATAAAATCTCCTAAGGCCAAAGAGCAGAATACTAGAGGCCCGTCAAACATGATGTTGCTCTGTAGTTACACAGAAAGACATCCACAAAATTTTCAGTTAAAAGAATAGATTACAGGCTGGGCGCAGTGGCTCACTCCTGTAATCCCAGCACTTTGGGAGGCCAAGGCGGGAGGATGGCTTGAGCTCAGGAGTCTGAGATCAGCCTGGGCAACATAGCAAGACTTCATCTCTACTTTTTTTTTTTAATGCCTTTTTAAAGAAAATAAACGGGTTGCAAAGGAGGAGGGAGGTATGTTGTGTTCTGTGTTTTGTCTTTAGGTCATTATATAGCTGTGCTTTCAGTATGGCAGCGACTGGCCACGTGTGTCTCTTTGAATTTAAGTTAACGGAAATTTTTTAAAATGACGTTCAGTTCATCAGCTTGCACTGGCCACCTCTCCAATGCTCTGTGGCTACCGCATTTGACAGCTGGTCTGTCACTGTCATCACAGAACATCCTGTTGACTGCTCTGGAAGGCTAGTCCCTGAATATTAACGGTAGCTGTTTCCGAACGGGGAGGTTGCAGATACTCTTTCCTATTTTTGGTTATATGTCTTGGTAGTTTGTTAAATATTGACATCTTTGTGTTCCTTTCTATAATCAGAAAAAGTGCTATATTTCATAAAAAGAATAAAGGACTCATAACTTTTTTCTCTTCCAAAGCGAGTTGAATGCCAAGTCGAAGGAGTTACACCTGCAGATTTCAGAGGCTGGGCGACCCTCAGAAGGTGGGTTGAGGAGGACAGAGGCCCTGCCCTCTGGAAAGGTCGTCCACTGCGTGACCTGGGCCTCGGGAAAGGGCAGTGGGAGATCCAGCAGAGGACGGTGATCCCCTCCTTTAAATGGCTTCGGTTTTCCCATGGGACGTTTTGGTCGAAAGGCAATTTGAGTTATTAATAAGGTCATACATTTTGGGGAAATGTTCAACTGGATTTTTTGTTTGTTTGTTTAAAAAAAAAATCCAAAATATTTTATGCAACAATTCTTGGCATAGAGAAGTAGTTCTGAACCCTCCTTGCCGCAAGAGACCTCCTTTTCTGGAAAACAAAAGCAAAAACAAAGCCTTTTAACTGTAGTAAGATAAACAACGTAACTGTAGTAAGATAAACAACGTAACTGTAGTAAGATAGACAACGTAACTGTAGTAAAGATGAACATTGCATCTTCTTGATAAGATAGACAACGTAACTGTAGTAAGATAGACAACGTAACTGTAGTAAGATAGACAACGTAACTGTAGTAAGATAAACAACGTAAAATGTATCATCTTAACCATTTCTAAGTACATCGTTCAGGGGCAGTCACTACACTCACATTGTTGTGCAACCATCACCCCCATCTATCTCCAGAACTTTTTCATCCCCATTCTACTGCCTGTATCCATTTCATTGAGTTTTTCCTTATAAAATAAACTACAGAGGTTTAAATGGAACTTAACGATTTGTACACAAGAAAGCAACAATTAGAGGTAAAGTCACTAAAACACTAAAATGAACATGGGCCTGTATGTGTGCGTCTCCAAATCAGTAGTTACAATATTTGTTAGGTTTTTAAAGATATAAATATTTTCTTAGATTGTAAAACTCTCCCCATAAACATACCAAAATTGGGAAGCACTTGCCCAGCTTATCCAGCAATAAAATCAAGCCATTTGGTTACCTCCTAAAGTGAGAAGGTCGTTATTTCTCCCAATTAACTAGTTTTATATCCTAGTTGTTATAGCAAGAATCCTGAGGTGACTTCCTTGATTTTGGAGTCCCAAGAAAACTGGGATGCCCATGAGATAATTCTGAGAGAGGCATTCCGCAGGCTGGGGACCCGCACAGCGTGGGGGTGCTGGTCACCTGGAGAGAGGTCAACTTCTGACCCCATTCCTGGGTCCCCACTCCTGCTGGCCTCACTCAAATTTCATTCCAGCCTGGCCTGATGGAATCTATGAAATGTCGAACTTTACAAAAACAATACAAAGAGCAGCCACATAACCTTTACTCAAACTCATGTATCCTTAACATTTGCCCAGTTTCCTTTACTATTTGTACTCACTCCTGGTCTCTCCCCGCCATACTCATTTCCTTTTTACACACACACACACACACACACACACACACACACGAGGATAAATTATATGCATCTCGGCCCTTTGTCCTCAATTTCTTTAGTGTGTATTTTCCTAGGAATGGAGATACTCTCTTCTGTGTCCACAGTACAGTTATCAGCTTCCTGAATTTACATTGCTGCAATTCCTTAACTTATGCCCATTTTCCAGTTTTTGTCACTGGATGACCCCATGATGCCCTTCAGAGCAGTGACCTTTCCACTCCGGCACAGGGCTGGGCATTGTCTGACTGTCCTATTGCTTTAGCATCCTCTGTCCTGCAGCGTTTCGACAGCCTTTGTCTTATATGACACTGACATTTTTAAAACGTTCTGAAATGTGATCACTTTCGAGTGTGCCAGAGGCACGTGAGGAGCGTGTTCCGGCTGCTGGGCATGTGGGCCTTTCTGTTCTCACGGAACCCCGTGGAAACATCAGCGGCACCCCTTGCCTGTCTCCTGTCTTTTCAGGTCTGCTGGCGACGGCGACAGTTCCTTTGGATTTGTTTAAGAAGCAGCCTTCTGGGCCACAGAGCTTCATGCTGACCAGCGGGTCTGCGTGCGGCAGCTCGGTGCTGGGCTCGGTCACGGCAGAGGTAGGACGAGGCTCCCATGGCGGCTGGTTCCATCTTGGGGCACTTACCTAAGGAGCGTCTTCACTTATGTCTGCAGAGTCTCACTCCTGCTTCTGTGTGAAATAAGACCTCCCCTAAGAGGAGGTGCTCTTTCATTGTACACAGGACTACACTCAAACAGAGCATGCTCTGTCCACTGTACAGTTGAGTTGTCTGCTGGAGGCGATGACTTTTCAGGATGCCATTTTACAGGCCTACCCCAAAGAGGCCTTTGAAAATTTTGCTTGGTTCTCCGGCTTCTATTCTGTTGCCATCATTATGTGTTGAGCCGGCTGTGTGTAAAGTGGGGTCTGTGTCCTTTCTGGGAATATCCAGGTTAATTGGAAATGCTAAGTGACCTTAAGGGAAGGAATTATGGTTGTTTCACAAGAAGGCAGCGTTATGTGGCTGATCAGCCTGTGCAGTTTCCACAAAACCAGAAACAAGTAACGCGTCTTCTCTGCAGTTCTCTTACATAGAACCTGGGGAATTGAAATCCTGGCCCATCCCTCCCCCTGTTCCTGCTGCAAAAATCGAAAAGGACCGCATGGTGATGCCCTGTGGGACTGTGGTCACTACTGTCACTGCCGTGAAGACCAAGCCTCGTGTCGACGTGGGGAGGGCGTCCCCACTGAGCTCCGGTGAGACAACAGGAACACAGTTGAGGAACTCTGTGCGTGGCGCCTGCCTGTAACCACCTTGCCTCCATAGACTGCGGAGTCCTGGAGCCTGCAGCACTGAGTGTTAGGAAAATCTCACAGCACAGGAAGGGTGCTGATTGGCCACACTTGTGCTTCGTTTTTTGTTGTTGTTGGACGACAGTTATCTTTTTCTTCTGCCAAACATGTATGCAATAAGCTGAAACGAGGTTTGAGTCCCATGGTGTATTCTGAAGCTAAAATCCAGATAGTATAAATAGTTACACTTAGGTGTAACTCCAACTAAGTTAAATTAAGAACTCTATTATAGGGCCGGGCGCGGTGGCTCATGCCTGTAATCCCAGCACTTTGGGAGGCTGAGGTGCATAGATCACCTGAGGTCAGGAGTTTGAGACCAGCCTGACAAACACGGTGAAACCCCATCTCTACTAAAAATACAAAATTAGCTGGGTTTGGTGGCGCATGCATGTAGTCACAGCTACTCTGGAGGCTGAGGCAGGAGAATCGCTTGAACCCAGGAGGTGGAGGTTGCAATGAGCCGAGATCACGCCATTGCACTCCAGCCTGGTCAACAAGAGCGAAACTCCCTCTCAAAAACAAAACAAAACACAACAAAACACGAACTCTATTACCTGTATGTGGGGACAGCACACACTTTTTTCTTGAAAAATTCAAAGTGAGTTGGCTTTGTAGACTTTCTTCTGTTAAAAATCGTTTGTTAGAAGGCTTGACAGGCTATCATTTGAGATCCGGCTGAATTCTGTACCTGTCTCCACAGCCACTGCCTTGGAGACAGAAATTTCTGTGTAAGTGTATGCTTTATTTCTCACAATTCACAGTGCATCTCTACTTGTGCAAAAGCATCATCCTCCCAGAATACATGAGTTGGCACAGTTCAGGGATGCCAAATAGAATGGGAAATTCTAGCTTAGTTAAAATGTTTCTGAAATTTTATTTCAACCTGGACTCCAGACACCACTCTTGCCTTTCCTCCGTTCAAAATGGCTTTCATTAAACTTTGCCTTTACTAGCTGCACACACCAGAGTTGCAGTGAGGGCTGTCCTTTCACTTTTCGGTAACTGTTGATCCAGTCAACCATGGGGCCACCTTTGTAATCAGAATGTTCCTCTGGCAGAGTCTCCGGTGAAGACTCCCATCAAGGTGAAGGTGATCGAGAAGGACATCTCTGTCCAGGCCATCTCCTGCCGCAGCGCCCCTGTCAGCAAAACGCTCTCTTCTTCAGATACAGGTAACTGAGACGTGCCCACACCGCTCTCCCTCTTAGCACCTTTGGGCCTTTTGGGCTGTTCTGATATGAAGTATTTTCCTTTCAGAGTTTGGAAAAAGTTGTTTTGGGCCAGGTGCGGTGGCTTACACCTGTAATCTCAGCACTTTGGGAGGCTGAGGCGGGTGGATCACTTGAGGTCAGGAATTTGAGACCAGCCTGGCCAACGTGGTGAAACCCCATCTCTACTAAAAATACAAAAATTAGCTGGGCGTAGTGGCACATGCCTGTAATCCCAGCTACATGAGAGGCTTAGGCAGGAGAATCGCTTGAACCCGGGAGGTGGAGGTTGCAGTGAGCCAAGATTGCACCACTGCACTGCAGCCAGGGTGACAGAGCGAGACCCTATCTCTTAAAAAAAAAAAAAAAGTTTTGATTTGGCTTGGTTTTGTGGTTGAGTGATGAGTGAAGGAGAGGGAGATAAAGGGAACTCCAAATTGATCAAAGACCAGAAGCGATCGCGCCACTGCACTCCAGCCTGGGCCACAGCGCGAGACTCCGTCTCAAAAAAAAAAAAAAAAAAAAAAAAAAAAAAAGACCAGAAGCGGCATTCGTATTCCTTCTACATTTTAGGGAATGCTTTAACAAAATAAAAAACCAGCTGAGACTTTACGTTTTAAAATTTCTGATCTTTTTTTTTTTTTTTTGAGATGGAGTCTTGCTCTGTCGCCCAGGCTGGAGTGCAGTGGCGGGATCTCGGCTCACTGCAAGCTCCGCCTCCTGGGTTTACACCATTCTCCTGCCTCAGCCTCCCAAGTAGCTGGGACTACAGGTGCCCGCCACCACGCCTGGCTAGTTTTTTTTTTTTTTTTTTTAGTAGAGACAGGGTTTCACCGTATTAGCCAGGATGGTCTCGATCTCCTGACCTCGTGATCCGCCCGCCTTGGCCTCCCAAAGTGCTGGGATTACAGGCTTGAGCCACCGCGCCCGGCCTTCTGATCATTTTTTTCTTGCACAACACGCTAGCTACGTTAATATCAAACAAGTAGGACTTGGGACGTCATCATCACGGTCACTTTAATTTTGTTTCCCACTCTCTGCTTAGACCTGCTGAGTAGAAGTAGTTTTCCCTTCTACTAGGAAATGGTCACTATGAATAGGAAATGCAAATCTCCTATTATTTTATGGTCACTTTCAGGTAACAGACATTTTTGAAGAGATGTCTTACTGACTTATTAAATCACTGCACAATCTAAATTTGGGGATTAACTTTCTCCCTTCGCCCCCTCGTGACCTCTCAGGGGCAATGGGCGCTTCGTTCTTGCTTAGCTCTCCCCCGTTCACTGAGTCCTGTGTCTGACCTTGCCAAGGCCAGCAACTGGACAAGGTGGGGTGGTCAGGGGAGTGGGAAGTTCTCAGTGGAGGAGCACTGTCTTAACGTGGTTTTGGATTCTCAGCCTGGTGAAAGTTTACAACTGCTTCCTCCTCTCGTGGGAGGTTCTGTGGTTTTTTGGATACTACCGTGCTGGGTCCCCCACCTGCAATTCTGGGATGCAGGCCCTGCCCCTCCTTTCGTTACCAAAAAAGGGTACTGATCTAGACCCCAAGAGAGGGTTCTTGGATCTGGTGCAAGAAAGAATTCGGGGCGAGTCCACAGAGTAAAGTGAAAGCAAGTTATTAAGAAAGTAAAGGAATAAAAGAATGGCTACTCTGTAGGCAGAGAACCTGTAAGGGCTGCTGGTTGGCTCTTTTTCTGTTTATTTCTTGATCATATGCTAAACAAGGGTCGGATTATTCACGAGTTTTCTACCACAGGGGTGAGGATTTCTCAGAACTGAGCGTTCCTCCCCTTTGCAGATCATATAGGGTAACTTCTTGCCATTGCCATGGCATTTGCAAACTGTCATGGTGCTGGTGGGAGTGTCTTTTAGCATGCTATTGCATCATCATTAGTGTATCACCAGCAGTGAGGACAGCCAGAGGTCACTTTCACTGCTATCTTGGTTTTGGCAGGTTTTGGCCGGCTTCTTTACCGCATCCTGTTTTCTCAGCAGGGTCCTTGTGACCTGTGCCTTGTGCCGACCTCCTAGCTCACCCTGTGAGTAAGGACACCTCACCTCCTGGGAGTCCAGCCCAGGGAGTCCCAGCCTCATTTTGCCCAGCCCTTATTTGAGATGGAGCCGCTCTGACACTTTTGCCGCTGCCCCTGATACCCCTTCCTCAGTTTCTTCCCCTGGCAGTGCCCCCACTGCCCATACTGCGGGGTCCCGTCACCTGGGCAGGATCCCTCTTAAAAGACCCAGACTGATGTTCCCACTGTGGGTTCTGGTGCATGGGCCATGGAGCCAGCCCCAGGCTCACCTACCACGGTGCAGCCAGGCACTATAGCAGGTGTCCAGGCTGCACCTAGCACCTGGACCGGGCTCTCAAGGGACTGAACAGAAGCACTGGGCCTGGTGTGAGGAGAATGTGCTCCCAATGCCTCTCCCTTGGTGGCTTTGGGAATTACAGCATAGCTTTCTCCTAAGGAGTCTTCCCCAACTCCTTTCTCCAACACTTCTTTCTTCTCAGTGTGGCTCAGTGGCTAAACAAAAATCTGTTCCTCTACTCACAACACTCCTGACGCCAAATGTGTAGATTTTCTATGGCAAGCAATTTTCTGTTTCTCTGCAGACACCAACTGGGTGTCCTACAATTTAATTCAATTCTGGCACTGCCTGGAGTTAGCTCAGATCCCACAGGTAAAAGGCCCACCCCACAAAACCACCTTCCCACCTTAGACGCCAGGCGCAAATAGTGGGTCCTTAGGTTACCACACTTTTGTCCCACTTGGCTACAAATTGGGGTTTCCATGACACCCTCCTCGGGTTCCATAATTTGCTATGATGGCTCACAGAACTCAGGGAAACACTTTACTTGGGTTTACCAGTTTATTATCACACAAATGCACAGCCAGATGAAGAGAGGCGCAGGGCACAGTCTGGAAGGGTCCTGAGCGTAGGAGCTTTGATCTCCATGGAGTCGCCCCTCTCCCAGTACGTGCATGCATTGGTTCACAACCTGGACCCTCCCTGAGCCCTGTCATTTAGGGCTTTATGGTGCTTCTATAAGTAGATATGTAGGCATGATTGATTCACTTATTGGCCATTGGTAATTTGAACTCAATCTCTAGCCCCCTTCCCTTCCCCACAGGCGAGAGGAGGGCAGAAAGTTCCAACCTTCTAACCACAAGGTTGGTGCCTCCAACATCCAATGTCCATCCTCATTAGCATTCACTCAGGTGGGCTGCAGGGGCTTGTGAGGAATAAGAAAGATGCCTCAGCTCAGTGGCTCTGGAATTCAAAGGGTTTTTTTGTTGTTGTTATTGTTCTCTGTGCCAGGAACCAGCGAGGAAGACCAAGTATCTGTTATTCCCCAGTGTCATTGTTGTCACTGGTTCTTGGCCACTGTGGTCTTATCTTGACTCCCTTTGGAAATGCAGCATCTGTAAGCTTCAGGCCATGGCCAAAACTGAGACAGAAGTTCCTTTTACTATGCTGCTACTTTAATAGCTTTGGCATTTTGACTTTACCTGAGCGGGAAAGTGTAAGTTACAAGCATCAGTTCTGAGTCAGAGACTCATGTCAGCTCTGGGGCCTCCTGGCTGCTGGACATCCTCCTCAGTGGTCAAATGGGATAAAAGGAAGGAGCTGCTCATGGGGTGTGGAATAGGAGTAAATGAGAGAATGTGCACAGAGCTCTCTGAACAGCACCTGGTTCGCCGTAAGCATTCTATTGATGTTGGCTGGTGTGTGGTTATACACCTAGGGAAGGAAGTGCTTTTATTAACTGGCCCTTCATAGCTCTAGTTACTATTCTGTGTGTTTAGCCACTCTTGGGAGGGAAAAGCAGTCACTACCTTGCCTTTCAAAGTTCAAAATCTTCCAAAGGGTTAGATATTTTTTTTGTCGCTTGCTTGCTTTTGCCATTTTCCATCAACTCTATTCAGGTATAACTTAAATAAATAAAATAGGTGAATGTTAAGCAGACACTTCAGTGAGTATCTTGTAACCACCCAGGGAATCAAGTTGTAGACCAAGAGTCAGCAAACATCAAACTATGACCCACAGGAAAAATCTGGCCTGTCACTTGTTTTTGTAAATAAAGTTTTACTGAAACCCAGCCATGCTCATTTATTTACCTGTGGTCTCTAGCTAGTTTCACTCTACAAAAGCTGCGTTGAGAAGTTGTTGCAGAGACCACCTACATAGCCTAAACAATGTACTCTTTGGCCCTTTTTAGAAAATATCTGCTAACCGTTGCTTATCGACCATTTCCATTATCCATGGAAGCTCCCATGGAAGTCTTTAATTTTTGCTGATGAACTTACCACTGCCTTCCCTCTGGCAGAATTGTTGGTGTTGAATGGTTCGGATCCAGTGGCTGAAGTTGCCATTCGACAACTCAGTGAATCTTCAAAGCTGAAACTCAAGTCGCCACGGAAGAAAAGCACTATTATCATATCAGGGATCTCCAAGGTACCATCGTGGTGGCCGGGGAGGTGTTTGCATCTGTCAGTGACCTGCTGCTCCTCTGCCCTTTGAAGAAGTTAGCCCAAGTGCTTGGTTAACATCCAGAGAGTTCCATTTACAAATGTCAAATTACGTTCCTCACCCCACAAAGGAGTCATGCGTGGTATTGTGTTTACGCAGTTTATCCCATTCACCAAGGACATGGGAGAGTTTCTAATCAGTGACGCTTTACACATTGAGAGGTTGGCAAATCATTTCAAGAAAAATTATTGAAAGAGAGGAACATGACGTAAGACTCCCCTTTGGTACAGAACCTCTACTCTCGTCACCACCCAGTCACGGGGAACTTACACTTTCCATGTGACACGTTTCCAAAGCCTTTTGCTTTTTTGCAGTGAATGTTTATTCCTTTTGTAATCAGAGAGAAATGAAGATTGTAGTGTCCCCCATGGACATTGCACTCCCTTTCTTCCCCTTCTCCCACGCTGGGACGTCTGCTCAGAGCAGGTGGTGGCAGGTGTGTGGTTCAGGCTGCGGAGAGGCCAGCCCCTCGGGTGAAGGGCCATGTTACAGATCCTTACTCCCTTTATTACATTTTTAAATTTGATTTTTAAATTGTTATCTATCTATTTATTTATTTTGAGACCAGCTACTTCATTATGAGACTGGCTAATTTTTGTATTTTTGGTAGAGACGGGGTTTCACCACATTACTCAGGCTGGTCTTGAACTCCTGGACTCAAGTGATCCCTCCACCTTGGCCTTCCAAAGTGTTGGGATTACGGGTGTGAGCCACTGCTCCCGGCCCTTACTCTCTTTTGACATTTCCAAGTGAACAGGTTGAGGGAGAGTTGGGAGATTTTGATTTGGTGTGGGAAGGGGATGAGGAAGAATTGTGGACGAAAGAGTGGGAGGGTGGGCCAGAGGGCACGCAGAACATGGATTCCTCAGTGACTGGAAGACGGGCCAGAACAGGACCTCGGAGGTGCCAGAGATGAGTCATCAGCCTTGCCATTGTACCCAGAGGGTGGCCTTGCCCATGTCCCAGAGGCAGGCAGGTGGTGTTTCTGGGGCTTCCTGACCCCTCTAGAGCCCCTCAGCAGGGGATCCATGACCTCCCTGGAAGTCCGGGGCCCGGTAGTTGGGGTTTCTTCGGTCTTGGGTGAATGAATGAGCAAAATAAGGACAAGACCCATGGAAATCTCCCATATACTTTTTCCAAGATCGTATTTAAAAATCACGAGGAACTCCTGGATCTTAGTATTTAATGTTCTGAATCCACTGCAGTGATTATTCGTATTGGTGCTCAGATTATCTAATCTTTTTATTATTATTATTATCATTATTATTTGAGACGGAGTCTCGCACTATCGCCCAGGCTGGAGTGCAGTGGCGCAATCTCAGCTCACTGCAAGCTCCACCTCCCAGGTTCACGCCATTCTCCTGCCCCAGCCTCCTGAGTAGCTGGGACTACAGGTGACCACCACCACGCCTGGCTAATTTTTTGTATTTATTTTAGTAGAGATGGGGAGATTATCTAATCTTGAGTCAGTGGGCGCTTCCACAGGCCAGCACTTAAGTCAGAACAGCACATTATCCCTAAGCAAACGCCTGTGTCTCTGCCACCCACACCAAGGACAGCATGACTGGCCCTCAGGGAGCCCCCGTGCCCTCCTTCCCAAACCTTCCCCCCTCCAAGGAAGCGCTATCCCGACTCTCAGAGGTTAATTTAGTGCTTAAATATTTTTACACAAAATATAATCTTTGAGAGGCTGCGCCAGTGAATTTCTGCTTGCAGGTAACATAAACGTGTGGAGGAACAAAGACAACTAAACCCGAAACACCCACGGCCACTTCCTTTGTGCTGTCGTGGACTCTGAAGGACGGGCTCTCTTGCATCTCATTTCTGCGGCTTGTCACAAATGCTCCCATCGCTAGGCCCATCTGCGGGAGGAAGGGGGTTAACCTCTGAGCCCCGGGGGCCACCCCCCAGCTGCCTAGGGACCCTGAGCCCCGGCTGTAAGGGAGACCTTTTTTAGTGCAAGCATGAGCAACAGCCGTGATGTATGAGCACCTTCTCCAAGGCCCGCTACTGCATCTTCTGAGACTTTGAAATCAACTGTTAGAATGTTTTGGAGAGTGCTTTTCAGGTCTTTTCGAACCCTCTCTTCCTTTCACGTAACCCTTGTCATCTTCCCCACCGCCCCTGACAGACCTCACTATCTCAGGACCACGATGCTGCCCTGATGCAGGGCTACATGGCCTCTGTGGACAGCACCCACCAGGAGGATGCCCCATCCCATCCGGAGGTGGCCGCAGCCTCTGCGCTACCGGAGGAAGCTGAGTCAGCCCAGGCATCCCTTGCCCCCAAGCCCCAGGAGGATGAGCTAGACTCCTGGGACTTGGAGAAGGAGCCCCAGGCTGTGGCATGGAGCAGCCAGGCCCTGCTGGACCCCGACGGTGATGAGCTGTCAGAGAGCTCCGTGAGTGTCTCGGAGCCGGGCGCTGCCAAAAAGCATAAAGGTAACTGCTCCCGAGCCCCCAACCCCGGGCCCCCCACTTGGAGGCTTTGTGCTCATGCTGGCTTCCAAGCTGAAGTCGTCTGCTTTCATTCCCTTTGTCCACTACAAGCTCCCTCTGGACCTCACCCCCTGCCCCTTCAGAAATGCCCTGTGCTGACTGTTTGAACCCATGGGGGGCATCTGCAGGTCCTTCTGTGTGAGGGTTGGCGTCATCTCTGCATTTGGGGCCAGTGTGTGTCCATGCATAGAGGCCCCTTCCTCAGTCCAGGCTTGCTCCACCTGGCTTCCCGAGGGGTTACCAAGAGCCCTACAGGATGATGGGCCACAGAGACTCAGAGCAAAGCCAGGCAGAGCCTGGGGCTCCTTCCACTGCCAATATGGGCATCTTTGCTCCTTTATGCCTCTCAGAGTCTCCGTGCACCTCCAACAAAACCAGACCTCACCACATGACCCTAGGAGGCTCTACCGGGAGAGGAGCTCCTGGGAATAATGAATTGATTAACTTAATACGTGGGTGGTGAGGAGGTGATCATTTCATTAGTACTGATTATTTCCATTAGCCCTGAGTTTCAGTGCCTTAAAACTATAAATTCCTTAAGCGTGTGCAGATTTGCCGAGACAGTGCCTTGGCATGAGTAACCTGAATGTATTTGCTAAGGGCATGTAGTCTAGGGGCTTGGGGTCGGTTCCAGATGTGAGACTCACCGAGCCTCAGCATCCTCCTCCATAAGATGAGGAGCGTGGCCGCTGCCTGTGCCCACCTGACTCCACCATTTGGGGGACAAAAGGACATCTCGGTGCAGAAGACAGGACTGGGGGCAAGGCAGGCCAAGCTGTGAGCTCAGGTGAAACTCAGCATTAACTCCTGGCTCTGGCTCTTGTGTGAGGCTCCAAGGCTTTCAGCAGAAATCTCAGGATGTCCTAAGACTGTCTGTGTCAGGAAATCGCAGGGGCTCCTTGGAGCTTTGTTAAGCGTTGCCGTCGCTGCCTCTCGTCCTCTGTTCTTGATGCCATAGACCAGTGATTCTTAAGCCTAGCACTTTTTCCCCCAGGGAATATGGCAGTGCTGGAGACACTTTAGTTGTCACAGCTGGGAGTCTGGGGTGCAACCGGCATCTAGTGAATAGAGGCCAGGGATGCCATACAACGCCCTGCCGTGCACAGGACACGCCCCCACAAGGCAGCCTCACAGTGCAGCACACTCTGGTCCCAAATGTCCCTGGTGCCAAAGCTGACAGCCTGTCGTGGGCTGGACTGTCCTTGAGTCTGTCCTCGTCCCCTCTCTCCCTGTTTTGCTTCGTGTCCCTCAGTGATGGCATGGTGGCCGCCCTCTCCTATGCCCCCGTCCTTACCAGTGCAGAGTCGGGATAGGTGCTGGGGGGAAATGGAAAGTTAGAAGAGGAAAGGGAGAAGGAGGAAATTCCTGGATAAGATTTCAGACCCCTTGGATCTGTTTGCCCACTGCCTGGCCTTGGGGCGCTTTATGCGCGGACCCCCCCTCCACAGAGCTCTTGAGGGCTGTAAGCTCCACACTGACCTCTGCGCTCCTGTGCTCCTGTTAAGAGGCCTTGGCTTGGGTTACGTCAAAGGCGACCTGGTCACCTGACACACACCTGTGGCCTATTCTTTGTCTTGGAGACGGTGAGTGCTGGGTGAGGCGGGACAAACATGGGCGCATGGTGGGGTAGCTCTTCCTCTCCCTTCCCTGACTCGACCCGTTTCCTCTTGTCCTGGCAGAACCCCCCCACCCCGTCCGCCCTCCTCATTCCTTCTGAAATGCCAAGCCTCGCTCACCCTGTTCATGCAAAGATCTGTGTTCCTTCACTCGGTCCCTCCTGCTTCTCTGTCTGGTTTCCCTTCTGGAGAGTCTTTCCCTGGGTTTCCATCCTTGCTGTGTCACCCACCCTGCTCCTCTCCCTTCACGGGCCAGGTGGATGAGGGGTCCACCCTTTGGGGACTGGGTGTCGGGCAGGTGTGCTGGGGGCTGGTGCTGGCCACCTACAGCACAGGCTCAGAACTCCCCGGAGGCTCGGCAGTTGGGAATACAGCAGAGAGGCTCAGCCATGCCGTGCGTTTCACTCCTGTGGCCCTACCGCGTTGACCCCAGGTTTTTGAACAGGACATATTTGGCAGCAGTTTTAAATGTTTCCTTCCAGTGTTTTTAAAGAGACTTGTAATTAGCATCTCTGTGAGCTGTTGTCACAATCTGAGACGATTCTGTGTTATGGGTGCCAAGTCATTTTCATTTTTTGACCAAACATTTTTCAAAACTGGTGATAGAGGGTGTCGTTTTTAAAAACTAAAGCTTGTTTTGTTTTTTTTTTTTGTTCTTTTTGGTTTAAGAACTACCTGTATCTTCTGTCCTGCTAAGGAGTTTGTATTAGGTTTCTGAGAGTGCCTGTGTATTTAGAACCCTCCTGAGGTTCTGCTGGTTGGAAACCAGCCCACACAGGAAATGTATTCCCCAAATTTTGGTTTACTTTTAGTTTAAAAAAAGATCAATGAAGTTGGCCACCGTTGTGGATAGAGTCAGCACCACTGAACTGTGTAGGTAGAAATGGTTAAGACGGTATATTATGGGTGTGTTACCACAAGTAAGAACAAAAGTTTCAAGGGAGGTTTTGGGAAAAACACTTGAACAGTAAGAAACCTTGCCAAATATCCTGCACAGCGGCGTCCCGTGTGCGTGTGGTGTCTGTAGATGGCTCAGAACCCTTACCCACGTCCACTCTGATGTTGCTCTTGCATAATTCTTTCTGCTTCTTACTTCTCTTCATCTCATGCTCATTCCCTTTAACTTAAGAGGATCACTATGCCAACCAGAATTAATTGCCTGCACAGTAAGTTATTTTTGTCTTATTTTTTTCAATTACACGTAGCCATCCTAGGAGTGCAGCCTGTAGCTCAGCAGCCAGCCAACCTGCCTGCCTCGTGTTCCCTCCCGTCTCCGCCTTTCCCCTTCTAGGTTGCTAGTTCCCCGTGTTCCTCCTGAAACTGCTCTGGCTGAGGTTGTACAGTGCCTATCGGGTGAGGATGCTCGCTCTGGTACCTGATGTGACCGGGTGACCTCTCTGTGACACCCACAGGAAGAGGCTAATTCCCTTTTTCGTCCTCCAGAGCTGAAAAGTAGTCACTTCTATCCATGGACCATCTGTGGTTCCAGTTGAAATCTGATGCTGTTCTTGGGAAGCCAAAGACAATTTTTTTTTCTTCTGGTCATTGTTTTTCCCATCTCCTGGGTTTTAAGACAGATCCTTCAATTAACTATATCTGTTAGACTCTGTAAGAGACAAATAGGAATAAATTTGGAAATATTTATGACATTAGAGCTATAATTTAGATGATGTTTAAATTCTTTCATGTATCTGTTTATACTTCAGCCTTCTTGTGATTTGTTTTTTAAACTTTGTTAGAACCGGGGAAGGACTTTTTTTCTTCTGCCTGTCTCCCATTTAAAATCTTGGTTACTTGCCTCAAATTTCACATAACCACTCCCCAGATTATCTTCAGGAATCTTGAAGCTTGTGGGTGAGGTCTAAATCTTGCTTCTTGCTGTTGGCGTAGAGAAGGTAGCCTAGAGTCAAGTAGTCAGGCTTCCTGAAATCAACATGGTGCCGGCTATTCTTGCCTGTGGCGTGAACTTCACTATCAGCAAAGGGCAACAGTTTCTGCAGGCTCAAAGTCAAGCAGATGATGTGCTTGGTCCAGATCATCCAGATGGTCTGATTATCCAGACCATCAGTTCCTGGATCAGTCAGGGTCCTCCAGAGCAGCAGAACCCATAGGTTACATATTTAAGGAACTGACTCATGAGATTGACAGGTCTGAAATCTGCAGGGCAGGCGGCAGGCCACAGACCCCGGCAAGAGCTGATGCTTTAGTCTTGAGGCAGAATTTCTTCCTCCCTGGAAAACCAGTGTTTGCGCTTAGGGCCTTCAGCTGATTGGACGAGGCCTACCCACATTCTCCAGGATAATCTCCTTTCCTTAAAGTCCACTGGCTGGGGTTGTTAACCACATCTACACAATGCCTTCCCAGCCGCATCTCAGTTCGTGTTCTGTTGAATCTCTGGGTGCTGCGGCCAGGTTGACACAGCGACACCTCACAGGCTTGCTTATCGAGGTGGGCAGACTGGTACATTCCATACGGGGTTACTGCCCAATAGACAAGAGCGTGCTCCAGTCTTAGCCCTGTCCCTCACAACCACCGTGGGGCGGCTATTTAGTGTGCACTGGCAAATCCGGGGCCGTGTTCTCCCTGCATCGTTTACCCGAAAGGTGACAGTGAACAATCTGCTTCCAAGTCGAGACAGGCTTTCCCATTGCTATGGAGAAAGGGAATGGAATGGCCTCCGTCCCTGTGGTGGTCCTTCATGGCCGACGATGAGTCTGCCTGAGATGAGTCTGCGTGGCTGGAATCCTCTCCTCCCCCGCCCCCTGCATGCCTCTCTGGAGACGCAGCTCGTTCTGGGAATCCCGCCCAAGTCCTTGCTGGATTAGGGGGCTTTGCTCCGTGAGACCCCAAGGGCTTTGATGTATCCACACTCTCCGGAGTCTCCTCCCCAGGGGCCACAGACTTGCCCATTTTTCCAGACACCTGGCTGGCCACTTCTCAGACGCCGTCCTTAGCAGCACGGAAGAGCAGGGCCTGGGAACATGAACTTCAGAGCCAGAAAGCGCAGTGTTACACACCCGCCCCGTTAGTGTGCGACCCCAAGACAGCCACCTCTCCAAACCTTAGCATCCTCATGGGTCCCTACAGAGTCTAGCAGACATAAATAGCTAATTAAGGAATCTATCTTAAAATCCCATAGGTAGGAAAACAGTGACCAAAAGCAACCCTAAAAATGGTAGGGATCAGGCCTCCTTCCTCAGAGGCGGCTGAGGGATATCATTGAGGGTCCAGTCTACAGAACTGCAAACCTCAGTTCCCACCCGCACATGACCATCCCCTGTATGAGAAGTTGATGCCATCCCCCTAGAAGCTGTGACAAATTATCAGGTTACGGGGAAAGTGCAAGTCACACAAATGATTTCAGGAAGATTTGCACATGGGCACATATGACCATAATCTGGTTTCTGGCATTGATGTTGAACTATGAAATTCAACAAAACAGGCCAGGAGCGGTGGCTCACACCTGTAATCCCAGCACTTTGGGAGGCCAAGGCGGGTGGATCATGAGGTCAGGAGTTCGAGACCAGCCTGGCCAACATGGAGAAACCCCGTCTCTAGTAAAAATACAAAATTAGCCGGGCGTGGTGGCTCGCACCTGTAATCCCAGCTACTCGGGAGGCTGAGGCAGAAGAGTCACTTGAGTTTGGGAGGTGGAGGTTGCAGTGAGCTGAGATCACGCCACTGCACTCCAGCCTGGGCAACAGAGCGAGACTCCGTCTCAAAAAAAAGAAATTTAACAAAACAGCAGACATGCTCTGGAGAGCGTGAGTGAAGATGGAAGAACAGAAAATAACCTTGTTACCAGCCCCTCGGGGTGGGGTGTGGCCCATGGAAGAGGGTAGGGCTCCCTGGGGCGGGGATCTGCCGCCAAAACAAGTTAGTCCCTCAGGGTCCGGACAGACAACGGACTGGAGCCAGTAGTGAGGTTAAAACAAACACGCCGTGCCAATCTTTCTCGTCTACCATCTTTTTACATGCAGGCTGCAATCCTTGCTATTTCGTCTTAATATGCCAAGAATTAGAATTTTAAGCAGTTTTTATTTTTATTATTTTATTTTATTTTATTTTATTTTATTTTATTTTGAGACAGGGTCTTGTTCTGTCACCCAGACTGGAGTGCAGTGGCAAGATCATAGCTCATTGCAGTCTCAAATTCTTGTGCTCAAGTAAAACACCTGCCTCAGCCTCCCAGGTTTAGGCACTTGTAGTTCGATTTCCCTTGCGTAACTTAAAGTAACTGCTTGAAAATGTGCATATCCCATTTTATTTGTTTTTTTTTAAAGTTTAATTTTTTTATTTTTATTTTTTAAATGGAGATGGGGTCTTGTTATGTCGCCTAGGCTAGTCTCCAATTTCCTGGGCTCAGGGGATTCTCCAAACCTCAGACTCCCAAAGTGCTGGGATTACAGGGCTGAGCCACCGTGCCTGGCTCCTATTCCTGTTCTGAGGTCTTTTGAACACAGCCGTGCCTTGCCTGTCTGCACACTCCACTTCCCTCTTAACCTGGGCACACCACGCGTCTCTGGCGTGGCGTGGGGCCCTGCGGGTGGGCTGCATCAGCTTCTCCCCACACAGCCCTGTGGTCTGCAGGCCCCCAGAGTGAAGCGTGAAGGAGCATGAGCAGCGGCACACAGGAGAGCAGGTACGGTGCCCGTGTCCTTGGCCCTGGCCTATCCCTGCGTTGTCCACTGTGGCCTCCAGGTGCTCTAAGCACTAGTGGCATTTTGGCCAGACCTGGGCTAGCAGTGGGCAACCCCAGCTGCATGTTTGAAAGACCTGGGATCTTTTGAAAAATGCTCATGCCCAGTGTCCCCAGACCCCATCGTGCCAGATTCTCCAGGAAGGGCCTGCACGCCTGTAGTCCTTAGAGGCCGCCTGATTCGAGGGCTTGGGGCTGAGGACACTGCTCCACTGTCCTCTCCGCTCCCCCACTCCTCCACGTGTCTGCCTGGGTTCTGAGGACTGAACAGGAAGACATGGCGGGCGTTCCTGGATCCTTAAGCCAAATGTACCCCCTCTCCTCCCAGGGCTGTATCAAAGTACCACAAACTAGGTGTTTTCAACACCAGGAGCACCGATTCTCTCCCTGTTCTGGAGGCTGGAAGTCTGAGCTGCTGGTGCTAGCAGGGCCGCCCCTTCTGAGGCCCTGTGGGAAAGCCTGCTCCCGCCTCTCCAGCTCCTGACAGCACTGACAACCTTTGGCGCGCCTTGGCTTGTAGAAGCATCGCCCTGTGCCCCGCTTTCATCTTCATGTGGCGTCCTTCCGGTGACCCTTCACAATGTCTTTCCCTGTGTGTCTGTCTCTGTTTCTAAGTTCCCCCTTTTGATAAGGACAGCAGGCATATTGGATCACGGGCCACCCCGATGATCTAATTTTAAATTGATGACTTCTGCCAAGACCCCGTCTCCAAATAAGGTCACATTCTGTGAAGTACTGGGGGTTAGGACTGTAACATATGAATTTGGGTGGGGGTGGGGGAGCCAAGTTCAGCCCATCCCAGTGTCCCTGCTCACACCTCAGGCCTGGCTCCAGACCCCAGGCCAGCTTCAGTGCAGGGATGCCTATGAAATGGACTTTGGAGATGGAGCAGGAAGGAACCTCTCACTGCTGGGGGTTCTGAGACCTTGGGTCTGTGGTTGACCCCCGGGTTGGGTTGGTGTTCCCTCCCCCTAGGCCTCCATTCCCCCTGGGAAGTGAAGGGGGTGATGTTGGAGCAGTCCAGGTGAAGCTGTTGGATCCACCCTTTCCTCTCCCCCGTTCCACCTGAGAGCCCATGTCCATAGGCCCTTCAGGGCCTCCAAGGTCAGCCTAAAGCAGAGCTTCAAGGCAGGTGCCTACAGATCAGAAATACCATGAGGGTCCCCCTCATCCCCCAACCTCAGGTCACCTGATGGTCTCAGAGCCCCCTGACAGCTGGGGGTTCCTCTGCCTGGGAGCCCCTATCACCATGCCCAGGGCATTTCCCCAGCAGGTGCCCTCTGATACAAAGGCAGTTAGCCACATCGGCACCACTGCATCTGCCCCACTGGGCAAACTCCAAAGCCATGTCCAGTTGGGGGTCATTATCCAGCCGTCAGAATACGCCCTGCTGACGGCTGGTTTTTCACGACGTGCTGCATTTTTCAGGGATGTGAATCGCTCCAGGAACTGACACTGATGTCCCACAAGTGTACCATTAGGCCTGCGGACAACAGGGACATCATTTACACGTTATACTATTTACCCTCCTTTTTCATTCCTTTTCCAGCAGTCCCTGAAACCCCTGCACACAGGCTCCTAACTTTAGATCACTGTAAAAAAATGTCCAAATGATACATCATAAGAAGTGATTTGGTTGTATTGAGAGAGTCAAGTTTTTAAAAAATTATGGCCGCTTTGATCAAATTAAATTCAGTCCGTTGCGGCCCTTCATCTTCTCAGTTTCTGTCCTGTATGTAACCTGGGCAGAGCAGATGGGACACAGTAGTTCGTGCTTAAAGTCAGGCTCAGGGGCACATGCTTCTTTCCCCATAGCAGGCTTTGATTATACAAAGATTCATAGGCAGGTCTAGGTCAGGTTTCTCCGACTGCCCGCAGATGCCACAATTGTTGGTGTGCATTTCATTTAGAAGAGGAAATTGATATGCTTCATCCCCTCCTTTAACCTCCTCAACATGGGTGGCGATTTGCATATGTCATGGCTATTGAGATGTTTATTGGATATGCCTGTCACAAAGGGAATAAATTATCACATTAAGAATAAAGCTCCTCTTCATGATGATCAGACTTGTCTTCTTTCAAAGTCATTACCACCTACATGCAAGTGGTAATGAATTTCACAGGCTGGACTGAAATGCTTACTCCCTCAACCTTGCCAGCCTTGGTTAATAAGATGTTAAACTAATTTGTGAAAAAGCAAATTAGTGGGCTCTTGCACCTACTACGTTAGCTCATACTTGATCTTTAAGGAATCATTGCTGTTGAAATTATTGTTGCTGCTGCTGCTAATTTTTTTCTATTCCATATTCTACTACTTGATGGATATTTATATCCAGATAAATATCTGTATATAGAGATCTGTATCTATCTGTAAACAGATAGATCAAACGACACAAAATTGAGGTTTTGTAGGCCAAATATGCCCAAGTGACAAACTTCAGATGGCATGGCCTAATAGATATGATAGGATCTGGAATTATTTTTTAATAAAATCTTATTCCCAAAAAAGCAACTATTATTTAACATTCCTAAGAAAGTGAATACCATTGTTCTCAGGGTCTTCATTGGGTTTTATGAGTGTGATGATCCTTTCTGGGGCACAGTACTTCTTTGCCACCTACACCTTTCCTAATGAGGGGAAGTGGGTGGCACAGAAGGGACCCAGGTGTCCTTGGTGTCCCAACTGAGGCAACAGCTGTCTGCCTCCATTTGGTCTGATAGAAAATCAGGGATATAAGCCAGATGTGATGACTCATGCCTGTAATCCCAGCTCCCAGCGCTTTGGGAGGCTGAGGGTCGTGAATCACCTGAGGTCAGGAGTTCGAGACCAGCCCGACCAACATGGTGAAACCGTCTGTACTAGAAATACAAAAAATTAGCTAGGCATGGTGGCGTGCACCTGTAATCCCAGCCATTTGGGAGGCTGAGGCAGGAGAATCGCTTGAACCTGGAGGTAGAGGTTGCAGTGAGCCAAGATCGCACACACCATTGCACTCCAGCCTGGGAGACAGCAAGACTCCGTCCCCCCAAAAAATCAGGAATATAAATACCATCCTTGGAAAGGGATACCAACCGATAGTACAGGCTTACTGCTTCTACTGTTATAATCTCCTTTCCATTTCATCTTGAAAAATCTCGTTTTGTACAAGCCAGATTCCAGTTGTTTTTTTCTCATGCAGATAGTGACAGCACATTGAAGTAGTAAACCCGCCCTTTGTTAGAGGCATTTGAGCCTCCTTTTCCCTTTATCCCATTGGAGCAGTCATTCAGCCCCTCATTCCCCGCCCACTTGACCAGCCCCTGTGCTTCCCTCTTCCAGGAGGAATTCTAAGGAAAGGGGCAAAGCTGTTCTTCCGCCGGCGGCATCAACAGAAAGACCCGGGCATGAGTCAGTCACACAATGACCTTGTGTTCCTGGAGCAGCCAGAGGGTTCCCGGAGGAAAGGCGTCACCCTCACCAGGATCCTGAACAAGAAGCTGCTCTCCAGGCACAGAAACAAGAACACCATGAACGGTGCCCCCGTGGAGCCCTGCACATAGGGCCTGAGGTCATCACCTCCAAGCCAGAAGACGTGCACCCGCGTTAACTACCCTCACCAGGACGCAGCCAGTGTGCCCGCCTGATGTCCAGATGCCCCGCTTGTCTTGCTGGGTTTCTTCCAACCATCTAGTCTTTTAAAGGGAAAACAAAATCTGAGTCTCCAGCCAGGAGGTTTCCCTCAGAGAGGATAAAAAGCCCAACTCGCCACCAGATGCCAAATGAGACTTGACAGCCGCAGAACTTGGGCTGTGCTCAAAGCTAAGAGTTAGGGTTCAATATTAGAAGGAGATTAACATTATAAGTGAAATAATGTACTCTAATGGATTGTGGAGGGCAGGTGTGAGGGACTCAGTTTACCTATTCTACACTAACAAGTGTTTTTGGTCCATGCCTGGACCATGTCACAAAAAGGAGGTGCCCCCCTGTGCTGTCACTGTGAATGGAAAGGGTGGGTCACCTCTCCTCATCTGCTGCTTGGAATAAAAAATGCAGCTGGCCCTGAGTACAGGGAAGTGGAACATAGACAGGATGTGGATAAATAAATTTTGGTAGGAATGGAGACGCTATGACAGATGTAGGAAGTCATCTACCTTTGATATTAGCCATAGAACTTGAACACTAACTATATCCTATGCATAGTATGCAGAACACTTTTCTAAGTTTACTTTGAGCCTACTTGCAAGTGGAAGATACATATATTCTCACACGGTTTTTACATTTTTCTCTATCGTGTTAAAAGCTCTAATAATACTAGTGGAGAAGTTGACATCCAAGTTTTTTTTTTTCTCCCGCCTGTCATACTTGCTAAACAAGAGCACAGCAGGCCTGTCGGATGAAGTCAGGAGCCATACGTGACCGCTCGTACAACACGGTTACCAAACACATACATGGATTTTGCCAAATGCTGCCAGTAGCCAAAACAAAGTCCTTTTAGGGCAGTGGAGGAAATTATTTTGTGTCTCAGGTGTCAGTCTTAGGAATGGAAGTTTAATAACAAATGGGCCAAACTTGCAGGAAATTCTTTCTATGAGCACTTCAGAATTTTGCTGTGAACAGTCCTCTTGGACACAGGTTGGGGTGCCCTTGTTTGGGTTTGTTTTGGTGGCAAACGTGATCACCTGGCACACCATTTGAATATCCCTAGGTATCATTCCAGTCGCATTCCTCATCAGTTGCCTTTCTGTTCCAGTTCATTCACAGATTTCACTTTGGTCTGCCCTGAATGTGCCACTTCCAGTAGACATGCTGGTTAAAGAACAGTCATCATTGGGGTGAAGTGTTTTTGACAGTTTAATATGATTCACTTTTCTCCAAAGAGATGTAAAAGGCCGTTGTGAAAGCTTGACTTCTGTCATGGAGATGGAAATGGGTGAGATTCCTTCCGTAGGTTCTTTTGTTAATCCTTAAACATGAAATATTTTGGGGGTAACAGAGCCACTGGTGAGTAAAAACCTATATAAAAACCAAAATTTTAGGATTTTTTTCTTTTTTAGTGGAAACCTGTATAAAAACCAAAATTATGGGATTTTTTTCTTCTTTTTTAGGGGGAGAGATTAGAAAACGACATTAGGAATTTCACTTTAAAATGCGCATTACAAATTTCTTAGGTGTTCCAGGAATTATCAAGTGACTTTAAAATGACTTTTTCAACCTGCTTTGTTTTTAAAAATTATATTCCAGTTTTAATCATTGTAAAAAAAGCACCTGGAGTTTCAAAATATGTGAATACTACCAAGTTTCTGTCCCCAAAGTCAGGCATCACTGCTAGTCTTTTGGGACAGATGGGACAGATGTTCACTTGAATGTTTTACTTGAAGTTTTACTGCTCTTGGCCATGTGGTAAAAAGAGCCTGAGACATATAAGAATTCCCAGAGGATATTCTGTGTCAGAATTTCGGACATTGATGAGAAGTTTTTAATTGTTCTTTTTTATTTGATTTTGGAATTCAGGTGTACTCTATTCAAGTGCGAGGAGATCAGAAGTTTTTTAAAATTTTTTTATTTAAAAAATGTTTTTTTCGAGACGGAGTTTCACTCTGTTGCCCATGCTGGAGTGCAGTGGCGGCTCACTGCAACCTCTGCCTTCTGGGTTCAAGCGATTCTCCTGCCTCAGCCTCCCAAGTAGCTGGGATTACAGGCGCCAGCCACCACGCCCAGCTAATTTATTTGTATTTAGTAGAGATGGAGTTTCACCACGTTGGTCAGGCTGGTCTCGAACTCCTGACCTCAGGTGATCCACCCACCTCAGCCTCCCAACGTTCTGGGATTATAGGCATGAACCACCATGCCGGCCCCAGAATTTTGTATTAAGCCTTCTTGCTCTTAAAAAAAAAAAAAATAGTTTTTAACTATTCCATTTCCAGATGAATCCCATGAGCACTGCTTACTGTTGAATACCTAGGTCTAGGGCTCTGCTTCCTGTAGACACACTCACGTTGTCTCCATCCAATGGCCTTTTCTGAAGTTACAGAAAACACCAATGTGGGAGGAAGCTTATGAAGCAAAGGCAAAGGAAGCACATAGGCTAGCTTCAGGGTAGCACCGTGAGAAATGGCCTGTATTGATACTGTGAATGTTTCTTTCCCGAGCTATTTTGTACAGGTTTTTTTTTTCATGTTGTAGGGTATTTATGATAAAGTAAATGTTGTGAAGGTTAAAGATAAATTAAGATTATCCACCAAATGCTAAAAATACTGACGTGTAAATCACCTTGATCGTCTCACCTCTTCTACGAGCTTTTGTGGCTTGAGGGCTTTTGTTTTTGGCTTTTGTCTGGATGAAAGTTTTGCTGAGTGGTGTTTTAAAAGCGATTCCTCATGAACACTAAGATTAACTGTGTCTCTATCTCTGGAACTGGGTGCTCATGTTGGTTTTAATGAGCTTGCAACCCTTCCCCGTTGGCTTTGTTTAAGGAGGTGCCTCTGTTCTTTGTGGATGGAGGAGTGAAATGGAGCTTTCAGTGTGTGTGTGGGGTATGTGTGTCTGCACACAGGTGTGTGTGATTGTAGCAATAACAAAAGTAGCCATCTTCTTGTTCCTGCTGAAAACTTGCTGTGAGAATTTTGACAGAGCAGTTTATTTTAATCAAGTTCCAAGTCTGGGTTCAAACCCAGCCCCGATCCCTTATGACCGAGGCCCACTCAGTGGCACTTTGGTGCCCATTTAGATTTTTGCTTGGGTTTTACTGGCCACCTCTATAGACGAGAGTTGCAAAGTTGCTTTGAGCAGAGAGGGAAAGATTAATCTACACTGCTGGCCACCGAAGGCCGGTGTTTCCTGGGTAATAATCTCACGGCTCTTGATCTGGAAACTTCAGAGTACAAATTGGTGGACGGTGGAAGTCAGGACATGGATCTCTGTCCGATGGAAAACAGACCTCGGGGCTGGCATCAACCCTGCTGCCAGGCCCTCTCCCCACTGCCCCAAACCGGCCCAGACACGATGACCAAAGCAGCCTGCACAGGGCAAGGCCCCTGCGGAATCCTGCAGAGCAAACTCAGGTTACCTTGGGTCCATGACTGTTTGCATTGGAAACACAGTACACTGCCCCGTTCTCTCAGCAGCTGGGCAGTAGTGCACCATTCATCATTGAGGCTTGTGGTTTGTCGTTTACCACTGTTATGTCCAAACTGCATTGTAAAAAGAGAAGAAAATGGCAGGTTTTCCAGGTCTGCGGAAGGGTTTGGCCTGGCACTGGAGTGCGGTGATGAACTTACGTGACAATGATTGTATTCCTCAATAGCACTTTAAATGCCGAAGACAGTCCTGCACCAAGCCTGCGCACGGGCTTGGGTGGGTTCCTTTGGAGAAGATGTGGCTGGAACACAAACAATCTTTGAAGAAATAAATGTGCACACAGAACACTACACGCTGAGTTGTTTTTCCTGAGTCCTGTTCTGTCTTAGAAGTCCCAGGGGTCTTCTCTGAGCATCCCTTTCATCAGGTCACTGCAAGTGACCAACCATCACAGCCAATTAACGTAAAAGAAGAGGCAGGCTGGGCGCGGTGGCTCGTGCCTGTAAATCCCAGCACTTTGGGAGGCTGAGGCAAGGGATCACTTGAGGTTGGGAGTTTGAGACCAGCCTGGCCAACATGGTGAAACCCCGTCTCTACTAAAAATACAAAAATTAGTGTTAGTGGTGGTGCATGCCTGTAGTCCCAGCTACTTGGGAGGCTGAGACAGGAGAATAACTTGAACCCAGGAGGCAGAGGTTGTAGTGAGCCAAGATCGTGCTGTCACATCTCTGCACTCCAGCCTGGGCAACAGAGCAAGACTCCGTCTCAAAATAAATAAATAAATGAAAATTTTAAAATAAAAGTAAAAGAAGAGGTGGACATTGCCTTGCGCTCGCTTAGTCCTTGCTTCGTTCTTTGCAAAGGACTTTCCTAACGTGCTTCTTACATGATTTTAAGCCGTTTAGCGTCCTTTCTAGGCCTGGGGCTAAAATCATTAACTATAGAAAGTATTTCCAGGGGGCCAGGTGGGTGGCTCACACCTGTAATCCCAGCACTTTAAGAGGCCGAGGTGGGAGGATCATCTGAAGTCAGGAGTTCGAGACCAACCTGGCCAATGTGGTGAAACCCCATCTCTACTAAAATACAAAAACTAGCTGGGCTTGGTGGCACTCACCTGTAATCCCAGCTACTCGGGAGGCTGAGGCAGGAGAATTGCTTGAACCTGGGAGGCGGAGGTTGCAGTGAGCCAAGATTGCGCCACTGCACTCCAGCCTGGGCGACAGAGTGAGACTCTGTCTCAAAAGAAAAAAAAAAATTCCAGTGACCCTGGGGTCAGGGTAACTGTGGATTCTACATGTCAGGGACTGTTGGCCTGGACTCCCCCAGCGGCAGAGCCCAGCATGCGGTGGCCTGAGGGTGACACACTTGGGAAGTGCCAACAGAGTGTCGAGGTCTGGCCGAGGGAGTGGAACGGGGGTGAAGCCCACACGAGGGTGTGTGTCAGGTGGTCCACCTGTGAAGGGCAGCTGTGTCCCCACGCCATCCACAGGGACCTTCTGAGGAGCTCTCTTCACCTGGCATCAGGGGACGCGCTCATCCATCCTTGGACTTTACTGTCCATTCCCCACCGCAGTGGGTGGCCCGGGCACATGCAGAGGGGGACAGGGGTGACGGGTACCTGGCTCAGCCACAGGTGGAACGGTGTCTGCTCTTGCCTGGGGCTCACGGTGGTTCTGGGATGGAGGCGATGGAGTCGGGTCACAAACGTGTCCTGCGGGCCCCATGCAGGCATCTTGCCTCCTCTGTAGTCATCAGTGCCTGTGGTCTCCCTCAGTCTTCATTCCCCCTGTGGTGCCCAGACAGCAGAGCACGTGGAGAGCTGGTGTCCTGGAGGAAGCTACTGGACAGGCCCAGCCTCCTGCCCCCACACCGCCCACCCCTCCTCTCAGCTGTCCCGCCCACTCACTGATGCTTCCCAGCTGGGTTCCAGGTCGTCCGCTCCATTTCCTGGGCACCGCAAGGTGGTGATGGCAGTGCCTCTTGTTTGGAGTTAGAAGTGGTTCAGAACCCAGTGATGGAACTGTTGCTTCCTCTGTGTGGCCAGTGGGACCCACTTTGTGCTGATCCTCCAGGAGGAGGCTGGACGGAGTTGCTGGAGGCCAAGCTTGTCCTAATTTGCCAACTTTCCTAAGCTGATCACCTCCAGGTGAGCCCTGTGTTCTTGCGAATGCGTCTCCACTGCCCAGATTAATCCAACTCAACCACCCTCGGTCATTCTGGGTGCGCATCCTCGTGCCCAGCAGTTCACACTCTTCGAACGGTCTAACCCAACTCAAGCCCTGCCTTCCTCACGAAGGAGCTTCTCTGCAGGCTGTGGAATTGGCGTGCTTACAGCGGCGTGGTTCAGGCCTCCAGCTGTCAGGCTTTGCTGTCCTGCATTGCTCTCATTTCCTATATCCCCCGGGGCTTCGTACAGTCACTGCCCACCTAGCAGAGCAAGGACAAAGGTCAGCTGATGACCCTTACGTGACCACAGACAGCAGGTTTGTTTCTACCCACCTCACACCCCTTCACCCAGGACCCGGTGCTGGTGGCAGAGCAGGACACTGGAGGGCATGACCACATGCTGTTTTGACCTTAGCACCCCTACAAAGCCAGGGTGATGTGTGTATATGTCAATAAAGTTTATTTTTAAAATGCAGATCACTCACCAAAGGGGCTAGACACTAGAATGGCTGACATAGCACAGTGATCCCCCTAGAGAGAAAGCTGCTGAGGCTGGACCCTCCTCCCAGTGATGACCTAGAAACATCAGCTTTCCTCCACTGCCCTTCCCCAGCTCCACACTGCGACGGTCCACAGTGGAAACTACGAGTCACACCCTGCTGTAACAGGCATTCAAAACTAGTTGCCTATGTATTTATAGATCTATATTAACATCATTGATATTTATAAAGTTGGATGTGCAGGTATCTTGGACACCTTAATAGAAGGGTTATCAGCTGGTGATAATCATTGCTGTACCAGGTGGAGCACTGGACTAAGCCCGGGGGATTTATTAATTTATAGTCTAGCTTGGTAGCAAGCATAGCTTTTATAAAAATAAAAGGCCAGGCACAGTGTGGCTCACGCCTGTAATTCCAGCACTTTAGGAGGCCAAGGCGGGTGGATCACCTGAGGTCAGGAGTTCAAGACTAGCCTGGCCAACATGGTGAAACCCCATCTCTACCAAAAATACAAAAATTAGCCAGGAGTGATGGCGCATGCCTGTAATCCCAGCTACTTGGGAGGCTGAGGCAGGAGAATCGCTTGAACCTGGGAGGCAGAGGTTACAGTGAGCCGAGATCATGCCACTGCACTCCAACCTGGGCGACAGAGTGAGACTCCGTCTCAAATAAATAAATAAATAAAGTTAGAGAAAGACTTGAGATCACAACAATAGCTAATAATAATTTCACACTCACCATGTGACAAGAATTTTTAAAATAGTTTTATATGTAGTGCCTCATATATTCTCTGAAACAACTCCAGGAGGCATGATCTATTTCAGCTTTACAGGTTAAGAAACTGAGGCACAGAGAGGTTAAGTAACTTGCCCAAGCTGACAGCTGGCTACACCAGAATTTCAGCGCTGGTTGTTTGCCTGGAGAACCTCTGCTCACAGCCGCGAGTCTCTGGCTCCTCCTGTGTCAGTTGGAGAGATTAAGGACTACGGCGCTCGCTCGCACACGCGCTCGCTCTCTCTCTATGTGTGTGTGTGTATATATATACATATATATATATATATTTTTAGAGGTTGTCTCGCTCTTGTCATCCAGGCTGGAGTGTAATGGCATGATCTCGGCTCACTGCAACCTCCTCCTCCAGGTTCAAGCGATTCTCCTGCCTCAGCCTCCCGAGTAGCTGGGATTACAGGCGCCCGCCACCACGCCCGGCTAATTTTTGTATTTTTAGTAGAGACGGGATTTCACCACATTGGCCAAGCTGGTCTCAAACTCCTGACCTCAAGTGATCCACTAGCCTTGGCCTCCCAAAGTGCTGGGATTACAGGTGTGAGCCACCGCACCTGGCCAAAAATTTTTAACAATTTTATATATATATAAAAACTGGTGTAGTAGAGTCAGGCATATGATACATTTTATTTGTTGAGTTAAACAAATGTTTAAAAACCACCAAAGATTAGCATGAGGAAAAGGCTGGTCTCCTTCCCTGGAACCAGGATAAATCACTGAGGAAGTCAGAGGCAGGGCCAAGACTAAAATTCAAGTCACACAACAGTACTCTCTGAAAAATCTACATACTCCTATGATAAAGGTCTACTAAATTGTCCTGATATATCATCCCCTAATTTGTGGATATGTAAGCAACTGTGAAACGTGTCTCTAACCTGGTGATTCACTGTGCCATAAGGCCCACTGCCAGTGAATAAGGTCAGCAATTACTCTTCCAGGATAATATCAAAAAGTTAAAGTTTTTTGAACTTGAATGCTGCCTGTTTGGGGTGAGAATAATGCGAAGTGAGAGTCAATGTTTCATATTTAGTAGGAATTAACTTATTTGCTGCTGATCAGACTTCCCTCTTTATGAGAAAAATTAGTCAATTTTTTTTTTAATTAAAAGCTGGAGGTGGCTGGAGAGGTGATTAAGGATGTCTATCATGCTTTGCACAGGAGTAGGTTTGTATTTAAATTATAACAAAACCGGAGCCAAGGAGACATGCTAATTGGAAAAGTACTGATCTGAGGCAGGCAGGCCGTCCACAGGACTGCGGGCGTAGCCCTCAGTGATTAATTACATCTTAATCCCATCTAGTGTCTGTTCAGGAAGAAGTAAGTAGTGTTCACAAGGAAATTCACTGACAGCCACGGAAACTCTTGTCTGTTGTTTTTTAAATTTTCAACTCATTTTTTTTTTCCAAACCTATGGAACAACCCATATAGCCTTCACTTACTTTCACCAATTTTGCCGTATCTGCTCTCTGTCGGTCTCTGTCGTGTTTGCAGATATCATATTTCACCCTAAATCCTTCAGAACGATTTGCTGAGAACAATGAATGGCACCGGCTATCATACTTTCAATACAATGATCACCCTTGTGAAATTTAACATTGATCCAATACTATTATCTGGTATCACCATTCATGTTCACATTTCCCATTTTCCCCAATAACCACCTTTATAGTTGTTTTTTCTTTTTTTCTGCCCATTATTCAAAGTTGTATATTGCATTAGTTGTTAATAATGAACATTTGACACTTTAAGCAACAACTTTTCTTTTTTTTTAAATTTTGGAGCTGAATCTGCCTTAAGAGGTATTATTTCTAGACTGCACTGAAGGATTATAGCGGACACATTGACAATCCTCTCGAAGATGAGATGTCTTTGTGTACGTGAATTCCAGCCGTGGGCTGTATGTAGTAATAGGAGAAATGGCTTGGGGGATGTTGAAGTCTTTGGTTTACTTTCAGTTATTTGCACTTGCCATGGACCTGTCACTTTTTTTCTGTAAACAACCTTTTATTCACATATGCCGAGGACCATTTCACGTCCTGAGGCCTAGAGAACCAGTCATCTGGCCATTTTTGAACAGTGAGTGATGTCACTGGAGGTGCGTGTGTAGAGGGAATGTCCATTAGCTGTAGTGGTGGTGGTGGGAGTGGGGTTGGGCGGAGACCTGAATACAGAGAAGGTTGTGGAAAACCTGGGAAGTGTCTGATGGAGTACGGAAGGCCTTGGGAACAGGCTTGAGGGACAGGAGGCTGGAGGGAGGCGTGAAGTCCCAGGTGGGGACAAGCAGGGAGACGATGGACGCCGGGGATGCTCCAGAAAGGTCTGGGGGGCCATGGGATGGCCTACTGTAGAGCAGCACAGAAGCCACTGTAGAATGCTGGGCCAGGCAGATAAATCAGCCTTCACAGAGCAACTTGCCTAATCTGTCTCCGGCTGCCTGGCGTTGCAGCCTATGTATGTGCCCAGGTGCATCCAACACTTCCCATGGGATGGCACATAGTTATGACTAACCTTTATACATATGCCATTCATACAAGTGAGTCCGTCTCTGGCATCATTCCTGCATGTGGGTCAAAGGCTACGTGCATTTAGAATTTTTATGGATATCCACAAATTATCTGAACGGAAGCTATACTAATTTATTCTCCTACCAGCAAAGGAGAGAGCTTGTTTCTCTAGTCAAAATTATGCTATTAAACTTTTTTTTTTCCTGTTTTTTTGAGACAGGGTCTCACTCTGTTGCCCAGGCTGGAGTGCAGTGGCACGATCACAACTCACTGCAGCCTCAAACTGTGGGACTCAAGTGACCCTCCTGCCTCAGCCTCCTGAGTAGCTGAGATTACAGGCACGTGCCACCGAGCCCAGCTAAGTTTTTTTAGAGACAGGGTCTGGCTATATTGTCCAGGCGGTATTAAACGTTTAAAAAAATCTTTGCTAATCTAATAAAAATGATCTCACTGCGACTTTGTTTTTTCTCTTATTACAGCGTAGTTGAATAGCTTATATGCTTAAGAACCATTGAATTTCCTACAAACTGTCCATCCATATACTTTGCTCATTTTTCTATATACATATATATTTTTATTGGTTCACAAGAGTTTTACATACATGAGGGAAACGAGCCCTTTTGTGGTATCAATTTAAAATCATTTTCCCTGGGTCATCACTTATCTTTACGAATGGAGGTTTTTGCCAGGCAGCAATGAACTCTGAATGTGGGCGGCCAGGACTAAGGTGAAAAGTCTGTCCCTTCTCCGTCTCACGTTTTGTGATGGCACACACACTTGGTGGAGGGGGTCAAGAGAGGCGACACAGGCCCCCAGGGAAGAATGGAGAGCCAGGCCCGCGGCTGGCCCCGTGCTCACCCGTCGCGTGGCGAAGCCCGCCCGGCCAGACTCCCCTCCCGGCCCCTCGCGGGCACAGAGCTCGTGTCCCAGGGCCCCGCCGGCCAAATCCAGAGGTCACCGTGAATGGGGGCAAGTCCCAGGCCTGTTCTAGAGAAACACTCTACCCATCCGCCGCCACCACTCCCCAACCCCGCAAGAAACGCGTCCGGGGAGGGGTGGAGGGAACTGCCTGCGAGCGTGGGCGGCGGAGCCGTGCCACGTGGGCGGGGGCCGCGCGCGGAATTCCCTCCGGCCAGCCCCGCCCCGCGCGCGCCCGCTGCCCAGTCCACACAGCCCGCGCCCCGCAGTCCCACCCGCGGGACCCCCGGCCGCGCCAGCGTCTCGCCTGCGCCCCTCGCGCCCGGCCGCGGACTACAAGTCCCGCCATGCCCCGCCACCGCCCCCCGGCTTCCGGTGCTGCGCAGTTTCCGGAGCGGATCGCAACCCGGAGTCCGGATCCGATCCCGCTCTGCACATTCCAAAGGCAGGTAAAGCTCCGGGCCCTGCGCCCGCCGCCCGCCAGCGCGCGCCGCCGGCCGGTCGCGTCGCCACCCCGCGAGCCCGGCGCGCCACGCCGGACCCGCCGCCTGCCCGCCCGGCGCTTGGCATGCGCCAGTCAGCCGCCATGCCGGCCCTTTCTTTCATTGTTTCATGGCTGCAGGGCGGTGGCGTCGAGTCAGAGCGAACGGTTTGCGGAGCCGCTCGGGATCGCCCTGCCGCGCCGCCGCCGCCGGGTCCGCCGCCGCGGGCACATCCTGGCCGAGCTCCGCCCGCCCAGCCTCATGCCTGCCCCGCAGGCCAATTTGCCAGGGCGCGGGGCTGCTGCCGGGCCCCATTCGCCCGTGGGCGCGGCGCAGGGTCTCCGCCGCCCCCGGCCCGCGGTCCCCGCCCCCAGGCGGCCTCGTCGCCGAGGGCCCCGGGGATGTCGCTGTCCCCCGCCCTCGTGTACAGCCCATGCGGGTGGCACGGGAGGGTCCCTGGACCCCCACCCCCGCGTTTAGAGAAGCTGAGTCCGGGTGATGGGGTCTCCCAGACCCTCTGCGCCTTGTTTTTTTTAAGGCTTTTGGTGGCAGAGAGAAGGTAGCGAGGTGGATGGACAGGTGACGCGTACCTGCCCGGGGTGGGTAGCCGTGCGGGGACGGGGCGTGCCCGGCCGCTCAGGTGAGGCCCGCCTCGCGCGGACAGGTGGGCACGGGGGCCACGTGCGGCCTCCGACGAGAGGGGCGGTGTTCACACAGGTGAAAATAGAAATGAAAACTCATGGAAATAAATACTTCTACCTGGTGGTTAGAGTTATCTCCCATTTACCTTTTTCTTAAGCTCCTAATGTAGTGGATGGGGTTTTTCCCCTACAAATGCTCAGAAATTGCCCCTCACCCCCAAGTCCCCAAAGGGAGTTTAAAACGGTAGAAACAAGTGTGTGATCAGAGACACGTGGACCTATGTGTGTATTTAAAGCTGCCAACACTCGTTTTTAAAAAGCCACATTGGCTTAAGCCAGACTCAAGTGAATTTGGAGAACCCAGCTTGGTTCCTGAAGGTGTTTTTAAGGGTGAGATGTAAAGGAGCCACTGCTTTTGTGATGAACCTTAAAAGGTAGCAATGACAGTTCTCCTTGGAGAATGCAGTGATGTCAACACCACTACCGTATTTTGTTTCAAGCTCGGACATTTTCACGTATTCCACGTTTTCACTGCTTCACTCCTTCCCCAGATTTCCTGACATCGCTGCCTCACGGTGAACGATTAAGAAATAGTAGTTCTATAATTTAGATTTTCAAGAGGAAAAACACCAATTTGTTTTATAGTTTTTCTTCTTATATCTGTGATTCATACTTTTTGCAGCAAAGTAACCAGCAAAGAATAGACTAATATGTTCCATTTTGGAAGCAGGCAGGACGGTTATTTCTTCAGAAGACAAATAAATAAATTTAAAAATCAACTGTGGTTGGAAGTCTGCTAGCTTGTCTTAGAATAATTATATTTGACAAAGGAGTCTGTTCACTTAGGATGTGGCTCTCATATCATTTTCGATGTCATTATCGGTGCAGAAGGCCGGGAAAGAACAGTCCTGCCATTTTGCAGATTGAAAGGAGATTTAAGGCAACTGTCTTCCACCCGTGTGCTCAGAGGCTGGGATGGTGCGCGGTGACTTAAATGCTTTTTCAGACTTTGTTCCTCATTTGCAAAGCGTGGATGGCCCTGCTCAGCTCCCCTCACAGTGCTGGTGTGTGCAGATATTCATTCATTCGGCCATTCATTCATTCTTTCCACCAGTGTTTACTGAGCACCTGTTACGTGCCCCACGCTGTAGTGAATGGAGAGGGGGCTGCACCTGGTGGACCTAATGTTCTGGGCAAGGGGGTGGGAGGTGGTATAGATAGAAAATCTTAAAACTCTCAGGTAAGGGGGTGGGAAGAGCATGAAGAAAGGAAGGAGGGCAGGGAGGTGGTGGGCAGGGGTTGGGGTACTTGGGGGCTGGGACTAGAAGGGGCTGTCGGAGGAGGGGCCACAGTGGAGATAGTCCTGTGAGGGAGCCTCTGGTGGACGTGGGTGGGGTGGTGCCTGCCCCCACCAGGCAGATGTTGGCAAATGCTGAGGCCCTGGGGTGGGATGAGCCCAGGATGGGACAGGCCAGTGTGGCCGTGAAGGTGAGGCAGCAGGGGCCATGCACCAGGCAGAGATTTTATTCTGAGTGCCTTGTGGATGCCACTGAGGGGCTTTGAGCAGTGGCGGGGCAGAGTCTGCATCTTTTGGCTGTGTGTGGGGAATGGAGTTGGCATCACTGGAATCCAGGCCCTGCATGATTCCACTCCACAGAACACGGAGGTAGAAGGGGAGATGGGGCAGGACAGAGCCTAGTTCCAGAGCCAGGCGGGCCTGCTGCTGGTTTGGTTGGGAAATGCATAGTGGGTGACTGGAACTGCTGTTTACTGAGGTGCAGCTGACAGCTGTGTCCTGGGTGTGGGGGTGACCTGAGGGAATCGGGCCCTGTAGACCGGACATCTTCAAACTCTCCCTCAGAGTGGGAGAAGCCCCTGCTCTGGGGCCACGTCCACTCCTCAAAAGGCTCCTCCTAAGGAAAGGTCCCTCCTCTTGCAGTCATGGCCGTTGGGCGTGGGAACTGCGGGGGAGTCCCAGCAGATTTAAGGGTGCTGGGGAATGGCTCCCCCGTGGGTCACAGGCCTGCAGCAGCTGCGGGAGCCTCTGCACCAGTGGTGTTCATGGTGATCGCTGATGACAAGTTGATCTTTGATGAATTCAGGCTCAGAACTCAAGAGGATGTGTCATTGGGAGATGCTGCTGTGGCCAAGCCCCTTCTGCTCCCATCTGGAGCCAGCTTCTCTGTGCTCACATTTCTAGAAAGAGGAATAAGGAGAGAGGTGAGCATTTGTCCATGATACGTGAACTGATTAGGGGAAAAAAACTCTTTCTCTTCTATTAAACACAGCTTTTATGTTAGAAGATGATTTACCAAAATGTAGACTCTTTCTGTTTCGATCAGTGGGGTTCCAATTGTAGTCACACCGCAAAAAGGAGATTTGGTTCAATGGTGGACCACATATATGATGCTGGTCCTGTAAGATGATAGTACCACATTTTTACTGTACCTTTTCTATGTTTAGATAAGCAAATGCTTACTATTATATTATAGGTACCTACAGTATTCTGTTAGTTAAGTGCTGTACAGGTTTGTAGCGTAGGAGCCGTAGGCTGGGCCGTATAGCCTAGGCATGTAGTAGGCTATACCATCCAGGGTTGTGTATGTACACTCTATTATATTTGCACGACTACAAAATCCCATAGCAATGCATTTCTCAGAATATATTACTGTCATTAAGCAACACGTGACTGTACTGCAGTGATAATTCAGGAGACGTTAGCACAACCCTATGGTTGTAGAAAATCAAGACAATTCAATTTATATGCATGTTTGTGTTGCAGAAAGTTACAGGAGGGTGAATCAATAGAGTAATTTCAAGCACGAATATATGACGTTGGGTTTACATTTTGTAGTAACACAAATAGGAGTTCCTAGAGGAAGAAGTGTATACTTTCCGGCCTTAAAGAAGAGCTTGCTCGTGTGCATTGTAAATAGATGACCGTGGCTGTCACGTTGTCATGCCTAGATTCTAATAGGTATGTTTACAAGAGTGACATGGCAGTTTTATTTTCAGTATTTACAGTGTGCTGGAAATGATGTCCCTTGCAGCTGTTTGAAACAGGGATGAACAGTTTATACTGTCAGCTGAGATGCAGGGAGTAGCGTTTTAGGAAACATTTTCATGGGGATACTGGCAAAACTCGAAGAGCCTGGCTGCTCCTGGTTCCAGGTGTCAGGTGGAGCTACCGTCTGGGGCGTGGGGAGGGTGAGGGGCTGCCAGGATGCTGACTTGGGAGTTGGGGGTGGCAGGTAAGTGCTGCATCTAGAGGGAGGGAGGTCTAGGTAGCCAGCTTGGGGTACCCCCTGTGGAGGCTCTGGAGGGGAGGTACAGATAGCAGAGGGGCTTAGGAGGGAGCATGCAGTGAGAGGGACCCCCCAGGGCAGAAGGGGTTTCCAGAGGAGGCAATAAGGATGACTTAGGGTACAGAGGAGCTTGGACTGGGCAGGGGCCCTGCTGAAGCCACTCATCCTACATGAATCCTGCTCGGAGTAGGAGAAGCCGAGGTCTGCACCCTGTCCTGGAGTCCTCCAAGCCTGTGGGGTCTGATGAGCACAGGCGGCTCAGCTCTTCCGTGCTTCCACACACTTACATAAAACTGGAGCTTGGCTTTCTCGGAGAAGATGCTTTTCTCTGCCTGAGATGCACCGTCTGTTACTGGCTCCGTTTGACCGACCTCCGTGTTCAGCATGGTCCAGGTCTCCGCTTGACAGCTCTGAGTGTTGACCTATTGCAAGCATCATCAGTAAACCTTGACTAAGCGATGCGGCTTGAGGCAAACTCATTGTGAGTCCAGGGTCCTTAATCCTTGATGTGGGTGGGGCCTGCAGGAAGTAACTGTGGTTGGACCTTAACTGCCCACTCACTGGACCAGAGTCTGCTTTTGAGAAGGGGTGTTTCCGGTGTCTCAACCCTCTGGGCTTCTGGTCTTTTGTAAGTTTCAAATTATGTGTATATATATATGCTACTTAGTTATAGTAGGTTTGTCTTTTATTGTGACCAAAACCATAAATGTTATTTTAGCACCACGTTAGGCAAGAGGTTAACAGGGTCCTTGTTCTGAGCAGGCTGCCTCAACTCTGACTGTTAGCTGGTCCTGTCATCTGGATTCCTCTCGTCTCCCTGGGTCCCTATCCCCCAGCACATCTGACTTCTCCAGGCTTTGCTCTCTGCCTGTTCTCATTCTCTCTGCTTTTTAAAATATGCTAAACCAGCACTCACAGCCTCTCCACCATCCAAGCCCTCTAGGGTCACACAAGCCTCATCATTAAGTAGGAATCAGTCCTCCAACCTTTTTTTTTGTTGTTGTTAAGTAAACACAGGACAGCCAGTTAGAGCAGCCATCAGTGTGGTAGAGTCTACACTACCTCAGTTTTTTTTTTTTTTTTTTTTTTTTTTTCCGAGACAGAGACAGAGTCTTGCTTCGTCACCTAGGCTGGAGGGCAGTGGTGCGATCTCCATCTCGTCTCACTGCAACCTGGGCTCACTGAAACCTCTACCTCCTGGGTTCAAGCAATCTTCCCACCTTAGCCTCCCGAGTAGCTGTGACTACAGGCCTACATGCCTGGCTACAGTGCCACCATGCCTGGCTAATTTTTGTGTTTTCTGTAGAGATGGGGTTTCTCCATGTTACTCAAGCTGGTCTCAAATACCTGGGCTTCAGCGATCCTCCCACCTTGGCCCCCCAAAGTGCTGGGATTACAGGTGTAAGCCACCGTGCCCAGCACAGTTTCCATTTTTAATGTGGCGGAGTGCACACCTTTCTCTCCCTCTAAAAAAACCAGATGTGAAAATGAGAAGTATAGATGTCATCTTTGATGAAACTAAGAGGTTCAGGCCGGGCGCAGTGGCTCACGCCTGTAATCCCAGCACTTTGGGAGGCCGAGACGGGCGGATCGCGAGGTCGGGAGATCAAGATCACCCTGGCTAACACGGTGAAACCCCGTCTCTACTGAAAATACAAAAATTAGCCGGGCGCAGTGGCGGGTGCCTGTAGTCCCGGCTACTCGGGAGGCTGAGGCAGGAGAATGGCGTAAACCCAGGAGGCGGAGCTTGCAGTGAGTGGAGATTGCACCACTGCACTCCAGCCTGGGCGACAAAGCGAGACTCCGTCTCAAAAAAAAAAAAAAAAAAAAAAAAACTAAGAGGTTCAGAAAGTGAGAACGGAGAAGAAATCATAAACAGTACAAGAAAACAGTAGGGCTGAAGGGCATGGTGCCAGGTTGAAGGCCAGTCAGTACACAGCGTCAAAGCAGGTCATGAGAGCTAGAACAAAAATTCCGAAAGATTCTGGAGGTAGAGAGCTGCACACAGAAGATTTGCTGGCACGAAAGATACCAGATGCATCAGCTACGATGCTGGAAGCTGATGGACCATGGAGTCCTTCCTTGGACATTGGGCGTTCAGAGGGAAAGTGACCAGTGGCAGTGTACCCAGGCAGCCCAGTTGAGTTGTGAGGGTAGAATAAGGACATTCACAGACATGACAAATCCTCCTGCAAGCTATACCCCCATGCGCCCTGCTAGGGAAACTACAGGAAAATGTGCTTTCCAGATCCAGGGAGCAGACCAAGGAAAGGGGAGTCACGAGGCTCAGGAAACAGCTTCACGTGCAGGAGAAAGAACCAGGCGCCCTCAGGCTGATGTGGAAGGGGAGGCCCAGGATGCAGCTTGTGTTAGACCTCGAGGGCATGGGACAAAGAGGGGAGGTGCTAGGAAACACAGCGGAACCCTTGGTCCGTCTTGTTGGTCTGACCCGGTGAAAAACTGCAAGGAGAAGCAATCGCAGGGTGCGGGAAGTTGTAGCCATGGGTGTCTTCCCCTCCTACTACCACCAGCAACAGAATGCGTGCACGAGCAGCACACAAAACCTGCACACAGCAAAGACAAGCTGCATGCACATGAAGCCACCTAGCACAGTTCTTCTACAAACTGGCTATAACCCGCTCTCTCAAATCTTATTTCTCACTAAATACAGTGCTTTCTTCCAGCTGAATCCAGTGGTTCCGCGTGCCCAGGAGTGTGCATTTCGTGCTCTCCTTGGCCCTCACCGCCCCTGACCTCCTGCACCACCGCCTCTGCCCCACACAACAGTAGCAAACAAAATGTGTGCACAGCATGTTGAACGTGTCCGACACAAAGAGATGATACATGTTTGAGATGATGGATACGCTTATTCCTCTGATCTGATCACTATCCATTAGAAGCATCAGTTTGTACCCCATAAATAGGTACAATTGATTATATGTCAAAATAAAAGTATAAAAAATGAGGCCTAAGCAAATATAACAAATGAATTAAAGTTATTGATAATGAAGTTGTTTAAGTTCATTCATTTCATTATTTCTTTTGAAGAAAAAAATGTATTAATAATGAACTTGTTAAGGCAGCCAGTATTTTCAGAGTCATATACATCGATTTAACTATAATCATACTGGGAAGTGGTGGGGGGGAAGAGAATGTAAGAAAACTAGCCCTTCATCTGCCTGTAAGAAGTAAAAATGCAAGATCCAACTTTGAGAGATGAGGGATCTCAGAGGAGCGTGTTATTTTGAGGTGTAGAAGCAGATACAGCAGAAAGAGGCTTGAATGGCTGCCCTGGGGAATGGGATAGCAAATGGGGAAGGGGGAAGGGGCACTTTTTGTGTTTTAAAGCTATTTATATAGATCCCATTTGGATGAAACCAAGAGGTTCAGAAAGTGAGAAAAGAGAATAAATCATAAAAGAAATACTCTTAAGAAAACCTTGTACTATTTCTAGCTATGTAATAGCTATTTGCTTTATTTTAGAGAAGACAAAAAGAAAGACTTGGAAATAAAAGGGCCGATGTTCCATTGTATCCTGGGGCTTTCCTTGCAGATGGGCAGGGCTGGGCCAGAGGGGGGTTCTGGTCACATAGGTGTGCGCTGCTGCGTAGGTGGAGGCCGGCATGCTGCAGGAGAGGCTGTTCTCAGCAGGGCTGGTCAGAGCACCCATGTGTCCCCATGTCCTGAGCCTGGGTGCTGGAGAGGTGACGAAAGAAAACTCAGCCATCCCCAGGAAGGAGGCTGCTGATTGGCTGTCAGTGGTAACAGCAGAGGACCACTGTTAGTTTCTGTCATGTTTCAAGACATGTGGAGAGGGACGGTGGGCTTCTTATGTCTACTTTCGTGACCCACCGTTGGCCTACAGGTCCCAGATTGGAAACTAGAGGGTCAGTGAGCAGCTCTTGGAAACGTCTCTAGGCAGTGAGGTGTCCTACACTGAGCCACTGAGCCCTGTGAGGCCTGCGACTGCAATCCTGCCCTACCTCCTGGTGGGCTCACTCCAGTAGGGGAGGAAGGATATGGGCTCAGACAGGGACAGCCTGTGGCTTTAACAATGGCAGCTGCTGCTCAAGAGGGACAGTGACAGGGAGGGTGACCCCAGGCAGAGGCAGAGGTGGTGGTGCAGGAGGAGGGTGGTTTGGGGGAGTGGAGGGCCAAGGAGAGTCCCCCAAACACTCCTGGGGCATGTGAAACCCCTGGATGAGGCTGGAAGAACGCATCGTATTTAATGAAAAATAAGATGAGAAAGAAAGGGAGTTACCGCCGGCTTGCAGAATGCATGCATCTTAACTGCTGGGCAGCAGGCAGTGAGGAATGGTTGCTGTATTGAGGAATGTTGTGCCATTTCATCACAGCCTTGGAGGCCAGGTGAAAAACCTGTCTGCCCATCTGTATGTGTGTTTTATCTGCATGTCTGTATCTGTGTTTTAACACTATTTTATGAGATGGTAACAATGAACTGAAATTTGGAAGTTGTGCCAGCTGAAAGGGACTTGGTGAGTACTAGGCCACCTCTTATTGTAAGGTGAGGAAACTGAGGCCCTTGGAGGGACCATAACTCACCTGAGGTCTCTCTCATCTGGTAAACAGCAGAGGCAGACTCACACCCTGGGTCTGGTGCTAGTCCTCTTGTAGCAAAGCCAGGCCCTGCCCCTTTGCTGACCCCAGGAGTCTGCAGTCTGGACCATCCTTCTTTAGCACGTTCATCAGCGTGTGCAAAAGGTGCTCTTTGCCCAGATAAATTTGGGAACCTGCTGGACAGAACACATCTCAGCAGATATTTTTGTTAAAGGACTTTTCGGGGCCTCTCCTGTGCCAGTGTATGTCGTGACTCCAGAGTGGGAATCTGCAGGGTGTCACAAATTGACTTAGCCAGAGTCCCTCTCCACCCACCCACTAGCCCCCCGAAGCCCACGCACAGCATCTTTCAGGACAGTTCTGCGGCACATATTTTTGAAAGTATGTTTGCTTTTTCCGTTAGTGGGTTTTCCCTGAGTGCTTTTAATATTGTTACAAGGGCATGTGCCCAGTGGGAAAGATGTTCCTTCTGCTTCAACAAAAATTCCCTGAGCCTCTAGACCAGGGCTGGCTTCTGAGCACTTGAGATGTGCCTGGTCCAAATTAAGATCAGCTGAAAGGGTAAAATACACACTGGATTGCTAAGGCTTAGCATGAAAAAATTCCTTAATACTTTTTTATGTTGTATTTTTTGTATATTTATATTAATAGATGTTGACATAATATTTTGGGTGTACTGGATTAATAAAATGTTACTAAAATTACATATGTGAATCTTAGCAAGAATTTTTATGGCTTAAACCAAGATTGTTCTAAAGTTTATATGGAAAGGCAAAGGAACTAGAATAGAATGGCTGGAACAATTTTGCAAAAGAAGAATAAAGTGGGAGGAACCATTCTGCCCAGCTTTGAGACTTGATTAAAGCTACAGTCATCAAGACTGCATTGACTGGGTTCCGCCGAGTGTGGTGGTGCTGGAGAGACGAGTGGAGTAGAAGGGAGACCCAGGCATCGACTCACGTAAGTGTGGGCACCCGGCTTTGACAGGGACGCAGTAGCCAGTCAGCAGTGCCGAGGCCAGGGGGCATTGTAGACAAAAAGGTTGACCTCAGCCTCAGCCTCTCAGCTTATATAAAAATTAATTCAGATTGGATAACAGATTTAAATGTAAGATGTATAATTGTAAGACTTTACTAGCTGGGCGTGGTGGCTCGCGCCTGTAATTCCAGCACTTGGGAGGCCGAGGTGGATAAATAGCTTGAGCCTAGGAGTTCAAGACCAGCCTTGGCAACATGGAGAAACCCTGTCTCTACTAAAAATGTAAAATTAACCAGGCATGGTGGTGCATGCCTGTAATTCCAGCTACTCCAGAGGCTCAGGCAGAAGAATCACTTGAACCTGGGAGGCGGAGGTTGTGGTGAGCCGAGATCAGACCATTGGACTGCAGCCTGGGCAACAACAGTGAAACTCCGTCTCAAAAAAAAAAAAAAAAAAAATAGCCGGTGATGTGTGCCTGTAGTCTAACAACTCAGGAGGCTGAGGCAAGAAGATCGCTTGAGCCCTGGAGGTGGAGGTTGCAGTGAGCCGAGATCACGCCACTGCGCTCCAGCCTAGGTCACAGAATGAGATTCCCTCTTAAAAACAAAGACTTTTCTAAGAAACACAGGAGAAAGTCTTTGGAACCTTGGGCTTGGCAAAGATAAGTCTTAGATGTGATACCAGAAGCGTAGTCTGTGAAAGGGAAAGTCAATCCTTTAGACTTCAACAACATGAAAAACCATTGCTCGGCAGAAGACCCTTAAACTGGGAGTGGGAGGAATGAAAAGACAAGCCCAGACAGGGAGAAAATACTTGCAAACTACACGCCACAAAGCATCTAGATATACAGATAAGGAACTCTCAAACACAACTGTAAAATAACGCTGTCAGTCCAACTAGAAAATGGGCAAAAGGGCCGGGCGCGGTGGCTCATGCCTGGAATCCCAGCATTTTGGGAGGCTGAGGCAGGTGGATTACGAGGTGAGGAGTCCAAGACCAGCCTGGCCAATGTGGTGAAACCCCATCTCTACTAAAAATACAAAAATTAGCCAGGCGTGGTGGCGGGCACCTGTAGTCCCAGGTACTTGGAGGCTGAGGCAGGAGAATTGCTTGAACCTGGGAGGCGGAAGTTGCAGTGAGCTGAGATCATGCCACTGCTGTACTCCAGCCTGGGTGACACAGCGAGACTCCATCTCAAAAAAAAAAAAAAAAAAAAAGGAAAAGGAAAATGGGCAAAAGATGTGAAGAGACCTTTTACTGAAGAAGATTTATTGATATTAATACATGTGGCCTACAAGCACGGGAAAAGATGTTCAGCGTCTTTAGCCACTAGGGAAATGCAAATTAAAACCACAAGGAGACACCACTTCATATCTGCCGGAATGGCTAAAATAAAACGTAGTGACCCCACCAGATGCTGGGCAGGCCGCTGAGAAACTGGATCTCTCCTGCGTCGCTGGCGGGAGGTGCAAAGTGCTGCAGCCTCTCTGGAAAACAGCCTGTCGGTTTATTAAAAAACGAAACATCCTCCTAACAGATGCCCCAGTCGTTGCACTCCTGGGCATTTATCTCAGAGAAATGAAAACGTATGTACAAAAAAACCTGTACACGATTGCTCCTAACAGCTTTATTTGTGACAGCCCCACGTGGAAAAAACCCCAAGTGTCCTTCCGTGAGCGAGTGAATTGCTGAACAAACAGTAATGCACTCGAACCGTGGAATATTATTCAGCAATATAAAGGAATGAGCTTTTCATTGAGGCAACATCCTGGAAGGATCTCAAGGGTATTATTTCAGTTAGAAAAAGCCAGTCTTAAGGGTCACAGGCTGTCTGATTTCATTTATATGACACTCTTTTGTTGTTTTTTTTTTTTTTTTTGAGACGGTGTTGCCCAGGCTGGAGTGGATCTCGTCTCACTGCAGCATCCACCTCCCGGGTTCAAGTGATTCTTCTGCCTCAGCCTCCCGAGTAGCTGGGATTACAGGCTCCCACCACCACACCTGGCTAATTTTTGTATTTTTAGTAGAGATGGGGTTTTGCCATGTTGGCCAGGCTGGTCCTGACCTCAGGTGTTTCACCCACTTTGGCCTCCCAAACTGCTGGGATTACAAGCTTGAGCCACCATGCCCGGCCTATGTGACATTCTCGAAATGACAAAATTGTAGAGATGGAGAACATTTTCTCTAGACATGTGTCTTTTAAAATCATGAAGCTGGCCGGGCGCGGTGGCTCAAGCCTGTAATCCCAGCACTTTGGGAGGCCGAGATGGGCGGATCACGAGGTCAGGAGATTGAGACCATCCTGGCGAACACGGTGAAACCCCGTCTCTACTAAAAAGTACAAAAAACCAGCTGGGCGAGGTGGCGGGCGCCTGTAGTCCCAGCTACTTGGGAGGCTGAGGCAGGAGAATGGCGGGAACCCGGGAGCAGAGCTTGCAGTGAGCTGAGATCCGGCCACTGCACTCCAGCCTGGGCCACAGAGTGAGACTCCGTCTCACCAAAAAAAAAAAAAAAAAAATCGTGAAGCTTTCGTTTCCCAATATTTCCAAACCAGTAGCTTTTTCTAAACCTCCTCAGCCCTTGCAGTTCACATTAATAAATAATTCTCAAAACTGTGTTTCAAGCTGGGCACAATGGCTGCACTCCCAGCTATGCGGAGGCTGCGGCAGGAGGGTCGCTTGTGCCCGGGAGTTTGAGGCTGTAGTGCGCTATGTTCGCACCTGTGAAAAACCACTGCGCTCCAGCCTGGGCAACATGGTGAGACTCTGTCCTTTCAACATGTTTGTTTCACCTGTTCTGCTGTAGTGTGTAGAGCTCAGCTTGCTTTCCTTTCACTGCTTTCAGGACCCTTTGCACAAAACTTTTCCTGGGGGAGCCAGGAAAATCCGGCCCCAGCCCTGGGGAAGATTGTGAACAGAGGAGGTCAGGGCTAGAGTGGAAAGGAGTTGCGTCTTAACTCCTTTCCGTTTCGCGGAGTTTGACTACCGGCGCAGCAGAGGCCCCTGAGTGGCTGCTTTCTGCAGGGTCACTCTGTGTGTGAATAGAAAATCTGTGCAAAACTCAGATAGTCAGTGAGGTTTCTGGGCTTTCTGAGCTGAGGGTGTCTGGCATCTCCCCACATCTCAGAGCTCAGCACAGAAAGGAGTCCCCGCTCCCTTAGCCCTGCCTGGGGAGGTTACTCTCCCAGGTGAGCAGGTTGTGGTTGAACCTGGTGGGGCACACCCATCTGGTAACAACAGAAAGGTCAGATTCCTTGTTCTAGACCTTTCCCCCTTTGTACTGAGAAGGGAGTGGATAGGGTCTCCCCAGGGAGTGGAGGTGTTCTGGCTTCTCCCCAGGAATCAGGATGCAGGTCAGGTGGTCCAGCCAGATCTGGGCTCTACCAGCCCTCTCTAGCGTCCCCTGTGCAGGCCACGGTCGCACCCTTTGTTGTGTGGCGTGTGTGGAAGGGGAGAAGCTTGTGCTCGTTCTGCTGCCCCAAATGAACAACCCTTCAACACCAGCTGCCCATGGCAGGTGTCCCTCGAATATCTGGACAAGAATTGGACTTCGTTTTATTTGAGCTGATAAGATATTCTTGTGGGTGCCAGGCTGCAGATTCCAAGAACCACATTGTTTCCTTGCAAGATTTCTTCAGTAGCACAGGCTTTATTTGAACTTACTTTCAAGTACGTGAACCTGGAAACCCATAGACAGGCTTAGTGTCAAGTGGAGGGAAGGCAGTGGCCTGGCCAACGCCAGACCAGGGTGGTCCCCGGAGGCCACTATGGAGAAAGACCCCAGGCCGGGGCCACCTCCTGTCGTGGGCCAGGGATGTCAGAGGCCAAGCACAGGTCGTTGTGGTAGCATTGGAACCTTGCACCTAGCAGGTGCTTTGTAAATATCAAAAAACAATATAAAAGTTTAAAATCACTTTTTATATGGAACATGGAAAATTTCTCTTCCAGATCTTAATGCTAATCTAACTAAACTTTTGAACTTTCTTGGCATAACTTGTGCAAACAAAACATTTGGAACTTTCCAACCACTCTTAATTATCTGGAGGTGAAGGTGTCAGGTCAAAAGATTTATCAGGGCTTTCTTGTACGTGGGGTACTACATACAAAGTACATAAGAACTGGACGAAGGGAGTAAGTGGAAAAGTCAGTTTTAAGCTTCTGTCTTTCATGGTTAAAGATCTAATAGAGGGGAGGCTGAGGCAGGAGAATGGCGTGAACCCGGGAGGCGGAGCTTGCAGTGAGCTGAGATCCGGCCACTGCACTCCAGCCTGGGCGACAGAGCGAGACTCCGTCTCAAAAAAAAAAAAAAAAAAGATCTAATAGAGGCTAGACGTGGGGGCTCATACCTGTAATCTGAAGTGGGAGGCTGAAGCAGGAGGATTGCTTGAGGCCAGGAGTTTGAGACCAACCTGGCCAACATAGTGAGACCAAATCTCTACAAAAAAATTTTAAAAATTAGCTGGGCATAGCGGTGCATGCCAGTAGTCCCAGTTACTTGAGAGGCTGAAGCCGGAGGATCACAGGAGGCCACGAGTGTGAGGTTATAGTGAGCTGTGATGGGACCATTATACTCCAGCTTGGGTGACAGAGTAACCCTGTCTCAAAGTAAAATGAAAGAAAATAAATCTAGTAGAAAAAACAGACCATGTGCATGACATTATGTGAAGCTGAGATAGTGGTTTTGGAAGAGTCAACTTTTTGGGGGGGTCACGGAGGAGGTGAGAGTAACTGAAGGGAGGAAGGTGTCTGGGAGGGTGAGGTTAGGGCTCTGTCTTGAAAGATGGTAGAACCCCCGTGGTGGACTGAGGGGAAGTGGCTGTGCCTGGGGTAGACCTCGCGTCCGCAGCCTGGGGTGTGTTATGGGGTGTACCAGGAAGTGGCCGATTCTCTTACCAGACATCAGCCTGTCCCGTGTGCCGGTGCTGAGGAGGGTCCAAGTATATTCTGCTGTACAAGGCTGCTACAAGTCTTGCCCTCTTGGCCCTTGAAGTGTGGTGGGAGAGAGACATGAGATCAGTCACACACAGGCATGGCCACACGGGTGACAGTGCTGTGAAGGAAATCACAGAGCACTTTTGGAAAACATGCCACACTTTGGACAGGTGGATCAGGGAGACCCTCCCCGAAGAAGTGAAGCTAAGCTAAGACTGAGGAGTGAGCAGGCATGGCAGAGGGCTGGGGAGAGGTCCAGCCATGGGGCGAGCATGTGCAAAGGCCCAGAGGCAGGACCCAGCTTGGCGTTCTGGCAAGTGTGGCTGGAGAGGGTGGGGTTGGGTGGGGTGAGAAGGCTACCGAGGGCAGTGGCTTGGCGTTCTGGGAAGTGTGGCTAGAGACGGTGGGGGTGGGGTGAGGAGGCTGCTGAGAAAGGCAGTGGCTGGTTGTGTGTAGGAGTTCGGGGTTTCTTCCTGGGACAGTGGGAAGCCGATGAAGCTTCAGGCTGGCAAGCGATGTGATTGGATTTATGTTCTAGAAGAACCGCTCTGCAGTGTGGAAAATGGGTTGGTGGCCCAGGCAGAGGAGGAAGAGTTATCTGGAGACCCTTGCAGCCTTACAGGTGGGAGAAAGTGGGGTGTGGCTAAGGGAGGTAGTAAAGGGAGGTAATAACGGGGGCTGTAGGTAGTTGGTGTGATGGGCAGGTGTGAGAGGGAGGCCAGAGAGGTCACCGCGGTTCCAGGTCTCTCTGACAACCGCGACCTAAGATGCAGGAGGTGGGGGCAGAGAGACTGTCAGGAGAGTCCAGATGTTTACTTTTGACATGTTGGTTTTTGGGTTGACTGTTGCCTTCTGAATGAAGATGCAAATGGTTTTCCTTTTATAGATTGTGTTTTTGGTGACAAGTCTAAAAACTGTGGCTTGCTCTAGAGCCCAAAGATTTTCTCTGTTTTTCTAAGTTCTATTATTTAATATTTTATGTTTTAAGACTGATCCATTTTGAGTTAATTTTCTAATAAGATATGAGGTTATAGTTCATTTTTTTCTCTGTGGATGCCCAGTTGTTCCAGCACCATCTGCTGAAATGGTTGCCCTTCCTCAGTTGGACTTTAAAATCCAATCCGCTTTTGTCTTTGTAAAAAAAATGCAGGCCGGGCACGGTGGCTCACACCTGTAATCCCAGCACTTTGGGAGGCTGAGGTGGGCAGATCACGAGGTCAAGAAATCGAGGCCCTCCTGACCAACATGGTGAAACCCCATCGCTACTAAAAATATAACAGTTAGCTGGGCGTGGTAGCACATGCCTGTAATCCCAGCGACTCGGGAGGCTGAGGCAAGAGAATCACTTGAACTGGGAGGCGGAAGTTGCAGTGAGCTGAGATCGCGCCACTGCACTCCAGCCTGGGCGACAGAGCAAGACTCCATCTCAAAAAAAAAAAAAAAAAAGCTTTGGGCGTGTTTGTTTAGGTCTGTTTCTGGGTTGTCTGCTTTGTTCCATTGATCTCTGTTCACCTTCTCACCGGTATCAGAGTTTTTTGACGGTAGCTTGATAATGAAGTTTGAAGTCAGGGAGACAGAGTCTGTCACTTTAGGCTTCTTTTTCAAAGTTGTTTTTAACAGTTTTCTTCACTGAGCGTTCCGTATAAGGAACATTTGTCTGAAGTCACCCCTCATTTCCCATTTACCACCAGGTTAGATGTAGATGGTCCTGGTCTGAGCTTCATTGACGTTTGTGATAAGTGTGGTTTCCTGATATTATTACTGTGGTCTTCTTGTGATGGCGGTCACGTTTAGTTAGTTTTTGTAGTAGTAGTCATAGAAATTTTAAAGAGATTTTCAGGCAAAGCGGTGGTTCTCAGACTTGAGCTGCATCCGAACCACCTGGAGGGCTTTGCAAGCAGAATGCAGGGCCCTCTGCCAAGTCTGATTCAGCAGGTCTAGGGGTGGGAGGCAAGGATGTGCATTTCTGAGACGTTCCCAAGCAATGCTGGCACTGCTAGTTCCTGGTTCAGAGACCACATTTTGAAATCACTGATGTAAGGTGAGTCTTCCCAGGATTGTTTGTTGAGATAGGGGGATCTTGAACTTTTTTTTTTTTTTTGAGAGTCACCATGTGTTAAGCCCTGGCGGAGTGTGCAGTGTGCGATCTCAGCTCACTGCAGCTCTGCCTCCCAGTTCATGCCATTCTCTCCTGCCTCCCAGCCTCCCAAGTAGCTGGGACTACAGGCGCACCCGCCACCACGCCCGGCTAATTTTTTTACAGCCATTTTTAGTAGAGATGGGGGTTTCACCATGTTAGCCAGGATGGTCTCGATTTCCTGACCTTGATCCACCGCTGGCCTCAAAGTGCTGGGATTACAGGCGTGAGCCACTTGTGCCGGCCCTTTTTTTTTTTTTTTTTTTTTTGGACAGAATCTCACTTGGTCACGCAGGCTGGAGTGCAGAGGCCGCGTGATCGCAGCCCACCACAACTTCACTTCGGGTTCAAAGCGTTCTCCTGCCCCAGCCTCCCGGGGGTGGGATTACAGGCATGTACCTCTGTGCCTGACTAGTTTTTTTTCTTTTTTTTTTTTTGAGATGGAGTCTTGCTCTGTCACCCAGGCTGGAGTGCAGTGGCGCAATCTCAGCTCACTGCAAGCTCCACCTCCCGGATTCACGCCATTCTCCTGCCTCAGCTTCCTGAGTAGCTGGGACTACAGGCGTCCGCCACCACACCTGGCTAATTTTTTTTTTTTTTTAAGTGGAGATGGGGTTTCCCCATGTTGGCCAGGATGGTCTCGATCTCCTGACCTCGTGATGCGCCTGCCTCGGCCTCCCAAAGTGCTGGGATTACAGGCATGAGCCACCACGCCCAGCCTAGTTTTTGTATTTTTAGTAGAAATGGGGTTCACCATGTTGGCCAGGCTGGTCTCGAACTCCTGACCTGAGGTGATCTGCCCATCTTCGTCTCTCAGAGTGCTGGGTTTACAGACCTGAGCCACGCGCTTGCCTGGGATCTCAAACTTCTAGTTCTTTTTTCCTCTCCTTTTCCCTGAAACAGTACTTCCTGTGTGCCTTGTTCTGGGGTGTCTTGTGTGCCTTAGCGGTCTGGAGACCACACTTCCCCTTCTACAAAGGCACTTTCTGAGTGTTAAAGAGATTTTTGCTAAGACAGCAAAGACTTTGAAGATGCTCCATTACTCAGGCCTGATCTGCAGCCCAGGGTGGCTGTGGTCTCTGATCCTGGGCCCAGAGGAGCCGTTTTAGAGAGGCCATGTGATGGGGACCAGATGCTGCTAATCAGGACCCTTACTGCCAGGACTCAGACATTTACATAGAATCAGAGTGTAGCACAGGAGGCTAAAACCCTGCTCTCCTGCTTCCCTCGCCTCCCTCTTCTGGGTTTCCTTTCCCAGCAGCTCCGTTCAGAGGGGATCTTCTTTGGGGGCACCTGGGGGGTGGGCAGTCTGTGAGAGGTGGAGGCCAGAGGCAAGGTCTGCCCCGGGGAGAGGCGGCCACGCCAGGCCTCAGGGGATTCATGCAGGTTCCCAAGTAAGCAAGGCCAGGACGACTTCCCGCCATCCTCCCACTCCGATTCCAATACCTTTGTTGGGACTCTGTATTCTGCGGTGATCTAACCACAGTGTGGGGAGCCTCTTAAGGTCTATCGTTCCCATTGCCCAAGCTTCTGACCATGAGTGGCGTGAGTTCCTGCAGGGGGCACACAGGTCCTACACCTCCAGCAGCACAGCAGCAACTCATGAAAGCATGCCCCTACCCACCCCAGCCTGGGTTTCTTCTGCCCTTTGCCCCTATTCATCTCCTGTTCACTGCCCAGCTGAGCCCCCATCCCAGACTGGTCCCTATTTGCGCCGAGGTGCCCAGGAACTGGGGCAGGCGAGGCCGAATGCGGCTGTGAAACTGAGTCAGACTTGCTGGAGCCGCGTGAGAGACCGTTGAACATGAATGCGTGTTCCCAGGAAAAGAAGATACAGTGCTCTTCTGGGAGAAAATTTCACGCCCCTGGTTATTTCTGGCATTTTAAGGGCAAATTGGAACTCGCTCTCCTCTGCCTCACTTCCTCGTAGCTAATTCACTCTCCTAACTTGAAGTTTTCAACCCCACACTGCTCTCAAACACGCATGTTCAGTGACTGTGTTTCCATATGGGTTTTGCATGGTCTGCTTTTCACCCTTCAAGCTGCTGGGGATGAGTGGGGTGGAGGGCGTGTGGAATCAGCATTCAAGAAGTGCCAGCATGCATCCTTTCCTAAACCACCAGCAGCGGGCATCAGAGAAGCAGGATGCAGGAAGGACGTGCCAATGGGCACAGTTGGGAATGGGGGTGGGCAGAGGAGGAATGATTATTCGGTAGCATATACTGTGTGTATCTCGCTTTATGCTCCTCCCAAATTGCATGAGGTGGGTGTTTTTATTTCCATTTTACAGCCCAGGAGTGAACGATGTCTAGATCACCCTGTAAATACATGTGTGTGTGGGTGTCAGTTTGTGCTCATCTACCCACTATGCAAGTGTTTATGGAGGTGAACCTCAAGGATGGATAGGGAATAGAATTATTGGATCTGATAACAGCTTATGTGGGAGCACGAGAGTCCTCCACAACATCACGCATTTATTTAGTCCCCAGAGAAACGAGTGTTTATGGGGCACCAGCCATAGGTTAGGAACTGTAGAAAAAACGTTGCATTACACATACCCGACCTTGAGGAATTCACGGCCCAGTGAGTGAGGGGGAAAAAAGTGACAACTGGCTTTTTAAAAATGGTGATATAGGTGGGCACGATGACTCGTGCCATAATCCCAGCACTTTGGGAGGCTGAGGTAGGAGGATTGCTTGAGCCCAGCAGGTAGAGGCTGCAGTGAGCTGTGATCTCGCCACTACACTCCTGCCTGGGTGACAGAGCAAGACCTTGTCACCACAAAAAGGTGATATATTTGTTTTTAAAATGGTAATTTATGGCTAATATGAAAAGATGAAAATCTGAGTTCACGAGGCTGTTCAAATCCATTGCTTTTATTAAAAATAACATTATTTGAGGTGAGAAGGTGTTTCAGGGACCCCAGCCCCATCCCACAATAAGAGGAGACCCCACTGTGTGCTCTCTTTAGAGCACCACGTAATGTCCCTATACTGGCTGGAGGAGGCCCTTAGTAGGAATTGTCTTTAAACATTATTTTGGTAAGAGGCCAGGCGCAGTGGTTCACACCTGTAATCCCAGCACTTTGGGAGGCCGAGGCAGGTGGATCACAAGGTCAAGAGATTGAGACCAGCCTGGCCAACATGGTGAAACCCTGTCTCTACTAAAAATACAAAAATTAGCCGGGATTCATACCTGTAGTCCCAGCTACTCAGGAGGCTGAGGCAGGACAATCACTTGGACCTGGGAGGCAGAGGTTGCAGTGAGCCAAGATTGTGCCACTGTACTCCAGCCTGGGCAACAGAGGGAGCTCAATCTCAAAAAAAAAAAAAAAAAAAAAAGTATTTTGGTAAGAGTATTTTGGTATTTGGTAATGAGCCTCTCTTGTATCCTGACAGGTGTCAGAGATGGCTGAAGATGGGAGCGAAGAGATCATGTTCATCTGTAAGTGGCCTGGGGACCTGTCCGAGACCAGCCCTATGTCATAGAACACAGATGGGCATGGCGTTTGCTGTCTAGGCAAAGCCATGTCCACATTTGGTTTTTATAATATAGAAAAGTTGTGTATTTAAATTTTCCCCACGAACCATTTATTTCCTAAGCAGTGCACTTACAGGGGTGTGGTTTTAATAGGACCACCTTTCTCAGAACTCCTGGCCGAGGGCACTTTGCAGGGGGTAGCACTTGGTCCAGAAAAGTAATCCAGGACTAGGCAGGAGGGAAGTGTATTAGAGTTATCATGAACCCGCTAACATTGGCCATTTTCATTTATGCTCATTCTTTGGGGAGGGTCTTGGTCTTCGTCACCGTGGAGGTGACGGTGCTTGATTTCAGGTGTGCGGCGGAGCTGGCGCTTTCCCTGGAGGCGTGTCCTGCCTTTGCACTCCTCATGTGTGCGTGAGCACTGACGGAGACCTTCGGGACACAGGCCTCGTGCCATCCAATGCACCCTCCCTTGCTTGTCTTTGTGGTGTCGGATGCATGTGTCTCATGACTCTGGGTCACCCTCAGGGGGCCAGGGTCCCCATTTCCCAGGTTTGTGTTCTTTGCGTGTCTCCTTCCCTGGGTGCTCTAATGCTCGGATGTCTGCTTGCAGGGTGTGAAGACTGCAGCCAGTACCACGACTCCGAATGTCCTGAGCTAGGCCCAGTGGTCATGGTCAAAGACTCCTTTGTGTTAAGCAGGGCAAGGTGAGTGACCGCCGTGAGCTGCTTTCACGGTCCCGGGCCTGTCCATATGCCAGCTGCGGCAGGAGCCTAGCAGCCTTCGTGTCTGCACACGGGGAGGAAGGAGCCCGAGGGAGAACAGAGGCACTCTGAGTGAGTGCCAGCGATTCCCTTCCCTCTGTGAACGGAGCAGCCTTGCTGCCGGGATGCGCCAAAACACGCACTTCGAAGCTCCAGAGTGAGTTTCTTTGATCCACTCCAGGGTTCTTAGCTGGAGCCCAGCTGTTCCTGACACATTGTGGAGGCTGCAGAAGAATGGACTGGCCAAGGTGGTTGATGTGCTGAACACCAGTGGCCAAGCTGGAGGTCTGCTCGTTGGCTTCTCTGCATTCCAGGTCTTGGCCTGCCAGCGGACACATGCACACACAGGCGGGGCAGGGGATGGGGGTCATGAGGACAGGACGGGGCTGACCCACAGCAGCTTCCGGAGGCAGCCCCTGCAGGCCTGGTGAGGCAGCTCAGTGGGCAGCAGCTGCCCTGCCGTTCCACCCTCACCTGGGGAAGGCTGTGCCACCTGGTGGCCCCGGGCAGGTGAGCTTGGGCAAGGCACTCCTCTCCAGACCTCGGTGGCCTCTGTAAAGGGGAGAGGATGGCGGTTCCCGTGGGGTGGCTGTGGTGTTGTGGGTGATGGTACCTGGCACGTGCTTTCCAGGACTGTTTCCAGGAGCCTCCCCACTGCCTCACAACACCGTTCATTTGTTTTCTTCTTAGTGTGATTCAAAACAAAGAGATTAATGTTTCAGCCTAAAGTAGAGAGCGGATCTACCCCCCTCTTCCCATCAACCCCCCTCTTCCCCAGAACCCTCAGGGGCTGCCTGTTGCCCATGAAAATTCAGCTGAAACCCTTGGTCCTGCAGTTGGACCCTCTGGGCTGGCTCCTCGTCTCAGCGGCCTCCTGCCCGCCCTGAGAGGTCTGTGCTCTGGGGACCCCATGTCCGCCTCTGTCTGAGGGGCCCGTGTGCTGGATACCCCATGTCCGCCTCTGTTCTGGACGTGTCATGGGCTCGTCCTGGCTCCTATGCCTTCCTCCCCACACCCTGTCCTTGACATTCTTCTGCTTCAGTTAAAGAGATCACATCCTCAGTGAAACTGGCCTGCTCCACTTGGCTGGAAACCCTTTCTCTTTGGGACACCCATGGCCCTTGTGTCTCTCTTGGGGTGCTGTTCCTACGGCTCCTCAGCAGCGAGTTCCCTGTGGTCCCTCCTCCATCGCTGGTCCCCAGGCCAGTCTGACCCTTTCCTGTCCCATAGCAGCCCCACCAGAGATGCACCTGTTGTTGCTGTCTTTCCACGGGGAGTGAAATCCATCCTTCAGTAAACAGCCCTGCCATGGTGTGCTCTGGGTGAATCTCAGGAGGGCCTTGTGGTCGGCCTCGTGTAGCTAAGGCCACAAGATTACGGCTAGATTGCCACAGCCCGAGGGCATCATCACAACCTCAGCCTCAGTCTTCATTCAGCACCTATTAGGAAGGCTTTTCTTTTTCTTTGAGACAGGGTCCTGTGCTGTCACCCAAGCTACAGTGCAGTGGCACAATCTCGGCTCACTGCAGTCTTGAACTCCCGGGCTCAAGCCATCCTGCCTCAGCCTCCTAAGTAGCTGGGACTACAGGCACACGCCACCATGCCCAGCTAATTTTTTGTATTTTTCACCATGTTGCCCAGGCTGGTCTCAAACTCCTGGGCTCATTCAGTCTTCCCACCTCAGCCTTCCCAAGTGCGTGCTGGGATTACAGGTGTGAGCCACCAGAAGGCTTCTATTTTATCACCTGGAGAATTTTATTTCAGAAGACCCCTGGCGGTCAGTGAGGGCGAGCTTTTAGGTTATCTTAACGAGTCGGTCCCCAGGTGTGCGTGCTCTCTTTTGAGTCTTGTTTTATTCCATTTCCAGGTCATCCCTTCCTCCCAACTTGGAGATCAGACGACTGGAAGACGGAGCCGAGGGAGTGTTTGCCATCACTCAGCTCGTCAAGCGGACACAGTTCGGTCCCTTTGAGTCCAGGAGGGTTGCCAAATGGGAAAAGGAGTCCGCATTTCCCCTGAAGGTAAAGGCTGTTGCCAAACAGGAGCTCAGGAACTGGGTGTTTTTTTGGCGTTCCTATGTGGGAATGGGGAGCGAGAACCACCGAGTTTCCATGATTTGTCAGTTCCTCGAAAATAGCTCTAAACATTGTAGGTCTGCTTAATTTCCAAGGAAACATTTCTTTTTACATTGCGAGAGCATCAATATTAAGTTGGTATTTTGTAATTTTCAGTTTTGCAGAACATTAAAGAGTGTATTTAAAACATACGCAGGAGAAACGCCAAATGCTGACTCCAGCTGTCTTAAACGACCTCCGTTGTTGTTGCAGGCTTTACAAGGCAGTGTCTTGCAGGGGTCCATCACTCCAGTTCTTTTCACACCTGTGCAGAGCGTATGGCGGTTTGCAAAGCCCTTTCAAAGGGAAGGTGTTTGTTTAGGCAGTGATGAGACATTGGGCAACAGTACGAAGTTTGGTAGCTCTAAAAAGCACATCAGACTGAGAGAAGACAGTGGTTCTCTACTTTGACGTGAACTCGAGAAAACTAAAATGTATGTATATCGCAAGGCAGGCTTTAGCATACGTAAAAAATGAGCCCTCTGGAAGGCCTATGAGGCCAGGCGAGGCGGGTTTTTGACTGTTCCCATGTCTGCCCTCAGGGGTACGAAATATCTGTGAAATAAACAAATGAGGAATGGGTTGTTAGTTAGCAAACTTTTCTTAGAGACCCTTGAAAGGGATCCGCTTGTTTTAGGACAGGCAGATGAAGTGGACAAGCTTGGGTTTTTGGAAGCCCTTTGAAAACCTGAGCTTATAAGGCAGATTGCAGCAAGAAGGGGAAAAAAGGAAAGGGACTTGAGTTGTTTACAAAAAGAGAAAGAAGGAAGGAAGAAAGGAAGGGAGGGGAGGGAGGGAAGGAAGGGAAGGAAGGAAGGGAAGGGAGGGAGGGAAGGAAGTAAAGGAAGGAAGGAAAGAAGGAAAGAAAAGGCTGTTTTAAGTTGAAGAAATATGTAACAATACCCAGTACAGCCTCTGAAAGGACTGTAGCCGTTGGCTACCTGCCTGTCCTTTGCAGCACCCATCCAGTCAATGTATGCAGTTGGTGTGGGTGCACGGTTGGGGGTGAGGCCCCTTTAATAAAAGAAGCCTTTTGTGCCCATTTTGGTGGTCTTTCAGCTACGCGATTTTGCAGGTCATCGCCTCGTAGCGGGTTGTTCTCAGTGCACGCACCAGCGTTCAGCTGGACTGTGCCCACCAGAGGGATGGTGCCACCAGCTGGGAGCATGCCTTCCTCAGCAACTGGTGGTCATTAGGTACCTGGTGGTCCCCCACCCCCGCCTCTCACTTCCAAGGGCTCCGTCCTTAGAGAGGCCTCTCTAGGCAAAGCTCAGGAGAGGGGAGAGCTGTCTTCCTGCAGGGAGGAAGAGCTCAGATCATGGCATCAGAAAATAAGGAACAAAACCCTCCTATAGTCGTGTGGTTGATTTGAACTTCAAAATGTGTAAGTTTTTCTCCCTGCTTCCTGCCTGCATTTAATCCATAAAGCAATGGTGTTGTTTGATAGACAGGGAGGTAGCCAGCCAGAGGAACCCAGCATCCTGTGGTGGAGCTGGGAGTAGAACTGTGTCCCAGTTCCCACTGGGCCATCTGGAGAGCCTAGGTGTCCCTATGACACGTGGACTAGGAGTGGAGCTCAGATAGCCCAAAGCCGACCTGGACCAGGACTAGAACTTCAATATCCGCAGGCCCACTAGAACCTGATTTGAACTTGAGTTCCGCACCTGGGCCGTGAGTAACATTCAGGTATCCAGATGACACATAGACTGCTGTGTGATGTACGATGACACATAGGCTGTGTCTGCTGCTTCCTTTTGCCTGTGACTAACTTGACCCATCCAAACCACATGGTCTACCTGTGACCCTCCTCACCATTGTAAACACCTCAGCATCCCATACAGGAGCCCTTATGGCCTCTGAGGTGGCACTGTCTAGATGGGTTCCTCAGCACCCGCCCCCGACACGCTGACACGCAGATGGGTAATCAGCCATTTTCCTGGCTTCTCCGCGGGCTGACTCACCCTCAGGTGTTCCAGAAGGACGGGCACCCCGTGTGCTTCGACACCTCCAATGAGGATGACTGCAACTGGATGATGCTGGTGCGGCCGGCGGCGGAGGCTGAGCACCAGAACCTGACGGCCTACCAGCACGGCAGCGACGTGTACTTCACCACCTCCAGAGACATCCCCCCGGGCACCGAGCTGCGCGTGTGGTACGCGGCCTTCTATGCCAAGAAGATGGACAAGCCCATGCTGAAGCAGGCCGGCTCTGGCACCCATGGTACGTGGCAGCCCCTGATCCAGAGCCCACCTTCCCTCATGCCTCGCCGGAGGGGTTATGGCCCCTTGGCTCTGTGCTGACCCCACACTGATGAGATGGGTTGTGCTGGGCCAGCTGCTGGGATGCAGAGAGTGGAGTGGAGAGTCGGGTCTGTCTTTCTGCTTGTCAAACATCCTTGGTCAGTTTGGGCATGTGGATGTAACACAAGCTAACACAGTGAGGCAGTGTTTAACAACAGAGATACGTTCTCAGAAATGTATCCTGGGGCGATGGCATTGTCTTTGGCGCGTTGTAGAGCGCACTCTCGCGCACCTTGATGGCATGGCCTGCTAGCCACCCAGGCTGTGCCGTGTAACCTGTTGTCCTAGCTACCAGCCTGTCCAACATGTGACTGTACTGCATGCTGTGGGCAACTGTGATGCATGGTATTTGTTTATGTAAACATAGACAAGGTAATAGAGGAAAAATACTGTATTAGAATCTCATGGGACCACTGTCATTGACTGAAACCTTGTTACGTGGTGCATGACTGCTTAGCTCTGCCCTTGGGGCTACGTCCAGTGACTCATCCTCCTAATCCTATGAGGCTGGGGTACTAGCCCTGTCTTTAGGCAGAGGAAATAGCACAGAGAGGTTTAGGAACTGACCCCAGGTCACAGTGGAGTAGATGAAGAAATCAGGATTGGTCCCTGGCACCCGGCTCCAGTGTTGCTGTTCACCGTGCAATGGCCGCCTCCCAGAGTTGGGGGGAGTGTCTGTGTGTGTGTGTGTGCGTGTGCGTGCGCATGTGCGTACCTGTGTGTGTGTGTGTGTGCGCGCGCGCGCATGTGCGTACCTGTGTGTGTGTGCGCGCACGCGCATGCATGTGCGTACCTGTGTGTGTGTGTGTGCGCGCCTGTGCGTACCTGTGTGTGTGCGCGCGCGCATGTGCGTACCTGTGTGTGTGTGCGCACGCGCATGCATGTGCGTACCTGTGTGTGTGTGTGTGCGCGCCTGTGCGTACCTGTGTGTGTGTGTGTGCGTGCGCGCGCCTGTGCGTACCCGTGTGTGTGTGTGCGTGTGCGTGCGCACGCATGTGCATACCTGTGTGTGTGTGTGCGCGCGTGCGTGCGCCTGTGCGTACCTGTGTGTGTGTGCCTGCATGTTCAAAGAAAGCCGTCGTGAAGGTTATGGGTGTGATCTGCCCATACATATCTAGCATTCCTGCTGGAAAAGCAGATCACAGTGCCTGTCCTGCTAAGCCGGGGTCGGGGCATCACTTTGCCCATCAAGCAGGGCTGTTGAACTTTAAATCTTTCTCATCCACGTTGTGGGTGTTTTGACAGAGATCCTCCTCATGAAACCTGAAGAAACTCTATGAAATTCCTTTTGACCTGCAAAACAGCAATTTCATACGGCTGAAGCTGACACTCCCCAGCGGAGCACATGTTCTTTATTGTTGGCATGAAGATTATTTGCTCAAGGGGGAGAAATAGATATTGACTCGCCTGACCCCCCCCCCAAACCAAATGACCTGATTCTCATATGAGCATTGTTTCCTTGTTTTATAAACGCAGTGTAATCCAAAATATTAGTAGCTCGGTAGCGTAAGATTCTTAACATATTTGGAAGGTTCTGGTCTGTCCTGTTTGTCAGTATGTTTGAGGCTTTGTAAAATGCCCCTGGTTGTCCCTAATCCCAGGTCTGCGACAGGCTGTGTGGGAGTGTCCCAGCGCTGTGCTGTCCTTGTAAAACACCAGCAACCCAGTGGCTTCACGTCAGAAATGTGCCTCTCACAGTGCTGGAGGCCAGACGTCCATGGTCAGGGTGTCAGCAGGGCTGGTTCCTTCTGGGCACTCTGAGGGAGAATCTGTCCCGGGACTCTCCCCAACCTCTGGTGGTGGCCGGCACAGTGGCCTTTTGCATCCCTTGGCTTGTGGCTGTGTCACTCCAGTCTCTGCCTGTCTTCTCCCCCATGTCTCTGTGTCATCTCTTCATAAGGCCACCCGTCTTTGGATTCAGGCCTCCCCAGTCCATCACATCCTCACCTTAACTTGATGGCATCTGCACAGATCCTCTCCCAAAGGTGGTGGGTGGATGTGAATTTTTGGGAGCCACTATTGAACCCACTATGGGCCATGTGAGGGCTGGGTGGAGAGGGGCCGCTGGGGATGCTGCCGGGGAGTGTCGGCAAGGAGCCAGGTGGGGCGGCTCCTTCTAGGGCCTGCAGTGGTGGCAGCGTCCTCTTCGGCCAGGTTGGTAAAGTAAAGGCTTCGCACCCTTCACGGAGAAAGACTGTGGCTTTGTGGGGAATTCTTTAAGAATGAAAAGGACAAAAAGAACTTGGAGAAACCCACTGCTCTTTACCCAGCGGCTCCTAGCCCCACCCTCGTGGCTTTGCCAAAACCAGGTACCTGGCCTGGCCTGGCCCCGCGCGAGAAAGGCCCCCGTGGTGGTGCCCGCTGGGTCAGGGGCCATTTCCAAGTCCTGCGAGGCTGGGCTCTCTGAGCAGACCCAAGTGACTGTGGTCTTCGGGACCTGAGCTGCTTGTGTCTGGAATTCCTGAAGGCCTAGGCAGCTGGCAGCATGTGTGCCCATGGCCAGCCCAGACTGGAGCCATGCTGGGGTTTGGGTTCTGAGATGCTGTCCTTGGCCATTTACCCGCTTATCAGCTTATATCCTGGGGGATGCCCTCACCACTCTCAAGGCTAAGGTCAAAGCAAAAGTTGCCACCCCTTATTGGAGCTACAGGTGTTTTGTATTCATTTTACCTGCTGGAGACCCTTTAATCTGGAGCTGAGTTTGAAACAGTAGATTTAAGTGGAGTCAGCCTGGGACTGTGGTGTTCAACAGAGTCACCTCCTGATTCCAGAGTTCCTAGGGTAATTCCGATTCCTCCCTAAAACTTCTCAGAATGAAAGGACACTTGTCATAATTTGACCAGGACAGTCTGCGTAAATGGGAGCATATGGTCACTTAAGCATAGCTTAAACCTCAACAGGGTTTATAATTGGGGGAAATACACAACTCAGTTAGTCTTAGATTTCAGAAATGCTTTTTAGAATGGTCGCTTGTGTTTGGGGACAAATGGCAAGCAGTTATTTCTAGAGAGGTAGTGAACATCATGATTCCTGTCCACTCACTGGTCGGTTGGGTTCCTCCTTCCCTTCCCTAGAGAGCCCCTGTTGAGCTCTGACTTGGCCCTTGAAGTGTCACCGGCTGCCCTGGTGGGCTTTCCTTGGGGTCCACCTGCTGATTGTTCAAACAGCAACCCAGCAGCCGCGTCATCGCCCCCGCTACCTACACACACACTGCCTCTCATCCTCTGCCACCTACCTGGCTCCTTGCCCTGGGCCCCTAGGGGTCCCTCTCCAGGCACAGTGGTGCTTCTAGAGCCCTGCCTGCCCAGTGCACCCGGGGTCCACCAGAGCCTGAGTGTGTGTTGAGCACCTCCCCCAGCTGAAGCTATGCACTGGAGCCCAACACTGCCCACTTCTCAGAAATGAGTATCTCAATAGATAACAAGACCTTCGAAGACAGGCTAGAAACATCTAGAAAGCTGGCCACTTGCCCAGTTCTCACTGTTTAGACTGGACACATGAAGGCCTGGAGTTCTAGGGTAACTGTGTAATTCCACTCCTGCTCAGCGACACGGCCTCTGGGGTGGACACTCCCAGAGAGAACGCTCCTACGTGGTGGGAGGAAAGGAGGCCTTTGGTGGCATTGTTGCACCTCTGGCCCAGTGGGCGTAGGCAGAGTGATGTGAGTGGCCTCCAGGGCCATTGGTGTGCTCCTAGAACCGTACTGGCGGCCGACGAACCCAGGAACCGTCTTCCTGTAAATTACTTATTATGGTGGCCGAGTCTTTCTTGGTGAGCGTGAGAGCTCCTAAGACTCATTGACTTAATTCTGTCTCTTTCATTTGCTCCAAACATACATCTTTGTATAGAAATCAGTCAGTTTTGCAGATCAGCAGAGCTGTCTTCTAAATACAGAGAAAAGTTTGGTTTTATACTAAAGGAGCAGTAACACATCCCTTTAAAAGTTACTTATTTTATTCTGGTAGTGGATTTACTTTTCTAGTTCCTTTCCTTTTTTTTTTGTTTTTTGAGATAGGGTCTGGCACTCTCGCCCAGGCTGGAGTGCAGTGGCATGATCGTGGCTCACTGCAGCCACCCTCCTGGGCTCAAGTGATCCTCCCATCTCAGCCTCCCTAGTAGCTGGGACCACAGGGATGTGCCACCACACCCAGCTAATTTTTTTAATTTTTATTTTTAGTAGAGATGGGTCTCACTGTGTTGCCTAGGCTGGTCTTGAACTCCTGGATTCAGGCAATCCTCCCACCTTCCAAAGTGCTGGGATTCCAGGCGTGAACCACTGTGCCTGGCCTTATCTTTTTTTGAGCTCACATTAAGATTGATTTTCTCTCTTTACAAGAACCTGAACCTGCTGACTGATGGAGGGGGCAGCCCAAGAAGCATCCTGGATCTTCATGGGAGAGAGCATGGGGCCCAGGAGGAGAGTGTGGTGGGGGCACCCTGCCAGTAGGGTGTCGTTGAGACATCCCATCCCCACCAGCTTCTACTCCCTTTTACACTTGCTTTGAGAAGCTGCTGCTTGAAGAATCCCACAAGATCATGGACAAATGGAAATCAGAGCCAGAGTCCCATTTCTCACTCACCTTCTGAAACACACCTGAGTTTCAAAGAGAGAAAATTTTCAAAATCACCTTTCTGATGAAAAAAGTAAAATACAAACACATTTTATAACATTGGGGAAACTGTTCAGTCACACAGAGCATCACTGTTCTAACTCAACTGTTGTTGCCATATGATTCACATTTTCTAGTATTTTTTATTTTATTTTATTTTATTTTTGAGACGGCGTCTCGCTCTGTCGCCCAGGCTGGAGTGCAGCGGCCGGATCTCGGCTCACTGCAAGCTCCGCCTCCCGGGTTCACGCCATTCTCCTGCCTCAGTCTCCCGAGTAGCTGGGACTGCAGGCGCCCGCCACCTCGCCTGGCTAGTTTTTTGTATTTCTTTTTTAGTAGAGACGGGGTTTCACCATGTTAGCCAGGATGGTCTTGATCTCCTGACCTCGTGATCCGCTCGTCTCGGCCTCCCAAAGTGCTGGGATTACAGGCTTGAGCCACCGCGCCCGGCCTGTATTTTTTATTTAATTTTAATTTTATTTTTTTGAGACAGTCTTGCTCTGTCACCCAGGCTGGAATGTAGTGGCCCAATCTCAGCTCTCTGCAACCTCCACCTCCCAGTTCAAGCAATTCTCTTGCCTCAGCCTCCCCAGTAGCTGGGATTAGAGGCATGTACCGTCACGCCCAGCTAATTTTTCTATTTTTAGTAGAGATGGGGTTTCGCCATGTTGGCCAGGCTGGTGTTGAACTCCTGACCTGAAGTGATCCGCCTGCCTCAGCCTCCCAAAGTGCTGGAATTACAGGCATGAGCCACCTCACTGGCCCCTGTATTTTAAAAACCAGCACTGATGACATATAGTTTACATACAGTAAGACTCAACGATTTTAAGTGTACAGTTCAGAGCTTTTTTTTGAGACAGAGTCTGGGTCGTCGCCCAGGCTGGAGTGCAGTGGTGTGATCTCGGCTCACTGCAACCTCTGCCTCCCGAGTTCAAGCAATTCTCGTGCCTCAGCCTCCCAAGAAGCTGAAATTACAGGCGCATGCCACCACGCGTAGCTAATTTGTGCATTTTTTAGTAGAGACGGGGTTTTGCCATGTTGCCCAGCCTGGTCTTGAGCTCCTGGCCTCAAGTAATCCACCCGCATGGGCCTCCCAAAGTGCTGGGGTTACAGGTGTGAGCCACTGTCCCTGCCAGTTTAGAGACTTTTGAGTGTCTACAGTTGTCTGAACTCCACCACAGTTGACTTACAGACCTCGACTTCATCCCAGGAAGTTCTCTGGTGCTGCCCTGTAGTCAGCCCTGCCCACTGGAACGCCAGACTGTTTGCTGTGCTATAGCTTTGCTGTTCCTTTTTTTTAAAAAAAACTCTGCATTTTTGCATAGCGGAGCTCTCACTACACCTCCCATCTTACTGCTTACTTTTCTTTGCGTGCATAGTCTGGCTCACCACATCTTAAGCCTTTTCCCTACTGGTACTATCTCTGGCATCATTTTAAAGCTGTATGGTGTTAGATTTTGTTGAGACACTTCTCTTTTGTTGGATATTTAAATGATTGGCAGTGAAGAATTGCCTTCTGTTAACTAATATATTTTCTTAAGAATTCTTATCTTTTACAATTAATATTCAGAAAATCCTGAGTACTTCTCTTGATGAGCGGATAGTCATCATGACAAGTTTTTCTAGTCCTCTTTACTTAGCTGAGCACCAAGTTGAGGAGAACCGGCGCTTGTGGGGGTGTGGAGGCTTATTGCCGGAGACAAGGGCCCACGTGGATTAGAAGAAATTCTCCTTATTCAGAAGTGGTGGCTTCCAGCTAACCTGGGCCCTTGTCCTCTTTTTCTGAAACTTATATGTGAGTGTCTTTCTCTCTTTGGAACCTGTGTATGTTTGGGAAGGTGAGTGAGAAATGGGAATTTGGTTCTGATTTCCATTTGTCCTTGATATTTTGGGATTCTTCAAGCAGTGGATTCTCAGAGAGCAAGCGTAAAAGGGAACAGAAGCTGGTGGGGACGGGATGTCCCGGAAAAGTGCCCTGCTGGCAGGGTTCCCCCTGCACACATACGCTCTTTCTGCTCTTTCTTTATTTTTAGTATGACAAAAAATTTCATGTTACATTTATACCTCTTCTTGTTATCTTATGAAAACTCAGAACATGCTTGCAAACGGTGATAGCAGTAATCTCTGTCTTTTCCTTTTATTCATTGCATCTTTAGTGCTGGTTTTGGATATGAAAAGATACATGCTTTTTTCTAGCGCTGAATGCATGTGCAGTTGTAGTTCTGGATTATTTTTTTAAAGACCCAGGAGTTTGTCTTTGGGAGTGGCCCCTAGAGTTTGCCGTGGGTGATGAACTTCAATCCAGGCTGTATCATGATTGGAGTCAAAGTGATGGGCAGGGGTCCTGCCGTGGGCTGGCCCATAGAGCTGCCAGATGAATTGTAGAGAAACTGGCCTGGGCCAGATCGTGGCACACTCACTTAAAATGCCTCCCAGTTTTAGGTTGCACAAGAGCATCAGTGACTTTTTTGTTAAAAGGTGCCTGTAGTTCTCTTTATAGCCGGGTTTACACCACATGTCATGTACTCTCAGCCTAGCTCTCTCTCCCCAGATTCCTGTGTGGTGTGGGCTGAGGGATAGAGGTGCTTCCTGGGATAGTGGCCCCCTATCTCAGGTGTCTGTGTAAAATTAAGTTCAAATTTAGTAAAATTAAACACTTACTTCCTGGGACATGAGCCACATCTGGTTACCGGCTGCCTTGCTGGATACCAGCTATGGAGAACGTCAGTCATCCACAGAAAGTCTGCTGGACAGCGCTGGGCGGGAGCAGCAGCCCAGCCACACACGGGGGCGCCACTGGCTGGCTGTTTTGGGTTCCACTGTCTCTTATTCTATGAGCCAGTGAGAGCTAGGGGAATTACGCTTGGTTCTTTAGGCTGCATTTTTCTCATGAAGTCATGTAAGGGACAAACCTGGTCCCTCTGGACTGGCTTCTTGGAGGAGTTCTCAGCTCTGTGACTGGTGACCCTGCAGCAGGCATGTCTCTGTGCTCAGTTGCCTCATCTGTGCAAAGGGGACAGTCACATGACCGAATCAACCATGTGTGTAAAGCTCTGAAAATGGTGTCTGTCATGTGGAGTGACCACAGGCCCGTCAGCTGCTGTCATCACTGTCATCACCACCTCTCAGCACACACCCCTTCTCCACTGGGCCGGGATTCGGGGAGACATGAGCTGCCTGGGGGTCACCTTCTTCTCCTCTCATGTCTTTTGAAGCTGCAGGCACCCCGGAAAACAGCGCCCCCGTGGAGTCGGAGCCCAGCCAGTGGGCGTGTAAAGTGTGTTCCGCCACCTTCCTGGAGCTGCAGCTCCTCAACGGTAAGGAAGACGTGTGGGGAGCCCCCATCGTAAAACTCCTGTGTCGAGCTCCCTCTGACTTACGCTGTCACCTGTCTGCGGCTGTCGGGATGTCCCCAGCTTTGTCCTGTCTGTCCCACTGCCCCACAGTGTAGTCGCCAGAACCAAGGCTTTCTCGGGGTTTAAAGCTCCTGGGCAGTCCCGCTTCCCACCCCCAACCCCCGCAGGCCTCACTCCTCCTGGTTGTGGAAGTGGCATTTCAGCTGGGCGCCTTGACTCTGGCGCTGGCAGGGGCCAGGAGCCAGCCATGGCATCTGTTGTGCCATCTTGCCTATGTTGTTTCTACTTGACGGCCCCTTCCACCGTTTCTTTATCTGCCAGACATTTTTTTTCTTTTTTTGAGACGAGGTCTGGCTCTGTTGTCCAGGCTGGAGTGCAGTGGCATGATCATGGCTCACTGCAGCCTTGACCTGCCAGGCTCAAGCGATCCTCCCACCTCAGCCTCCTGGGACCACAGGGATGTGCCACCACGCCCAGCGAATTTTTGTATATTTTTTGTAGTGACAGGGTTTCACCCAGGCTGGCTCAAACTCCTGGGATCAAGCAGTCCGTCTGCCTCGGCCTCCCAGAGTACTGCGTTTACAGGCGTGAGCCACTGCACCCGGCCTGCAAAACATTTTTATCTACTCAGGCTGACATACCAATTTAAGGCGGCCGGGAAAGAATTGAACACATTTCCAGCTTCTGCAGTGCCCTGGGAACTTTGTTTATTTCTCTTAGGGAGCTGATTTTTCTACAAGCCTCTTATGAGGCTAATGTGTAGTGAAGAAAGACTCGCGTCAAATAAACCATGGGGGAGTCGCATGGAAACAGTTTGTGGCGTTTGTCACATGTGGAACATGCTCAGAGGCCCCAGGCCTGGCAGGGTTCCAGGCAGTGCGGTTGTGAGGAGTGACTGGGACAGCCACTATGCTGACACCAGCAGACTTTAGCTACCTGGTCACACGTTCCTGAGACCTCCTACTCATCTTGGCTGTAATGAATTTACGCACGTGTCATTTTGCCCTCTGCTTGGTGAGAAGCATTTTGTGTTTGTCACCAAGACATAAATAGCAGAGCAGGCGGTTGGGTTTTCTAGAAATGCCACGTTTGTGCAGAGCACACCCCGGACCTCATGGAGACCCATGGTAGGTGCTGCACAGCGGGAGGGTGCTGCCTGCACTGGGCGGTCCCCTCCACAAAGCCAGACAGATGCTGCTCATTTGTTTTTCTTCCTGATAACTAGTTTTGAGTGAAGAAAAAAGAAATTCCTTCATATTTTCAGTCAAATTCTACTTGTATGTCATCAACTACGTAAGGCGTGGTACTCGGGCTCCCCTTACAGTGAGGCTGATGGTGACTAAGACCCCTCATTGCCAGGTCCTGCAGACACTGCCTTGTATCAACACCATGCAATACAACCGTGACTCCATTTCAGGGATGAGTAAACAGTGGCAGGAGTCCCTGCCCACAGGACGGCTGCCTTGAGGGCTGGAGTCAGGTACTCGGGCAGCCCAGCCTCTGCCACCCAGATTACCAGAGGAGTCCCGAGCATTCCTTCCAGGTGACAGCTCTGCCTTCTGTGGCAGCCTCTCGCTGGGGGGCTTCTCAAGAAAATCCATGGCTCAGGAGCCCAGGACTGGGAAGCCGAGCCCAGGAAGGAGGAGACTGAGGAGCAGCCCCAAAGGCAGCGGGCGTGTGAGCGGGGAGGGGCTGTGTGTGTCCCTGTGAGGGGGGAGGGGCTGTGTGACCTCCCTGAGATAGGAGGGACTGTGTGACCTCCCTGAGAAAGGAGGGGCTGTGTTTCTCTTTTTCAGGCTGAGGGGTTGTGTGTTCCTCTTGAGATGGATTGTGCTGGGCCAGTTTGGGAAAGGAGTGTTTTGGGAAAGGTGGGGCTCAGAAGTTAGCAAAACATCACAAGGATGTTTCACAGTGCTGGATGGCCAGAAAAGATGGCACACGTCCACTGTGTGTAGGATACAAGAGAGGATCCTTTGCGGGAAAGGAGCAAAGGGAATGCCCAGGTTGCTGGTGAAGGAGATTGTAGCACAAGAGATGTTCCCTAGTTCAAGGACAGACACCTGGTCCAGATTGGAGCAGCAGCAAGGGCTCCAGGAAGAATGGCTCAAAAAGGAAAAGAAAAGAAGGAAATAGAGCATTAACTGATATGTTTGTAGATGAAAGAGTTATACTTCTGGCAGAGTTTAGGGATCAATTAGTAATAAAAACACAGAAAAAATAAGCAAATTTATTAATAAAAAGTAAGGCAATAATTAACTCCAGAGAAAATGAAGGTTATATATATATACTTAAAAAAAAAAAAAAGAATTGGTCCAGGCATGGTGGCTCACGCCTGTAATGGCAGCACTTTGGGAGGCCAAGGCAGGTTGTTCACCTGAAGTCAGGAATTTGAGACCAGTCTGGCCATCGTGGTGAAACCCCATCTCTACTAAAAATACAAAAATTAGCCAGGCATGATGATGTGTGCCTGTAGTCCCAGATACTTGAGAGGCTGAGACAGGAGAATGGCTTGAACCTGGGAAGCAAGGGTTGCAGTGAGCCGAAATTGCACCACTGCACTCCAGCCGGGGCGACAGAGTGAGACTCCGTCTCAAAAAAAATAAATAAATAAAGACTGGGCCCAGTGGCTCACGGCTGTAATCCCAGCACTTTGGTAGGCTGAGGCAGGCAGATCATGAGGTCAAGAGATCAAGACCATCCTGGCCAACATAGTGAAACCTCGTCTCTACTAAAAATACAAAAATTAGCTGGGCATGTGGTGCCCGCCTGTACTCCCAGCTACTCAGGAGGCTGAGGCAGGAGAATTGCTTGAACTCTGGAGGTGGAGGTTGTAGTGAGCCAAGATCGCACCACTGCACTCCAGCCTGGCGACAGAATGAGACTCCGTCTCGAAAACAAACCAAAAAATGAATCATAAACATATATTGGTGCAGTTGTGAATACATTTTTATGGTCATAATTATGAATACACTGATTGTTTATTTACCCCAAAATAGTGATATAAATATGTTGGTGGGATTGTGGAGAAGATAAGCGTTTGGGAGGGAGAGTATAGTCTATAAGAAAGCTAAATCCTTGTCCTCCATATTAAATAGTAGATGCTGTCTAATACTGAAAAATGGAAAGGCAATAATAGGTGGGGACGAGTAGTTACAGAGGGCTGTTTTCTGTGTTGCAGCTAGGACTGGTTATTTGTGCATTCTCTATTTTTTCTTGCCAGACTTATCAATATCATTCGTCTTTTCAAAGCACCCACTTTTGGCTTTGTTGATCCTTTTTATTGTATATTTACTTTATTTCTGCTCTTATTTATTATTTCCTTTTTACACTTTTCATTCTGTGTCTTTCTAACAAGTTGGATGCTTAACTCATTAATTTCCAGCTGTTTTATTCTCTCGAGTAAGCATTTTGGATGATTTTTTCCTAAGAACCATGTTAGCTGCATTCCACATTTTGATTATACAGTGCATCTAAATTTATATGCACTTAATAACATAGTCTAATAATAGGCAAAAATTGGCAAATCTACAAGGAGAAATAGAAAAATCTGCCTCCATGGTGGGGGCTTTTGATATATACATCTTAATTGATAAATCAGGCTAAAAACCACAGGAATATAGATTTGAAGCACACAGTTAACACAATAGATTTAATAAGTATATTTAAAATGCTTCATCTAACAGGTAGAGTATATATACATCTCTTTGATGTGTGGGCTGTCTTCCTCCCACAGTTTAATTCTAAATATTTTCGAATTTGCTCTGTTTTTCCTGTTTGAATTTATAATTGTCTAGAATGATGTTTGCTAATTTCCTTATGTATGGCTTTTTTTTTTTTTTTTTTTTGACTTTAGTTCCCTTTGTTTTATATTTCTGACCCTCAGTCTAAAATCACTCTTACTGCCTTTCAGAATTTCCTCTGGGGCAGGCCTGCTAGTGGCCATCTTTTCAGTCTTTGTCTCAAAATGTCTTTTTTTAACCATCTGCATTGGAAATGGTTTTCACTGGATATTGAATTTTTGATTTATTCTTATTCTCTTTCTGCACAGTGAGGATGTTGTTATGCTACTTTCTTCCATTGTTGCCCTTGATACGTCTGCTGTCATTACAATTGTTCCTTCATAAGTAATCGCTGCCTTGTACTTGTTTGCTTTTGAAACCTCCTCTGTCTTTGGAGTTCTGCAGTTTATAACAGAGTCATCATTTATGTCTTTATTTTTATTTGTTTTCCCTGTTCAGATCTTGAATCTGAAGATTCATGTCTTTCATTCATTCTGGATAATCCCCTACCCTTATCTTGCCCATTGTTTAGCCCTCCTTCCCTATTCTCTCTTTGTCCTATCGTACATGTTTTAGACCTTCTCGTTATATTACACTTCATGTCTTCTTAGCTCCTGCTCATATTTTTCTAGCTCCTTGTCACTTTTCTACATTCTGGGTAATCTTTGCAGCTCTTCATTTTAGTTTATGAGTTCTCTCTTCAGTTGTGTCTAATTTTCTGTTTAATCCATACATTGTGTTTTTATTTTGGGTCTCTATTTTAATATAAGTTTTATTTGGTTATTTTTCATAACAGCTTGTTATATTTGCCTTTTTTATGTTTTTTTTTTCACTTCTTTACTCATTTAAATGTATTTTCCCCCAGTTTTCTCCTCTCAGCTTGTGTTATTATCTAGGAATTCCATTCTTCCTGAGTTTGTGTGTGTGTATGTGTCTGCTGACACCCTGATGGCTCATTGCTTAATTTTTTAGTTTTCCTGGGGCTTTTCTTGCTTTTGTTGTTGTTTTGGTAAGCTCTTTAGCAAGGAATCTTCTTTTTCCCCCGCCCCCACAGTGGTCCTTCGTGCACTCTGGATTGTGGAAGCAGTGTTACATAGTGTTTTGATTTTGCTTCTGCTACGTCTCCCAGGGCTTTCACAGTTCTAGGGCACAATTCTTTTCTTTCTTTCTTTTCTTTTTTTTTGAGACAGAGTCTTGCTGTATCACCAGATTGGAGTGCAGTGGTGCGATCTCACTCACTGCAACCTCTGCCTCCCGGGTTCAAGCAGTTCTCCTGCCTCAGCCTCCCCAGTGGCTGGGACTACAGAAGCACACCACCACACCCAGCTAACTTTTTGTATTTTTATTAGAGACAGGTTTTCACCATGTTTACCAGACTGGTCTTGAACTCCTGACCTCACATAATCCACCTGCTTCAGCCTCCGAAAGTGCTGGGATTACAGGCGTGAGCCACCGTGCCTGGACACGTTCATATTTTGATATCTCCTTCTCAGGTTTTTGCTTTGTAGACGTGTGTGTGTCTGCTTTTTTCACTAAACTGCCCTGATGGTGAACCTACCATTGCTTTTACCACTTAATTTACTTTTAAAAATAGCAATTGTGTTGGATGCAGAGGAAATAACACAGTAGAAATGAAGTTCACTTGCCTATACAAAGGTTGGCAAATGAGATTGAAAACAAACACACATGGGAACCAGAGGCCAGGGCAGATGTGGACGGTGGCAGGTTTCCTAATTGCATGGTGCCTTTGCATCTCTCTTTGCAGAACATCTCTTGGGCCACTTGGAACAAGCCAAAAGCCTTCCTCCAGGCAGCCAGAGCGAGGCGGCAGCTCCCGAGAAGGAGCAGGACACACCCCGGGGGGAACCCCCTGCAGTGCCCGAGAATGAGAATGTTGCCCCCAAAGAACAGAAGAAAAAGCCTCGAAGGGGGAGAAAACCCAAAGCATCCAAAGCTGAGCAGCCTCTAGTCATTGTGGAAGACAAGGAACCCTCAGGTGATGAGTGGATTCCTGGGATGAGTACCTGCGTGGGGTGCAGCCCTCCTGGCACCTGAGGGCTGGCGGGACAGGGGGCAGAGGGCAGGGCAGGAAAACTCAGTGTAGAAAGGCCTCATGGAAGGTAGACTCTAAGCCTTTCTGTTTTTCTCTCAATCAACTCTAGTAAAGCACAATTTCCATGTAATACATTTCACACTAAAAAGGATACAGGTTGTGGATTTTGACAAATGGATACAACTATGAAACCAGCACCCCCGTCAGGGTAGAGGACATTTCCGTCTCGTTAGCCGCTTTCCTGACTGTCTTCTGTACCAGTTCATTCCACCCATCCTGGAATTTCTCATGAATGGACTCTGCCTCTTTCAGGCAGCGTGCAGGCTGGAGACCCGCCCACATGGTTTATCTGTGACTCCTTCTCCTTGATCGCTGAACAGTGCTTGGTCTGTCACCTGTGGGTGGGCACTGAGTCACTCCCAGGCCCCCCATCCTTTGATTGTGCGGCATCCTCAGTTGGGTTTGAAGAGGCATTTGACCCTCTTCCAGGGTGTGTGGTCCCTGCAAGGCTCTTGTCCCTGTGGTCCTCACACAGCCCCCATCCAAGCCACCTGCAGCTCACGCCTGGTGGGCCTCACAGTGAGGACGAGATCTGATGCTCAGCCACCGGCCCCTTCACCTTTGTTACTGACACCGGGCAGTTTTTCTTTTTACTGTCTGGGTAAACCAGGGTACCCAGGATTTACCTGGGGTACACCAGGATTTCTTTTGTGAGAGTGAAAAGGAGTCCTTATTGTTTCGATGAATTAGAGAGAATTGGGAAGAGCAGCCATCGTGGAATATTCTGAGCCTCCCCTTTTCCACTCTGGGTCTGCAGCTTCTCGGGTCTGCACTGCTGGGCGCTGATTTAGGAGCACCCGAAAGCCTCCTGGCCAGTTTCCCCACGTCTCTGTGAATAGGCATAGAAGATGGGGTGCGGGGAAAAGCGGGTCAGGTAGATATTTCACTAATTCTTACTTGCGTTGGGAAGACATTTAGTATGCAAAGTGTTAGAAACCAGTGGTTGAATTTTTTGGTGTAATCTTCTCCTATTTCATTTGTCTCAGGTTTCTGGCCAGGGTCTCTAGTATTGGCGATGATGTGATCTTTGACTTTTGTACAAAATGGTTAGCTAAAATGGTTATACTCATGTTGGCACATTTAATTAGAAGCATTAACATTTCTAAATCTCTGTCAGAAAATAAGTTCTAAGTTTCTGCTATATATCCAAAATATTTTTGGTTAGTATGAAGAGGGATTGAAGTAATGTTATAATGTTGTGGTTTTAAAAAAGAATAACAAATTATAACTTCAGTTTGGGCTAAGAAAAACATTTTGCTTTTCTGTGTATACTAGTAAATGTGTGGATCCCAAAATATTGCCAGTTTTTTTTCTTTTTTCCCCTGTGTAAACCTCAACATTTGTGCCTACCGCTGTGGCCTGGCTGTGGTCCCCATGGGGCGATGTGTCACCATGGTTTGGCTGTGTTTGTCCCCTGCTCTTGTGGTGACTTGGCTTGTCATATCCCCTTCGTACAGAGCAAGTGGCAGAGATCATTACCGAGGTCCCTCCGGATGAGCCTGTGAGTGCAACACCGGACGAGCGGATCATGGAGCTGGTTCTGGGGAAGCTGGCCACCACCACCACTGACACCAGCTCGGTTCCAAAGTAAGTCCTGCCTGGCACCTGGGGCCATCCTGTGGACAGACAGTGCTGGCAGCAGCCAGGCCATTCTGGAGGGAAGGCACCTTCCCAGCAGGAAGGCCCCAGGAGAGGAAGTGGAAACGGACCTGCTGAGGAAGCAGCAGGAATGTTCTGGAACTCAGGAGTTTAATGGTGCATCCACTGTGAAAACAGCTTTAAAGAAACGTTTTATTGTGGTTAAATACGCATGGCATAAATTTAACCATTTTAACCATGTTTAAGTGCACAATTCAGTGGCATTCAGGATAGTCACACTGTTGGGCAACCATCTCCCCCAGCCATCTGTGGCACTTTCCCATCTCCCCAAGCTGAAACACTGTCCCCATTAAGCACCCGCCCCAGCCCCCTCCCCCAGCCTCTGGCACCCACCATTCTACTTTCTGTCTCTGTGGATTTGATGACTCTAGAGATGTCATAGAAGTGGAATCAGACAAAATTTGTCCTTATATGACTGGCTTATTCCACCCTGGCTCATCCACGTGTAGCCTGTGTCAGAATGTCCTTCCTTTTCAACACTGAGTAATATTCCATGGTGCATATGCCCCATCTTTTGTGCATCCATCGATGGACAGCTGGGTTGCTTCTAGCTTTCGCACTGCTGCTGTGATAAAACACTTTGCTATTTGAATTTCAGTGAATTTAACAGATTGCCCTGTGTTTTAGTTATGATTCTTGGGTTATTTTTACCCTGGAGTTGAATAAGTTGGTGGTCATTTTTTGGGACCCTTTTTGGATCACCTCTTATAGTTGGCAAAATAATGTCAGAAATGATGTTACCTGTTTGTTTATTTATAGTTTATCTTATTGCCCAGAAGAGTTCAGGTGGCTTACCATCAAAAATACATTTAATAGGGAAAAGAAGTTTTAAAAATCAGGTACAGATAATATGTAAAACAGAGGAGAGTGAAGACAGAGTGACAAGAGCAGAAAACAGATGTGGTTATTCTAATTGAGGCACAAATTGACCTCCAGGCTTTCTGGTGGCCAGAGTTAGAACACAGTCAGGTGTGTGGCTGTTACAGCGAAAGCTGCCTAATGTCATTATATATTCAAGGTGTCCCTTTCAGGTGCCCTGGAAGCTGGGAGTGACACCCGGGCGCATTCCCTCCTTTCTCGGTACAGGCTCGGGATTAGCTGGGAAGTTTTGGAAGGAGGCCGTTTCCACGCTGCTTGTAACCTGGAACTTTTTCCCACCTGTCTTTTCCCAACTTATTGACGTCCCCGGGCAGGTTCACCCATCATCAGAATAACACCATCACACTCAAGAGGAGCTTAATTCTCTCGAGCAGACACGGCATCCGGCGCAAGCTCATCAAACAGCTCGGGGAGCACAAGCGGGTTTACCAGTGCAACATCTGCAGCAAGATCTTCCAGAACAGCAGCAACCTGAGCAGGCACGTGCGCTCGCATGGTGAGTCTACACGGCCAGGCCGGCGCCCGGGGCCGGGGGCGGGAGGACAGCATAGAGTCTCCTCTCCTTGGGTCGTCTCCCATGAGCTGCGCCAGTGAGAGGCTGCGGTTGGTGGGCGATCATCTCTGCAGCCCCTTTGCATGGAGGGAGTAAGGCGGCTGGGGGGCCGTTTCCCCCGCGGGCATGCTTCTCTCAGTAAATGCTCTAAGTGGTGAATGAGCTCTCGGTTGGTTGGTTCCTCAGGTGACAAGCTGTTTAAGTGCGAAGAGTGTGCAAAATTGTTCAGCCGGAAAGAGAGCCTAAAGCAGCACGTGTCTTACAAGCATAGCAGGAACGAGGTGGGTGGAAATAAGCCTAGGGTTCTCTTCCCAGTTGTGTGGATGAGGCAGACAACTGACCAAATCACCATGTTGCAATGAGAAGAAAGAATCCCAGGAGGGAGGAGAGTGGGGGAGGGAGGAGAGTGGGGGAGGGAGGAGAGTGGGGGAGGGGGGAGGGAGGAGAGTGGGGGAGGGAGGAGAGTGGGGGAGGGCTGTGGGTGCCCAGGCGTCCCTGAAAAAAGAGAGAGTCCCAGGAGGGAGGAGAGCGGGCGAGGGCTGTGAGGGAGGGAGGAGAGCGGGCGAAGGCTCTGGGTGCCCAGGCGTCCCTGAGAAGAGAGTCCCAGGAGAGATGAGAACAGGTGAGGGCTGTGGGTGTCCAGGCATCCCTGGGCCACCTGCCAGCCCCTGGTCCCAGTCAGATGCCCACAAGCACAACAGGAAGACTCAGGAGAATGGAAGTGTTAGGCGCTGGGAGTGGGGCTCCCTGAGTTGTGGGGTTCCCTTTCTAGGCAGGTGAACAGCAAGAGCACGCATCCTTTGTGTTCTTAAACAGAGCGGGAGGGTGGTGGAGGTCAGAGTCGTAACAGACACAGGCGTGGAGTCGCCCGGGCAGCGCGTCGGGGGCTCGGCCTCTGTGGACTGTGTGCCGGGCCGTCTCACTCACGGCGTGTCCCTCTGACCAGGTGGACGGCGAGTACAGGTACCGGTGCGGCACTTGTGAGAAGACCTTCCGCATCGAGAGCGCGCTGGAGTTCCACAACTGCAGGACAGGTGAGGGCGCCGGTCAGGTCTCCCCTCGGCCCCTGTGCAGTGCGGATTCTCAGATACGCTGCAGAGGCCGGGGAACTTTAGGCTGAAGTAGATTGTTTTCACCAATAGACAGCCTCACTTTTAACATTTCCCTCTGTCCATTTTGCTTCAAAGCATTGTTATCCTAAAGATACACAGATGCAAACTTTCCAGTTAAAAGGGATTGATTTTCTTCCGGCATTTGTCAGCGGAGCTGCGTACGGCCCCACATTGGAGAGCATTGTAAAGCCGGGGGCCGTTCTGGCTAAAAGCAGGGAGCAGCAGTGGCCGATGTTTCTAGGGCCGTCTGAGGAAGAAAGGAAAAGGTCAGGATAATGGCTGGAGGAGTGTGAGCGCTGGCTCGCTTGCTTGCAAAGTTGTTCCTAACCGCGAGCCCTCCTCCATCCACGTCTCCTGCGTCGTCCAGGGTGGAACGGGGTTGCCCCTGCACACATCCTTTTTGTTCTGAGCCTGCTTGTGTGCACCAGTCTCCAAAAATAAAGCATTTTCCTTGTGTGAGGCCTGAAGCCGGGTGTGCCTGGACCAGCCTGTAGTGGAGAGGTGGCTTCTTTGGGCCTGGGGGGCGTCTGAGGCCCCTGTCTCTCTGACCGAATTTGCTGCTAGCAAGTAAAGAGACCAAAGAAAAGCAGACACCACAAGGAGGCCAAGGCCGGCTGCGCTTCTCCACGTGGCCCGAGGATGCCCCGTATTCTCCAGTGATGACGTGCAGCCTCTGGGATGTGGAGTCACGCCTTCCCCATTCCCAGTGGTGGGTGGCACTGGAGGCCCAAGCAGTGGGGTCCCCAGCGGGGCACAGAGGGGTGAGTCACTGTTGCCTTTGTGTCCCCCTCTCTCTAGGACTCATAGCACACCCTGGAGAGGGGGGGCCCGGCGGCAGTCGGCTTAGAGACCTACCAGGTTAGCCTTCGACGCCCACCCCGTCCTTGTCCGCCCGCCTCTGTGTCTGTCACTTGCATCTCTGTGTTGTTCTTGTTTAGGTACCACCCGCCCCTGTGTTGAGAACAGGGCACCCACAGCAGCGGACTCCCAGGGGCTCTGGCCAGGGCTGCCACACGTGAGCCATGTGAGAGGCTCTGCTCCCCTGCCACGGCTGCTGGGGGCGGGGGGCCCTTAGTGGGGTTGGCTAGTTCTACTCCAAGGGCTCCTATTTGAAATCAGGGCTTGGTTCTTCCTCCCTGATGCCTTCTTCCCCGGGTTGGACTGTTCCGAGGGGCAGGAAAGAGTCATGTTTTGCCTGAGCTTTAGTGGCTCTGAAGGATCCATGTCTGGCATGAGGTGGCCTCCAGAAGCTTCTGGATGAATTTCCAGTGTGCCACACCTCCTGCATTTTAAGCCCTCCTATCACAAGAATTCCCAAGAAATCTGGGGCTCAGCCCCCTGAAGACTTCCACTTAGTGCAGCCCCAGCCAGACAGATGAACCTTCATCTTGTTTGCGAACCTCCCCTTGGGGTCCCCGCAGTCCCGCGGGAGTGTAGCGGGCGAGCGTGTTGGGCTTCCTAAGAGTGATGCATCCCAGGCGCTTTGGTGAGGCAGACTCAAGGTTGAGGAAGAGGCATTGCCTCCTGTTATTTTTAACTATTTATCTGGACCCAAATAAAACAAAGTACTAGAAGCGGCTAAGTGGCAGTGGCTTCCTGTCAGCCAGAGGTGCTGTTAGGCCAGGCGCTGGCCTTCGTTAGTGACCTAGAACCCCCGAAGAGCGCCAGGGACCTGAATCACACCACCTCTTCCCCTGAGACGCTCTAGTTTCAAAGGTTACCCATTTTAGACTGAAAAGACAGGATAAAAACCTTGAAATGGAGCTCGTTTGCATCATATATGATTTGCATGCTCTTATACTTATTTATAGTGTTGAAGTTAAGAGAATGTGTATCTTCCTTCGACAAACCAAGAATTCGTACAATGTGGGGGAAAGTTTTAAAATGTTACAGTCTTGTGGGTTTTTCTGAGACTCCCTCCACAGGACCTGTTGTAGTGCCTGTCCCTTGTGGTGTGACCAGGTGCTGGTGTAGCTCATCGTCGTGTTCCTTGTGCTGTCTCTGACCATAAATACTGTGCTACAGAATAGCAGAGGCTCACGTCCAGGCCCTCAGGCAAAATGCAGCCCACCAGCCTCCCCCAATAACCCCCTCTCCATCCCCGGGCGCCGTGTGCCCCTCTCCCTTCATCAGACCCTAGTAGGCAGCTGTTCTCAGTGGCTCATTTATTCAGACATAAACCTAGACCTCCTCGGCAGCAGGGGTATTGGAGAGAGAAGCATTGTTGGGACCCCGTGCCCATCTGGGTTCCCTAACTGGCAGTGAGTGGGTGGCTGTGGGAGAAGCCGCCCTCAGTGTGGCAGAGTTGTCCGGGACAGCTGGGGAGTGGTGTGAAGTAGGTTCTCTCCATGGTCAAGAGGGGCTTGTGAGGGAGAAAGCTGACGCTCTTGGCAGCACCATTGCCTTCCTTGGGGCTGCAGGACTGGTGGAGCCACCTGCCCAGCGGGGGGTGCTCATGGCTGCTGTTTTGTACCTGCCTGGGAGGGAGGTTCACTTGTATTAGTTGGTACCTGCCCGGGAAGGAGGCTCACCTGTATAATTTAGTACCTGCCAGGGAGGGAGGCTCATTTGTGCTGTTCGGCACCTGCCCGGGAGACAGGTTCATCTGTGCTGTTCGGCAGCTGCCTGGGAGGGAGACTCGCCTGTACTGTTTAGCGCCTACCGAGGAGAGAGGCTCACCTATGCTGTTTAGTACCTGCCCGGGAGGGAGTCTTACCTGTGCTGTTCAGCACCTACCCAGGAGGGAGGCTCACCTGTGCTATTTAACGTCTGTCTGGAAGGGAGGCTGCCTGTGCTATTCAGCCCCTGCCTGGGAGGGAGGCTCACCTGTGTTCTTTAGCACCCACCTGGGAAGAGGCTCACCTATGCTGTTCAGGAGACCCAAGTTGAGGGGAGTGTGGCAGTCCGATGCCACAGCACTATAAAGGTGTGGCCTGTGGTGATCTGATGCCACAGCGCTGTAAGGTGTGGCCTTTCACAAAGCCCATGGCTCTAGTGGTCCCATTCCTAAGAATTCATGATAAAGAGATTTGACAGAAGAAAAAAATCTACATTACTAAAGATTCCATCACTGAATTATCTACAGTGTCAAAAATAGCAAAGTGAGTTGTGAGAAGTAAACTGGATGAAATGTCATGTAGCCATTGAAGTGATCATGAAAATGTCCAGCATCGTAAGCACGCACACCACAGACGCAGTGCGTGAAGGACACATACCATGCGGTTGTGTGGATATGGACAGAGCCCATCAAATCTTAAGCCAGCCGGGCGCGGTGGCTCAAGCCTGTAATCCCAGCACTTTGGGAGGCCGAGACGGGCGGATCACGAGGTCAGGAGATCGAGACCATCCTGGCTAACACGGTGAAACCCCATCTCTACTAAAAATACAAAAAACTAGCCGGGCGAGGTGGCGGGCGCCTGTAGTCCCAGCTACTCAGGAGGCTGAGGCAGGAGAATGGCGTAAACCCGGGAGGCGGAGCTTGCAGTGAGCTGAGATCCGGCCACTGCACCCTAACCCCGGGCGACAGAGCAAGACTCTGTCTCAAAAAAAAAAAAAAAAAAAAAAAATCTTAAGCCAAAACGAAACTGAGTGCAGTGGTTGTATGGATGATGTTTCACTTTATAGAAGGCAGGCAAACAGTGTGTTAGGCTGGGACTCAGCGTAGCGTCTATCACGCTATGCCCCTCTTATGGCCCAGGTGAGGATGGGTCTGGGCTGAGGTCACGCTGCGGGTGGGGTGGGGTGTGGGCAGGGGAGCCTCGCACAGGGCCACCTCTGCTGTGTTCAGCCCTGGCAGATGCCACCTCCCACTGTCCTGCCATGGTTGGAGCTGTGGGAGGGGACTGTCCCCTCCCAGCCCTGCCCTGTCCTGAGGGTGGCACCCGTGGGGCATAGATTTCCCCATGGCCGCCTCCTGTCTTCGCAGATGACCATGCCTTGTTCGTTCCCAGCTGGGAAGAGGTGAGAACGCCTGGCTTTCCCGGGGGAGGTTGTGTGCTTCCCTCACCCCCCGACCTGGGCTGCACATTGGGGTCACCTGAGTGAAGCCAGACACATGCGGAGGCCTGAGGCCCACCCCTGAAAGTCTCATTTTGTGAGCCCTGGCCAGTGAATCTCTACCTGGCAGGGGTGGAGAGTGGAGGGTGTTCGCCCCAGGGAATGTCATCGGCAATGTCTGGAGACACCTTGGTGGGGAGGGGTGCTCCTGGCACCTACTGGGTGGAAGCCCGGTGTCTGCTCAGCATCCCACAGTGCGCAGGGCAGCTCACAACAAAGGATCTTGCCAAAAACGCTGAGGCAGGGAAACCCTAGGCAGTGCGACCCTCAGACACTCTGTGGCGGCTCCCTCGGGCAGCAGAGAGGGAGAGGCACAGGGTGGCTGCTTTGCACAAATGGCAGCTTTCGATGCAGTTTTGGGAATTTGTGTATTTAGCAAACATTGACTGAGCCCGGGAGCTGATCCGTGGGTGAGAGCCCAGGGGCCTAGAAACACAGTCTGCTGTGGTGCCCCGCTCCTGGGTCACCCGGCTGCCATGTCCTCCCGTGTTGGTGACACAGGGAGGAGAACGCAGCTTTGCTGGGCCCTGGGGTCAACTGGTGAGGCGTCTGATGGACAGGGGCAGGGCGAGGGGACCTGGGCTGATGCTGCAGTGTGAGGGACTGCACAGTGAGGGCCCCCCGGGTGCCTGTGCAAGAATCGGAGGGACAGATGGCACTGGGGTCTGTCAGTGTCCTGGGCGGAGCAGAAACCACAGTTTGACAGCTGCCTTCCAGGAGGGACTAGTGACGAGGTCTGGGATGCAGGGATATGGGCGTTTCTGGAAGCTTCGTGGTGTGTGTGTGGTGTGTGGATGTATTTGTGTGGTGTGTGGATGTATTTGTGTGGTGTGTGTTTAGTATTTGTGTGGTGTGTGTGTTGAGTGTGTGTATGTGGTGTGTGGTATGTGCATTTTTGTGGCATGTGTGTTGAGTGTATTTGTGGTGTGTGTGATTTGTGTGTGTTCGTGTGTGGTGTGTATTTGGTGTGGCATATTATGTGGGGCTTGTATGTGTGGTGTGTGTATATTTGTGTGGTGTGTATTTGGGGTATATGTGTGGTATGTGTTGAATGTATTTGTGTGTGGTATGTATTGAGGGTGGATGTATTTGTGTGGTGTGTGATAGTGTATGTGGTGTGTGTTGAATGTCTGTGTATGTGGGGAGTGTGTGTGGTGTACGTTGAGTGTACCTGTGTGGTGTGTGATTATATCTGTACGGTGTGTTGAATGTGTATGTGGTGTAATTGTGCATTTGTGTGGGGCTTGCATGTGTGGTGTGTTGAGTATTTGTGTGGTGTGATTTGTGTATTGTGTGTGTGGTTTGTGTTGAATATGTGTGTATTTGTATGTGGTGTGTGTGATTGTGTATTTGTGGGGCATGTGTTTTTGTGTGGTGTGTTAAGTATACTATTTGTGTGGTATGTGATTGTGTATTTGTGTGGGGCATGTGCGTGTGTGTGATGTGTGTTGGGTGTGTATGTGCATAGTGTGTGATGTGTGTGGCGTATGTGTATGGGTACATGTGTGTGGTGTGTGTATGTGTTGTGTGTGATTGTGTATTTATGTGAGGCGTGTGTGGTATATTGAGTGTGGTGTGTGTGTTTCTGTGAAATTATTATTGTGTGGTGTGTGTATGGTGTGTGTGATTGTGTATCTGGGTGGTGTGTGTGGTGTGTGTGGTGTGTGTGATTGTGTGAGGTGGTGTGTGTGATTGTCAATATTTATGGGGCATGTGTGGTGGTGTGTTGTGTTGCGGTGTGTGATTATGTGGGGGGCATGCATATGTGTTTAGATGTGTTGAGTGTGTATTTCTGTGGGGGGTGTGTGTGTGGTGTGTATGTGCTGTGTGGGAGTTAGCCCATCTATTTATTAGTGGGGGCATGTGTGTGGTGTGTGTGATTGTGTATTTCTGTGAGGTGTTTGTGTGTGTGATTATTTGTGTGGGGCATGTGTGGTGTGCGTTGAGTGTATTTGTATTTGTGTGGTGTGTGATTGTGTGCGTGCTGAGGAGGATTTGGGTGAAGTGGGGGAATATGGGCATTGATGAGTGGCCATGGGGGAAGAGAGTCAGGAGGGGCCTTCTGGGATCCTGGGGGCAGGGGGCAGCCACGTTGGTCGGGTGGTGGTTGGTCGGATGGTCGGTTGGTTGGTAGGGAGGTCATTCTGTCTGTCAGTCGGTTATGCTGGAGAGTGCAGGCCCAGGGGAAGCTTTGGACCGGGCAGCTTTCCTGACAGGAGTGGAGTCATCGTCCCCAGGTGCTGTGGGACAGGGTGGCCTGGGAGGGAGGTGGCTGGCGTTGCTTGGTGATGAAAGGTGAGCTCCGTGTCTGCTTTTCAAGCACTGGGGTTCCCATCTCTGCATCGTGTGTTCCTGGGGTAGACAGCGTGTGACACACAGGTGCTGTTTTCTTCCTGGCCACGCATCCCCTGTGACTCTCATGCCCGTCACCCACGCTTTATTGACATTCAGGCCACACGTGCGTGCCTGCATGAGATGTTATTTACCACAAAATCGTTGTGTGTTTGTTTGCTCTCTGGACAGATGACAAGACGTTCCAATGTGAGATGTGTTTCAGATTCTTCTCCACCAACAGCAACCTCTCCAAGCACAAGAAGAAGCACGGCGACAAGAAGTTTGCCTGTGAGGTCTGCAGCAAGATGTTCTACCGCAAGGACGTCATGCTGGACCACCAGCGCCGGCACCTGGAAGGTGAGGCCGCCTGTGCACCTGCTGTGGGCCGGGAGAGGCAGCTCCTGTGGGGTGGGGCAGGGCGGGGTGGCGCGGTCAGCAAGGCCTTTGGGGGAGCAGTTCAGCTGCCTGCTCCTTTGCCTGGAAACTCCCACCATCCGATGGGCTCATCCTCTTCTGAGAACCTGTCTCAGGAGAGCAAGGAGCTGAGACACAGGTGTCAGACCTGCTATGCGCAAGGAGAAGCAGTTGGAAATACCCTAAATGTCCCACACTGGGGAAGGAGTTAAGAACACTGGACGATTTGTAGGGTCGAGTGTTTTACTGTCATTAGAAGTGTTTTTTCAAAGATACTAGATATTGTGAAAAATGCTTTCAATATGACAGAAAGTGGGAAAAACCCGTACAAGAGCAACTAAGAGCAGCAGCCCTTCAAACACCCTTTCATTAAAATTTGGAAAAAATTATTTTATAATTACAAATGAAGCATATGCTTGTTGAAAAGAAGATGTGAGACCACAAAGTCCTGTGTAAAGTATAACCCTCCCGGGCACAGCGGCTCACGCCTGGAACCCCAGCACTTTGGGAGGCCGCAGCTGGAGGATCTCTTGAGGCCAGCAGTTCAAGACCAGCCCAGGCAACATAGCAAGGCTCTGCTTTTACAAAAAATTAGCTGGGCACAGTGGCACGTACTTGTAGACCCAGCTACTCGGAAGGCTGAGGCAGGAGGATCACTTGAGGCTGGGAGGTCGAGGCTGCAGTGAGCTGTGCTTGCACCACTGTTTTCCAGAGCAAGACCTTATCTCAAAAAATATATATAAAAATAAAAAATGAAGTATAACCATGTCCATCCAAATAGGCATACGCATGTGCCTTTGTCCCTTTTTTAAAAAAAGGCTGGAATTGTGTCCTGTGTACATTTTAGCACTTTCCTTTTTTACTTGACTCTTTTCTTCATGTTGATTCATAAAGACCCACAACGTTTTTCTTTGTGGTTCCTTGGGTGGTATCCTCAGGGCTTCATGAATCAAACCTGGACTCCACTTAGTGACTGGGTAGACTTTAGCAAGCTAGTGTGCCTCAGTTTTCTCACCTACACAGGGGAGACAGTACTCAGACCTGAACCCCTAGGGTTGCTGTGATGGTTGAACCAGACCCTGTTCTTGAAACTTCTCGCACACCACCCCACACATAGCAAGCGCCCGTGAATGCCGGTAGCTATGGATGCTGCCAGAAGTCAACTGTTTCCAGGGATGCAGTGTGGCTGGGTCGCATTTTACAATTTAACGTAACTCGGGTCATCTTATGTGGGAGTAAACTCATGCTTTTGTGACTTTTATGGATTTGTCCCTCATATCGGAGCTTGGTGTAAGCTGCTCCTCAGACTCCTGTGTCTGTCATGCTGGGAGCCTTTGGAGAATGGTCCATTTGTCCAACGTCCAGCTTGCTGAGCATTTTTAAGTCCGGTTCTGCATTTACACCTGGCCAGGCAGGAATGCTCCCAGAATGGGTCGGCAATGTAGAAATCCTGAGAAGTGGGCTTCTCTTTTGGTCAAAACTTACCTGTTTTGCATGAACATTTAAAAATCTGGGCCGGGCGCAGTGGCTCAAGCCTGTAATCCCAGAACTTTGCGAGGCCGAGACGGGTGGATCACGAGGTCAGGAGATCGAGACCATCCTGGCTAACACAGTGAAACCCCGTCTCTACTAAAAAATACAAAAAACTAGCCAGGCGAGGTGGCGGGCGCCTATAGTCCCAGCTACTCGGGAGGCTGCGGCAGGAGAATGGCGTAAACCCGGGAGGCAGAGCTAGTAGTGAGCTGAGATCCGGCCACTGCACTCCAGCCTGGGCGACAGAGCGACAGTCTCAAAAAAAAAAAAAAAAAATCTGTCTTGATTCCAATTTGGAACAATATGCCTCAAAACCATAAAGGTTTTATTTACCAGCCTGATGTTGGTTTGACATTAATTTGCGAGAGATGAATATTGGTATCTTTTAAATAAAAAATGCCTGCCTATTTTGCCATCTATAAGACCGTAAGTTGGCTTTGAGCCTTTAGATGGAGTGGAAATGCCTTCTTCCATAGGAGCTCATCATTGCTCTGCCACTTAGGAAAATTTAGCACTCGATGCCCTTATATTTCCAAATGTTTCCAATGCGAGAACTGTGTCTGCAGCTGCCACGTACGTTGTGCCATCTCCCTTCCTTCCCTGGGGCTGCTTCAGGAATGGCGGTTCGTGCTGATGCCAAACAGTGTGCAGGTGGTGTTACTTACACCGCCAGGCTTCTGTCCCCACTGTGGACAGCCCTGTCCTCCCATGCACTGGAAAGGACACTGGCTGAAGTGGGATCTGATGGAGCTTCGTGTGTTCTGAGCGTATTCACTGTCTTGCTGGTGGGGTTGGCAATTTCAGGAGTGCGGCGGGTGAAGCGAGAGGACCTGGAGGCCGGCGGGGAGAACCTGGTCCGCTACAAGAAGGAGCCTTCCGGGTGCCCGGTGTGTGGCAAGGTAACGCTCGCGGTCCGCATCGGAAGCTGAGATGGAAAGCACATCATCTTCTTCAGTTAAGACTCTATGAGCTGTACTTACAGAGTATTGCAGGGAAGATTTGGGGGGTAACGATGGGTGCTCAGGTTGTCTTAAACTGGTGTCCACCCATTTTAAACACTTGCCATTTGGATTTCTTTGGCACCTAAGATGGGTTTCCAGTGAGTGGGCTGAGAAAGAAGGGTTCTTCCTGGACAGCCTCTTTTCCTCTTTGCCATGATTTTCCACCTGAGCTACTCCCTGGCTCCCGCTCTCTTGTATAGCATCGTTCAGACAGTGACCTTGTGGTCAGGACTGGGGCACAATGAATGAGGATGCAGGGAGATCCAGTGGCTTTATTTTGCCTGTCACGCCGGTCTCCTCTGTGCAGTGGATGGCTGGCGTTCTGTAAGTTAGAGCGTGACCGATCCCATGGCAGGTGTCCCAGGCACGTTCAGTGGATGCCCGGCGCTGCCCAAGTGAGGAAAGGGTGATGTCATCCACGGGAGCACATCCATCCGAGGGCTGCGCAGTGAGGGGACCATCCTGGCACTAGCAAGGGATTCCCACACCTGGCTGCTGGGTGGAGATGCAGGATCCTAAACATCCAGCAAACACGCTGCCCCTCCCGGGAGAGCCCAGGGCCCACACCGTGGCACTCACAGCTGTCAGGCTGCCATGGCCCCAAGTTCTGTGCATGAGCACCTTGGTTGTGACTGGAGGTGACATCACTTCTTCGTTACTTAGCTTTCACTCAGGCGACTATAAGATGGCATCTGTGCTCAGAGGCCTAGGAACTGTCTGTAACAGGATGCAAAGCTTATGCTACAGAGTAAGGGTTCTGAGCGGCTCCCAAGTGGGCTCTGGGCCCAGCAGCTCCAGCATGTCGCTCAGGTGGCTTTCGGAGCCGCTGATTGGAGGATGCCTCAGCCACAAACGGCACACATGAGCCCCAGAGCGATGCTCCTCCAGCGTTTCAGCAGCTGGGAGCACAGGCCCCCGCAGGAAGCCCAGTCACCGTCCCGCTGTCCTGCCTTCCAGCATGCAGTAGCTTTTGACCTTTTAAAGAGAAAACGGAAATCTCAGTTTTTATATGAAGTTTCCTGATTTTTTTCAAACCACAGAGCGAGCCTGAGCAAATGAGTGAGCAGGTCGGTGTGGCTGGGGGTCCAGGTGACGCTCCGGACTGCGGGCTGGAGGGGCAGGGCTGGGGTAGAGCAGGTGAGTTGGAGCACCTTTGCGAGCTGGGCCAGCTGTGCACAGGCCACAGGTGGGCGAAGCCTGTGCCCCTTGTTCCCCGTCCCTGGTCTTTCTGCCCACTGACCTCTGCCCCTTGGGGGGTACTGGCCCCAAGTGCCTTCCATGCTGTTGAGAGATCGTATGCAAAACCAGCTCGGTGCCTGACATCCAAACACGTTTTTATTCTGTGCCGTGTTTATTGAATACCCACTGAGGGTTGAGGTACGTAGTGAAATAGCCTGTAGTTTGGATGACTGAATTATTGTTGTTTCCAGTTATTTCTCGTCTTCAGCCCAGTCTGTCTGTAAAGACCATGACACCTGCAAACTCTGTCCTCTCCTGCTCACCTTTCACCCTGTCGCATTGCCCCACCTAGTGTCCCTGGGATGGGGCACAGTGCTGTCAGCCCGTAAGTCATCTGCACATCTTGGAAGGAGATGTTGCCTGGAGATGCCGGCATCTTCTCCCTAGCGAATCACTCATTCCTTTTCATTTATCTATTGCGTTCTTTTCTTGAGAATGTGGGCATCAGGTGAGCTCTAGAAGGTCACACCCCGGGTTAGTTGGCCACTGGGAATGGCTATCCAGATAGAGGCCCGCAGAGCCCTGTGGGGTGCCGAGGTTTCTAGGGCCCTCGCAGTGGTCTCAGCCGCCAGCCTTGTCCACTGCTCTGTGCCAGTGGGGCCACATCTGTCATGTGGACCACGGTATTCCCAGCGCCAACCCCAGCCCTGGTCACAGAGGTGACCCCCTGGGATGGGTATTGGATGAATGGGTGCATCTCCATACCCGTCATGCCAGAGCAAGAAATCAGGGACATTGTGAATGTGCATGAAACACGGTATAAAAGCCAAGGGGGTAACTAGCTTTCTTCTTTGATATCTACTTTCAGAAAATGGCAGGTATTTCTGTGACTTACTGGTTCCTTGATAGTCCACCCGAGGGAAATATTTACATGAGCTAAAAAAATGGAGCTGAACTAACGTTTATAATAAAGACTGGCAAATGGTCAATTTTCTATTGTAACATAAGCACCTGTTTACATAATTCAGTGCGTAACCCTTATCCTGGCATCAGTGATTATTTGTATCTCTCGCACACTGAGGAACTGTTGAGACGCAAGGCCTGGAGCACAGTGCTGTGCTTCTGTCCCGGGTTGTGGTTTCCCTGGAGGAGCCTGGTGGAGAGGCTCCTTCCCATCATGAGACGCCGCAGCCCCTCACCATGCGGCTCCTCTGCCCACAGGTGTTCTCCTGCCGGAGCAATATGAATAAGCACCTGCTTACCCACGGCGACAAGAAGTACACCTGTGAGATCTGCGGGCGCAAGTTCTTCCGCGTGGACGTGCTCAGGGACCACATCCACGTCCACTTCAAGGTGTCGATCGCGTGCTGCCCTCACCCAGGCATGCTCATGGCAGGCCCCCGGGCCAGTGTCTGTCACAGTCAGCTCAGGCTTCCATAGCAGAATTCTGCAGGCGGGGCAGCTTCTGGGCAGACATGTGCTGCTTGCGGTTCTGGAGGCTGGATGTCAAGGCCCCCATAGATTCAGTGTCTGGCGAGGCTCACTTCCTGGTTCATAGATGGCACCTGCTGTGTCCTCACATGGTAGAAGGGTAGGGATCTCTTCTATAAGGGCCTGAATCCCATTCTTTTTGTTTTTTGAGACGCAGTCTCACTCCGTCACCCAGGCTGGAGTACAATGGCAAGATCTCACTGCATCCTCCACCTCCTGGGTTCAAGCAAGTCTCCCGCCTCAGCCTCCCAAGTAGCTGGGACTACAAGCACCCGCCATAATGCCCAGCTAATTTTTGTATTTTTAGTAGAGACAGGGTTTCACCATGTTGGCCAGGCTGGTCTTGAACTCCTGAGCTCAGGTGATCCGCCTGCCTCAGCCTCTCAAACTGCTGCGATTACAGGCATAAGCCACCATGCCCCACCCCAAATCCCATTCTTGAGGGCTCCAGCCTCATGACCTAATGACTTCCCAGAGGCCCTGCTTCCTGATACCATTTCCTGGTGGGTTAGGATTCAACATGGGAATTTGGGAGGGTTCAAGTATTCAGACTACAGCAGCGTCCCCAAATAGTTGACAACTAGCCACATTTCATCTCTCCAAAATGAATTCTGTGACTGCGTTGGCCTCACTTCCTGTGGCCCAGCTGCCAGGCCCAGCTTCCCCGCCGTGGCTGCTTCCCATCCCGGACCTGGCATTTGCATCCCTCCCCGCTTTTGAGGAAAGGGAGGAACAGAGCGGAAGCTCTGGGAGCAGGGAGGACTTGGGGTGTGATGAAGGGCAGGAGAAGCGCTGATCAAGAACTGAAGAAGTAACAGGTGGTATGGGAGACCCACTCAGGGGACTCCCCAGCAGTGCCTGGCCCTGGGTGCAGATTGAGATCTTGCTGGGCGCATGTGAGAGGTAGCCACGGGTGGCGTGGAGAGCGAGGGCAGCTCTGGCGTTTAGGTGGGGACCCCTGGGGACAAGCTGGGATGGACTGGGGCATAAGTGTGGCTCGTTAGGGCCGTCATGGGCATCACAGAGGTATTTCTTCTGCATCTGGGGAAATGATTGATTGTCCCTGGGGTATAGGTAACTGAGTGAAGCGTCTGCTGCACTGTTAGAAACTGGAAGTGTTGGCTGTTTTCTAGGACATCGCTTTGATGGATGACCACCAGAGGGAGGAGTTTATCGGTAAGATCGGGATCTCCTCAGAAGAAAACGACGACAATTCTGACGAGAGCGCGGACTCAGAGCCTCACAAGTACAGCTGCAAGCGGTGCCAGGTATGGCGGGTCTGCCCCGCAGTGCCTGGGTGGTCTGGAAAGGAACGTGGTAGTTTCAAGGCTGCAGGCCCCACACAGCAGGTGCCTTTGTGGATCTTGGAAGCAGCCCTCCCTCCCCAAAGGCTCAGGCCAGTGGTCCTACTGCAGACTGGGTGCCTGTCCATCACCTGTGCGTGGGAAGGCCAGCCCATGCCACCTCGGTGCTCAGGGATGGCCTATGTGGGTCTCACAGGCACACTCCAGGAACTTGCCTTGTGACACGGTTCAGGCACACACATGAAGTGTGGGGGTCAGACTCCTAGAAGGTGGCTGTAGTGGCTGCAGGCTGGGGCACCTCTCCCCTCTCCCTTTCTCCTCCCCCTCCCCCTCCCCCTCCCCGCTCAGGCCTGAAGCCCTCACAAGGCCTCCCCCGTGCATGGAAGGGGCTCGTCAAAAAGGAGAGTGGTTTGTTTCCGAGGAGAACCGTGCTCTGAGTTTTGGGCATAAGGCCTTATGGCTTCGGAAAAGTTCCCCATCAAGCCTCTGAGAGTCCCTTCTGCCCTGGCATGAGCCGTGGGTCCTCAGGGCGTGTCGGGTGCCCTGGTTTGTGGACACAACCTCATTAGCTAAGAGGACCAGGGAGCTCATGCGGGTGTCAGCAGTGCCCCGTCCACCCGGCCTGCAGCTCACCTTTGGCCGGGGGAAGGAGTACCTGAAGCACATCATGGAGGTGCACAAGGAGAAGGGCTACGGCTGCAGCATCTGCAACCGGCGCTTTGCGCTGAAGGCCACCTACCACGCCCACATGGTCATCCACCGCGAAAACCTGCCGGACCCCAACGTGCAAAAGTGAGGCCTGGTTGGGGGCTCCTGGGTTGTGCCAGGAGGGAGGGGACATGCTTCCTTGCAAAGAGACACATGTTTTAAGGAGCCATTTATAGCTTCGAACAAGTGATATCCTCTGGGGGCCAGGGCCAGGGCTAGGGGGCAGCAGGGCTGGGGGCAGCAGGGCCGAGGGGCGGCAGGGCCGAGGGGCAGCAGGGCCAGGGTTTATCCTGTGCTTCCACATAGTCTCCTGGCACCAGCTGGCCATGTTACAGGAAAATAGCAGGGTTCCTGCCCTGCCTACAGAATGACCCAAAATGCTTTTTCCTGCAGCAATTAGGTTTCATTAATGCCAGGCCACATCTGACATACAGCCCATAACCCAAGCAGTCTGCTGAGTGAGTGACTAAACAGTCCCGTCCAGGGGCGCTAACGAAGAACCACAGCCGGCACAGCCTAAAAACAGACACTTACCATCTTCAGTCCTGGAGGCGGGAGCTCAGGGGTCATGGTGGCGGCAGGGCGGCCACCTCTGACACTTCTCTCCTTGGCCTGTAAATGCCTTCCTCTCCCTGTGTCCTCATAGGGCCGTCCCACTGTGCATGTCTGTGCCCAATCTCATCTTCTTATAAGGACACTGGTCAGATTGGTCAGGAACCACCCTGATGGCCTCTTTTCCATGTAATCACCTCTGCAAAGACCCCATCTCCAAACAGTCACATTCTGAAGTGCCAGGGTTAAGACTTCGATGTAGGAATTGGGGGGGTTAAGATTCAACCCGTGGCAGAGGCTCAAATATTTGCTGCTTTTATCATCCCCGTGGCACCTTGTTGCCTCATCTTTGCGGAGGAAGGTGCTGGGGAGAGCGCCCTCGCTGCCATGGAGCCCCAAGGCTGTGCAGCCATCCTGAGCTTGTCTCTGGTTTCAGGTACATTCACCCCTGCGAGATCTGTGGACGGATCTTCAACAGCATAGGGAACCTGGAGCGCCACAAACTCATCCACACAGGTGCGTGTCTGTCAGGATGTGGGGCCCCACATCCTACATCCCACATATTCTACACACAGAGCCGTCGCACCTTGCCTGCCCCGTGCCTTCCTCTGTTTCTCCATCTTTTCCTGTCCTTATCAGCCCTGCTACTCAGAGCCCAGTGCCCCCTGCCCCCTTACCCCTGCAGGTCCTCAGGGATCTACTCCAGCCATAGGACCCCCGGGAGGGCTCTGGGGAGGCTGCTGAAGAGGCGACCCCATCCCTGTCACTGCACTTCCAGCTGTGGGGGAGGCTGGGCCCCTCTCCTTGGTACGTCCTTTCTGCGGCCACCGCAGATCAGAGCTCCTCGGCTCTGAGTTGCGGATTGCCTGTGTTCTCAGGTGTGAAGAGCCACGCCTGCGAGCAGTGTGGGAAGTCCTTCGCCAGGAAGGACATGCTGAAGGAGCACATGCGTGTGCATGACAACGTCCGCGAGTACCTGTGTGCTGAGTGTGGGAAAGGTGGGTGCAGGTGCGGGGGCCACGGGCCAGGCTCAGCCAGGCCGCCCAGCTGCAGGACTCTGGAAGGGGACATGACTGAGAACTGGCACATCGACCATAGTGTGAGAGGCATTGCCAGAGTGTGGCCCTGGAAGCCCATAGGCTTCAGTCACTCACTTAAAAGGAAAGAAGGACTCGAGGCAGGATTTAAATCAGTAATCTGCAAGAAAAATCAAGTAGTCCAGAAAGCAGAAAGATGTGATAAATTTAAAGGCAGAAACAAATCATTTTAAAAGTAGGAAAACAATGCAGGATCTAATTGTTTAAAGTACAGAATGATTCTCAAAACCACCACGGGGTCAGAAAGTAGATGCAAAACCCTCAGCGTATTCACTACGCAGACTAGAATTGGCTGTGTGGTGAGAGAGGAATTCACCACGGCCGAGGAATCTTCATTGTAATGACAGAACATTCATTAATAACAAACCTAGTAAATAAAATGTCTCAAATTAGTAAGCAAAATAGAAATATAATTCCAGTGCGTGTCATAATTGTAACCCATTCCTGTTTGTTTTGAAAAACAACTTCCTAAAAGTTTTGGAGCAGCAGGTCTGTCTTGGGCTGTGTCAGGCGACCCTGCCCATGCTGTCATGGTGACAGTGTGAAGGAAACACAGGAGCCCGATGAACTGCACTCACCGGATGACCCCTATAAGCCCCGGTAGAATAACGCTGCATGTCAAAGCCTAAAAGAACTGCCTGCAGAAAAGGCCAGAAGCGGGATATTTCCTTTCCCCACTTCCTGGCCCTCGGTTCCTCGCCTCAGAGGCCAGCGCAGGCTCTTGCCCCTCCTCCAGGGTAACTTTGCGCAAGGACGGCACGTGGGTGGTAAAAAGCAGCGCATGCACCTCACCAAGACGTATTTTTTAAACAATACAGACAGGTCTAGAAGGTGGTGGTGTTACTCTCCCCTCAAATCCCAGCCAGTCCTCACAGAGCCACTGCGGTGGTTTCTCTGAACGGAATGTTGGTAGCAGTGTCTGCCTGCCTTAGTGAGAGGCTGGCTTGCTCTTTGTCCCCGTCTGCCTTAAGCTCCCAGCCCCTTTCACCACCTCTGCTTCCCTTTCCTCCCCAATGCCCCAAGAAATAAAATGTTTAACACACTGTGGTGAGCCTGGCTGGAGGGGTCCTGAGTAGCGTGTAGAAACAGGAGGGCCAGAGGTGGGGGCTTATTCAGGGCCAGGCCTCTTAGGCAGAGAGGAGCCACACCTGGGTCCCCTGCAGGTCCCCAAATGCCACCAGGTGCCCTGGGAGGTGAGGGGTGTGGGATAAAGCCACATTTTATAATGATGTAGAGATTTTAGTGTTTGAAATGTGTTATTTAGTTGCATGGTTTTTTAAAATGAATTCTGAATAGTTGAAATAAGATGCTGGCATTAATACATTAGTTGCCAGATTTATTTTACATAATACTAAATTTCAGTATTATCTTGTCATGTAACAGTTGCTAGTGCATACTAGCACATGCTTGTGCTTATTTTTTTGATACTTTGCTGTTTTTTTTTTTAACTTGAAAATACATCTTGGAGATCTTTTTATATCAGAACATGTAAATATTACCTGATTTAATTTTTCAAACCCTTGGTACGATTCCACCATGTGGATTCATATAACCAGACCCTTTATTTATAGTTTCTGGTTGTCTTTTTATAGTCATTTATTATTACAGTGTTCCTAGAAACAGTGTCGCATATTATTTACATTTTTTTCTCCAGAAACTCTAGCCCTGACCAGGGACTTAAGTGTTGGGGACCAAGTGGGAGGCTGTTAGAAGTCGTGAGAGCCTGTCACCAGCAGGCAGGGGCGGGGGCCCAGCCAGTAGGTTTTCTGCATGTGTGGAGGAAAACATGTTGTTCAGAATCACATCATGAGCCTTGAAATACTCAGGAATGATCCGCAAGAACTTAGTGTGGCCGGTGAGAATATGACACCAGGTGTTGAAAGCTATACAAAAGGCATGCCCTGTTTGGGTTTGGAAATTTTAAGTATTTAAAAAACGTCAATTTTCCCCATGGTAATTTGTAAACAGATTGAATCACAATCCCAGTAGAGCAAGCTTCACTCTCTGTGTGGCACTTGTGTTTATTTTGAAACTGTTGGCAGATTGTTAAATGGAAGGAAAAACGTTACTGTCACCAACGCTGGCTGTGGTGGGGAGGTCAGAAGGTTGAGATACCATCTCTTCTGTATTTCTGGTTTTTCTATGACTGTGTATTAGTTCTGAAATTTGGAATATGTTCATTTCAGAAGCAGGAAGAGGGAGGTGCTGGGGTCTGGGTGTGTCAGCAATGACCGGCACTTTTTTTTTTTTTTTTAATCAGAAAGATGAAAAGTAACTTTTTCAGGTGCAATCACTCTTCAGTCATTGGTAATAGGCCTGCAGGTGCCGTCCCCACCCGAGGGCAGGAGCCCTGCAGCTGTGTGTGCTGGCGGCGCGGCTTCATCGCGGGGCGTTTGCTCCCCCTGCTGGCCCAGCCACGCAGTTTTCTCTTAGCCAGGGAGGTGTTCTGGCCCAGCCTCGCAGGAGCTGGTGGACAGTCACCCCTGCATCTGGTGAGGGTGGAACTGGAGAACCATTCACCAGCTTACAACAGAGCTGTGTTCAGGCTTGGTAGTTCTTCTCCAAATGTGGAGGGAACATGGTGGCCTGGGAATGCAGGCTGCCCACTGCCCTGGGCAGGCACAGTGAAGGCTCCTCCTTGGGGTGGGGGAGGCTGCCTCTGGGCTGGGTCTCCCTGTGCCCTGGTGCGTGTCAGCCTCCCGGGCAGGTGTACCAGGCCTCCCTTGCCCATGTCCCTGTGGAGGGCTTTGTACAGTGCTGTCCCTACCAGCCCCCTGTGCCCTCTGACTCAGCCCCTATGCCAGGGCCATCCTCTCTTCACTGGCTGCATAAGTGAGGCTTTGGAGTATTTCACCTTCTTAGATTGGCTTCTTAAAGGTAGATTGAAAACCACTTTTGAAACCATCTAGTGTCTGAATCCTAATCATCACTCATATTGTCAAGGTTGAAATGAATCCTTAGTCATACTTATTAATCTATCTCACCAAATTCTCCTGCTAGGTTGCCATGGGCACGCAGGGATGTTTACCCACAGCCCCTGGTGTTGCTTGCCTTTTCGGGGCTCGGCCAGGCCCTGGCAGGAGTGAGTGCACCTGATGTCACAGTCTTTCCCGGCCTCTGGGCAGTCACTTCCCAGGTCTCACTGCTAGTGAACTGACTGGGACCCTCGGGGGCCGGCCCACGCCCTCACCGGTACTGCTGATGTCTGTGCCTGCCCCAAGGTCTCGGGCATGGGCCCCCAGGTGGGCTGCATGGGGGTGTGGCTGCCTCTGACTCGCTGTGTCCTCGAAGGTATGAAGACCAAGCACGCACTGCGCCACCACATGAAGCTGCACAAGGGCATCAAGGAGTACGAGTGCAAAGAGTGCCACCGCAGGTTCGCGCAGAAGGTCAACATGCTGAAGCACTGCAAACGGCACACGGGTGAGTCCGAGGCCTGGGCCGCACCAGCCATGGCACTCACTGCATAGGGAAGCCAGGTGGGCCCGTGGGGGAAGAGAGACACCTCGAGACCCTTCCTCTTTGTGACTCCCAGTGAGTGCCTGGTTCCCCAAGGGAGCTTCCTGGGGCCATGGTGAGTGGCCATGTGTCTCAAAAGGTTCCCCCCCCCCCCACAGAGGCTTTGTCAATCGCAGTGCATGCTGCACAGCTCACCTCAGGCATTGGGAGACTGGTCAGTCCTTAAATGTCCCTCCCATTCAGCTGTTTCTCCCACAGGAATGTGCATAAGAAATAGCGACCAGATAAGGGCCAGGGATGTGTATGCAAGGTTGCTTGTCATCTTTTGTGTTAGGGTGCTGGAAGGTCAGATCTGTAGCCTCAGTAGGGCAATGGCCAAGCCATAGTGCACCCAGAAGAGAGCAAGGCATCCCCTGCATGGCACACACCACCATGCCCAGCTCATTATTTTAGTTTTGTAGAGACGGGGTCTCGCCATGTTGCCCAGGCTGGTCTTGAACTCCTGGACTCAAGCAATCTTCCTCTGGCCTCCCAAAGTGCTGGGATCACAGGCATGAGCCACCGTGCCCGGCATCAGCTCTCATTTGAATTAGTCAAGTTTTGAAGAATCACATTTATTTTGTCTGAGCACGGCAGTTCTGTTCTCTCTTATGCTTGGCGCATCTGTGCCCTCCTTGCCATTGGTCCTGATTTCAGTTGCTGTTTCCTCTCTCGTTGTATCACATGCTGCCTAAGAGCTGCCTGGACTAAGGGAGGTGTGGATACATGAATGCTTTAAAGAAATTCCCATCGTTCTTCTCTGTGGGTTCCACTCTGTGTTCTCAGCCTTTCCCACATTTCATGATTTTTTTGATATGTAACGTCACCATAGAAGCATAAACTTTCCAAGCCACACTTTGCCGGCTGAGGCTGGAGCTGAGCATTCATTGTCTACTGTTTTCTTGCAATTCACCTTCTCCTGAAGGTTCTGCAGTTCCTAGGACATGTCAGGGAGAAGACTGATGTGGACTTATAACACTCATTAAACATAGGAAGTTATATGCGCCATTCTCTGCAGGGATTAAAGATTTCATGTGTGAATTGTGCGGGAAGACATTCAGCGAGAGGAACACGATGGAGACCCACAAGCTTATCCACACAGGTAAGCAGGCGCAGCCTGAAGGAGCCTTCGGGGCTGCATGGGGCAGGCTGCCAGGGCTGTCTGAGTGCCTGCGGGGGTGGAAACAACTTATCTAGACGGTTCCAGAACATTTAGTGGCGTCTTGGCTTCATGGTGGCCCCTTGGCCTCTAAAGATCAGCCCACCACGGCTGTCAAGTATCGCTTCTTGAATTTTCTCATATTGGTGCAGTGATGCAGCTGCTGCCGGCAGTGCTCCCCAAGGGACAGAGGCTCTGAGCTCACGTGTGCTCGGGTACCAGCACCGGCTCTCTCAGGATGGGCAGGGCGTGACAGGCTTCTTGCCTCGTGCAGCAGGTCAGGGTCATTGGGATGGCTGCACTGGTGACCTGTGTCTTCCTTTCCACGTGCATGTGTCTGCGTGTGTGTGAAAAGTGGGCAAGCAGTGGACGTGCTCCGTGTGCGACAAGAAGTACGTGACCGAATACATGCTGCAGAAGCACGTTCAGCTCACACACGACAAGGTGGAGGCGCAGAGCTGCCAGCTGTGCGGGACGAAGGTGTCCACCAGGGCCTCCATGAGCAGACACATGCGGCGCAAGCACCCCGAGGTAAGCTGGTGGCTGTGCCCCCTCCGTGCCCCGCCAGTGGGCCATGCACTGGACACCCCCACGCTGGCACATGGCCCACCTCCCTCTGCAGACCCCAAGTACTGGAGGCGGGGCCTGAGTCTTAGGTGCCTCTGTGACTGACACTGTCTGCCACCACATAGGAGGCGCTTAGTGAGTGCCTGGGAGAGGTTAGGAGAGCCTTAGGCGGACCTTTGCTAAGGTTATAAATTACATCCTCCCTGAAATTATGGTAAGATGGAAGCACAGCCCTGCCACCCCCCAGTTCTTCCCACTCACGGAACTAAATATGCAAAATGGGGGCCCCATGTGGTGTTGGGGCCGAGTATGACACTGAGGATGGGGAGGGGGAATTGTACAGATGCAGGCAGAGCCCAACTGCCCTGAAAGCCTGCTCCACAGGAAGGGCCGGGATGTTCCATAATTAAATGTGCTTTAAGGACTACCCTGAAAAACAAAACCAGGGGAAAACTTGGTTGTCAGGTCACAGAAAGGAGTAGACTCTCAGCGTAAAAGCAGCAAAAGGAGTTGTGAACACAGGTTTGACTCCATAAGCACTCAGAACAAATACAGGCCAAAAGAAAAATGAAAAATCTGGACTGGGTGCAGTGGCTCACGCCTGTAATCCCAACACTTTGAGAGGCCAAGGCAAGTGAATCATGAGGTCAAGAGATCAAGACCAGCCTGGCCAACATAGTGAAACCCCGTCTCTACTAAAAATACAAAAATTAGCTGGGCATGGTGGCCGGAGCCTGTAGTCCCAGCTACTCGGGAGGCTGAGGCAGGAGAATCGCTTCAACCTGGGAGGCGGAGGTTGCAGTGAGCTGCTGAGATTGCACCACTGCACTCCAGCCTGGGTGACAGAGTGAGACTCTGTCTCAAAAATAATAATAATAATAATAAATCTGCATAGGCCGTGACGGTCTTAGGCAGATAGACCCTGTTAACATTAGCGATAACATGCACTGGCTGAGAAACACGCAAGGCGCACTCAGGGTGTACACGGAGAAGGGAGCTCATGCAGGAAGAACAGCCATAGTGAAAACCACACGGAAAGGCGCTCAGCTCACCGTGCATCGCAGAAAACACGAACGGTAGCGGCGGCGGACGGCGTCCTTTGCCTGTCGAGGGGTCAGGTTTTAGATTCAGAGTGACCACACTGGCCGGCTGGCATGAGTTGCTGCCCTCACCGTTGGATGTTTTTGTTGAAGGCAGCATCACAGTATTTCTCGAGTGTTTAATAAATGATTATTCCAACCCCTCCACATCCTGCAGTAGGAATGTGATTCAATTAGTGATGGTTTAGCAGTGTTTGCCTGCACACACATGCTTACACGGATCCGAAATAAAATTGTGAAATGCTCATTACATACGTGAAAGAGCAGTATATGTTGTGCACATATATAATGTGTGTATATACACGATATACGTCACACACATTGTGTGTAATACTCACATAAATGAGACAGATAAAGAAGGAAGCAAAACATCCCACGGTGATTTTTCTCGTGTTCTTGAAGTTATGGGTAATTTCTTGTCTTCACATTTTTCTACATTTTCCAATCCCCTATAATGAAAGTGGCTTCCTTTTGAAATTGGGAAAGCACCGTCTGCTTCAGGCGGCATCAGTCCGTCGGCTCCCTAGTTTGGGGGTGATCTGGGACATTGCTGTGTTCCTGTTCCTCTGCAGCCTGATCAGGCTCCCAGGGCGGTGCAGGGACTCAGCCTGCTCTCCGGTCCGGGAAGCCAGGGGACTGTGCCTGCATACTGTGCCCTGTGCCCTGCTCAGCGAGGAGCTTCCCCTGAGTTCCAATGCTTCCCTTTTCATGTAGTGGCCAGCTGGTGTTTTTCCTAGACAGAGTCGGGGGAGCAGGAACCCGAAGTGCCAGGACCACCTTGGCGTCCCAGGGGCAGGGCAGGCCCTACAGCCCAGGCAGCAGCCCGTGAGCAAGGCTGGCTTTGGGCGGTTCCTTTCCATGACTGTGTGGGTTTATAGACTTCAGCGTATTGATAGTGTGCACATCACTTTTGCACACCGGAGTTTTGATGTGCATAGCTGGGTGGAGAGGCCTTACTGATAAAGGCATCTCCTATAAACACTGTCAGGCAGAGCCCTCTCACCAGGATTAAACCACTTCCTAAGGTGGCGTGACTGCATGCTCACCTGTGCTCTGCTCCTTCAGCCGGGTGGTGTTACCTATCCCCACCCCTCAAGCCCAACCCAGACAGAACCAAGTGACTCGAGGAAAGCCTTCCAGACCCAGAGGTGGTGGTGCAGGGGGATTTTGTCTTTGTTCTCGAACCAATTTGTTTCTCCAGCCTTTTACCCTGTGCTCTCTTTGTGTCATTCCTTTTGATCATCTCACAGTTGTTTCTCTCTACATTAACTCAAACAAATGCCTACCAGTGATGTGATGGGCCAGCCAGCCAGAGTCCATCCCTGCCCTCCTGGACTTTCCGGTCTGGGTAGGAAACAGAAAAATGAGAAGTAGATACGCAAAGTGATTACTAGAATAGAGGGTATGGAAGAGACAGCCCCAGACAGCAGTGTGAGGGGAAGGAAGGGGACTCGGGTCGGCTTTGTGTAGCTGTGTTTGCCGCAGTGAGGCCTGGCTGAGAGTGGGACTTCAGGGGTCCCCCGAGCCTGTCCCCATTGGTGATGCCACAGATTCAGGAGGAGGAAGGTGTTCATTGGAGTCAGACTAACAACTAGTTAAGTTAAACTAGTTATAGTTTAACTGTTGGACTAGTTAAAACAGGCATAACTTAGAGATTCGGAATCTTTTAGGATTGATACTATTTTGTGACTCCAATCTATGGTTTCCCTCTTGTATGAGCTATGGTGGTGCTGGTGGTGTTGGTGATGGTGGGGGAGATGGTAATGGTGATAGGGATGGTAGTGATGGTGGTGACAATGTTGGTGGTGATGAGGGCAATGATCGTGATGGAGGTGGTTGTGGTGACGATGTTGATGGTGACGATACTGATGACAGAGGTGGTGGTGGTGAGAGTGGAGAGTGCATCCACAGCAGTCTGGTTGCTTTTGCTCAGGGTCCTTTGCGAGTGTCACAGTATAGATCTGTGCTCAGTGTCAATGAGAGTTACACTGGAGTCTTCAAAACCATTGCAGGATTTGTTAACTTAAAACACTTACTGGCCAGCCTTTGTTTGCCGTCTTTTCCACGAAGGGGCCCAGACCTAGTCATGGAATGTAAATTTAACGATGCACTTCTCTTCTTTTTTAAATGAGTTACGTCCACAAAGCATGGTCTGCTTTTCCATTTTTAACTTCCTTTAGTTGATCAGAAATTTAAAGATGTTTGCAAAGCTGTTTGGGTGAAGCATCCTCACAGGCAGGCTCTTGCTAATTTTAAGCCCCTCCCCTTTATCACGCCTTCCCCTCATGTTCAGCTGCCTCTGTACTTGTTTTCCATTGTCTTTCTTATGGTCTAATTAGGTCATCACAAGAACAAACGCAACTGCTGTAGCAGGGTGTGAGCAATGAAGGTCACTTACTTTTGGGCAGGATGCACTGAGCTGGTGGGAGGGGCCCTGTGGGCACACGGGGTGTGCTGAGAACCCTGTTCAGTGTGGCCATCGGAGGGAAGGTAGGGACAGGGCATCACTTCATCGCAAAACCAACAAATGAAAGCACTTGTGTATGGATTCAACTGAAAAGCACGATGCGTAAGGCACAAGTGTCTCATTTTTGGTGATTCCTCATAGAACAGGTTTACTCTACCGTATCTTACCTTGTTATGGTCTTCCTTGGAATAACAGAAGCACCACTGAAACCTCACCCCTTTGGTGTGGGGCCAAAAAGGGAGGATACAGTCTCCCCCTGACCTGGGGGAGTGGATGTGAGATGATACAGGGGCAAGAGCATTGCGGGAGCGTGAAATAAGGGGTGAGGATGAGCCCTGGGCTTCTGGACACAGTTTCGAAGTCAGAACTGAACAGAGGAGACTGGGAAGTGTGGGGGATGCCTGGGAGGGAAGGGCAGGAGTGGCGCAGATGGTCCCGAGGCATGTGTGGCTTCTGGGTTCCCGCCTGCATCAGCAGCACCCTGACCCCTAGCTCATGCCCTGTGCTCCTCATAGGTGCTTGCGGTGAGGATCGATGACCTGGATCACCTCCCGGAGACCACCACAATCGACGCCTCTTCCATTGGCATTGTCCAGGTGAGTGGCACAGGGCTTCAGGGGCTCAGAAACATTGGGGCAAGTGGACACCTGCAGAACAGACCTGAGGGGCTTGGACAGGCCGGGAGGGAGCAACTCTGGGCAAGCCTGTGGCTGGGGTCACCTGTTTTCTTGGCTTCTCTTCCCCTCAGAACCTTTTAGATCATCTCCTCGTTTCTGTAGTTTCTGTGACCTCAGTTTGTTGAATACTGGTATATCTCACTTTGGAAAACAGATGTTTTCCAGAAAAAAAGAAATTAGAACAATTGGCTGGGCACAGTGGTTCACGCCTGTAATCCTAGCAATTTGGGAGGCCAAGGCAGGCACATCACTTGAGGTCAGAAGTTCAAGACCAGCCTGGCCAACATAGAAAAACCCTGTCTCTACTAAATATACAAAACTTAGCCAAACGTGGTAGTGCATGCCTGTAATCCCAGCTACTCAGGAGGCTGAGGCAGGAGAATTGCTTGAACCCAGGGGGCAGAGGTTGCAGTCAGCTGAGATTGTGCCACTGCACTCCAGCCTGGGTGACAGAGCAAGACTCTGTCTCAAAAAAAAAAAAAAATTGGAACAATCATTAAATTGTTCTAAGCAAAATAAGCTTAAACATATCGATTAGATGAACTTAGTTTTTAAAGAAATTTTTAGTTAATACTATATTTTTAGTCAGTAAAAATGCTTTTATTTCAGAGAATGATGAAGATTTAAGATCACATGTATGCCTCTTGTTCTGAAATAGCGCTTTAGAATGCAGTCTTGATGAAGGGGGTTGGGTCCGGCTGAGTGACGTGTGGCAGCTCCAGCCTCAGCCCCAGAACCCACAGGCCATTTCTACCCTTGGCAAGTCACAGGCATGGGAGGAAGGGAGGAAGGGACGTCCCACCATGACCACGATGTAGGCCCACACTGGGTCTGTCTGCCACTGGGTTAGGACCAGGTCGTGTGGAACGGTACAGGAAGCCCGAGAGGAGTGGCAGGTGACCACTCACCAGCCACCACTGCCCCACAGCCTCTGTGAGCCTGAGCGAGTCTGGCTGCAGAGCCAGCCTGGTTCAGAAGATGTGGTCACAGCCCAGCAGCGCCCTGGACACTTGCAGGGAAGTGTGCGGGGATCCACTGGCATCATCACTGCAGCTGGGCCCTTGGTTCCTTTCCCCTGCAGTTTTTTGTGGTCAAATCTATTTTAATTCAAATTTTTTTTTTTTTTCCAGTGGATTTGTTACAGCCTTGGGGAAGAGAGACCTGATTTGAAAGCATTTTTAGCCTTGTTCTAGGAGCTCACCTGGGTGGAAACATTCCCCTTTCCCCAGTGGCTTGAAAGGTTTCTAAAAAGTGTTTACGTTTTAGCATAAAATACAACTTTTAAAAATATGACTTGTTGCCGGGCACGGTGGCTTACGCCTGTAATCTCCGCACTTTGGGAGCCGAGGCAAGCAGATCATGAGGTCAGGAGATGGCGACCATCCTGGCTAACACGGTGAAACTCTCTACCAAAGAAAGAAAAAACAAAAAACAAAAAAATACATATATATAAAATACATATATATATGGTTTTTTTTGTTTTTTGTTTTTTTAATGTGCAACTAAAGGAACTTGACCCGATCCTTAGAAATACAAGACCCAGCTGTGGTCACTCTGTTTCCTGTGGCAGCTCGGTGGCCCACGAGCCTCCCCACTGATTCGAGAGTATGTCCAGGGCAGTGCTGGGGCTGTCCTGGCTGCTGCATGACGTGACCGACTAACCTGGTTCTTGGCTGAAACTGATTTTCCTGCAGCCTGAGCTGACTCTGGAGCAGGAGGATTTGGCCGAAGGGAAGCATGGGAAAGCTGCCAAGCGAAGTCACAAGAGAAAGCAGAAGCCAGAAGAGGAGGCGGGCGCTCCGGTGCCCGAGGACGCCACCTTCAGCGAATACTCAGAGAAAGAGACCGAATTCACAGGCAGCGTAGGCGACGAGACCAATTCTGCAGTACAGAGCATTCAGCAGGTCAGTGTGCTGCTTTATCTCCTGATTAGGTGCTGGTCACTTTCCCTAAGCATGAGAGCCCTATGTGTGACTCCATCTCTTTTTACTATACACAGTGTACATGTGGACTTCACGTGGTTGAAGGCAGCAGACATATCCTATTTTTCACTTAGGCATGTTTCATGTAAGCATTTCTGAGTTCTGACCTACAAATCCTGCTTGTCATTGTTAGCAGCAACATCCATTCTAGCATGTTGAAGAGGGATATCCCTGCCTGGGTGGGAATTAGGTGGGCTGTTTGCAGTTTGGGGAGATCACAGATGGCCTGCCCAAGTCCCCTTATGATGAAAGCTCAGCCCTGTGCATTTGCTGACTAGCTGGAGAGCAAGGATCCCTCGGTCTGGAAGGTGAAGGCAATCCCACAATCCCACTGTCTTGACTGGAACCTTCTGTCTTGCTCAGACTTCGTCACTTTTGCTTTTGAAGCCTCTGAGTGTTTGATCAGTCTGTGTCTAATACTGCACTTCTCTCTGTTGATCTGGGGGATGGTAATCTTGATTGCAAAAGTTCTCTATTTATTTGGCCTTTCATCCCTCTCCATGAAAGAGAATGCTCTCTTCTTGTTAGCGATTGGTACTGCAAATACTTTTATTGCTCTTTGTAGTTTTGTGGTGGGATTTTCATTTACCAACAGCAGGGCACTTCGGAGGAATGAGTAGAAAACGAAGCATCTGTTTTCTTTCTCAGGCTTACTTTTTTTTTTTCTAGCCAGTGAAGTTAATTTGTTTCTTAGTTCCTTCTCATTGCCTTCATGATTGTGTCTGTTTCTTTTTCTTTTTTGCTGGAATTTTTTCAGAACAAAATTAACTCCGTTTCCTCTTTCATGAAAGAATGTCGTGCTGCTTGTTCCCGGGGCGCGGCGTGTGGTTATTCCGGCAGGGTAACACAGAGCACATCCTGGGGAGGTCCTTGCGTTCCCTGTTTTGCAAAAATGAACCGATTTTTGTTGTGTGTGAATCTTCCAGGTAGTGGTGACCCTGGGTGACCCAAACGTGACCACACCGTCGAGCTCAGTTGGCTTGACCAACATCACCGTGACCCCCATCACCACTGCAGCCGGGACTCAGTTTACCAATCTCCAACCGGTGGCCGTGGGACACCTTACCACCCCCGAACGCCAGTTACAGCTGGACAACTCAATCCTGACCGTGACCTTTGATACCGTCAGCGGCTCGGCCATGTTGCACAACCGCCAAAATGATGTCCAGATCCACCCCCAGTCGGAAGCCTCGAACCCCCAGTCTGTGGCCCACTTCATCAATCTGACCACCCTGGTCAACTCCATCACGCCCCTGGGGAGCCAGCTCAGTGACCAGCACCCGCTTACATGGCGGGCAGTACCCCAGACTGACGTCCTGCCACCCCCGCAGTCGCAGGCACCCCCACAGCAGGCGGCCCAGCCCCAGGTGCAGGCGGAGCAGCAGCAGCAGATGTACAGCTACTGAGCTGCGTTCCGGGAAACTCGGGGCAAGAACTGCAGAGGGATGTTTGGGATTTGTTTAGATTTGTTTGCTGGATACCAAACAAAAAGTCATACATTGCAATGTAAGGTTGACTTAGCTTTGCAGAGTATCTCCAGATCCCCCGCCAGCCACCATTACAGTCTGAGATCAGCTTAACTCTAGAAGTGACCTCTGGCAGGCAAGAGTTTTAAACTGGATGGGGTTCCACACTATGCCTTACCAAGGCAGTAAGTCCTGGGCCAGGGCCCCATCTGCCTCCCCTTACAGAACCAGTGTTCACCCGACACAGGGTTCAGGAAAGTGAGGCTGAGAGAGAAGCAGGATGGTAAGAGGCAGAAGATAAGTTATTAGGAACACCAATGGTTTTTTTTCTTTTAGAGCTTGGTTCCTGTCTGAGAACACAGACAGTATTCACAGGTGGCAGCAGGCAGCAGGGAACATTTTCTCCTCGCTTCTGGATTTTTTTTTGCAAGTGAGCAGATAGAAGTTAAAGTAACGTTTATTCTCTTTGAACTAGGAGTTGAGTCGGTTCTTATACAACTATGGGCTGAAACCACATGTGAGGTGTGCTGAGCCACATGTGATCCTGCAACCTTCGAGATCATCAAGCTCATCATGGACAAGGGGTCACGTGAGGTCACTGACTCCAGCTCAAAAGGCATCTTAGTAATATCCGTGAATCGAATTCCAATAGTTTTTTTTAAACTTTATTTCAAACATACATTATGTGTTCAAGGCTGCTATGGCCAACATTGTGTTTTAGTTTTATGTTAACATGATAAAGTCGTGTGCACTGTAGGACCATCGGTCCCTGTCCACCCTTCACAGCTGCCCAGATGCAGAGGGTCGTGCAGCTGAGAAGTGAGCCTCCCTGCGGCCGCCAGCGGCTCCCCCAGGTTGTCCCAAGATTCTCTGCAATCCAAATGTGTCCATTCTGGCTGAAGCGCAGCCAGAATCCCCGAGTGGAAGAAATGGGGGGAAATTCGTATTTTCCTTCTGTTTAAACTTCAATCCCAAAAGTTGGTGTATTTCATGACCAGTTTTCTCTAAAAATACTGAATGAGTTTGGCTCTTTACAGTGGAAGTGTAGGTATTTCGGAACCACAGAGAAAATGCCGTTTCCTGCCAGGTGGTAATGAAAGCAGAGAGGCTAGTTCACTATTAGAAGCATTAATTGCCCCTAAAACTGAATGTGCGGTTAACAGCCAGGTCTGTGTGTGCGGGGACACGTGCTGTCGTCTGCATACCAGTTTCAGGGCAGGGGCCAGGGTTGGGGGAGGCACCCAGCCCCTCCTGCCCACAAGAAACACAGAGGTGTGGGGAGAAGTGTGCTCTTAACTTTCCTGGTACTCTGTTGAACACTGGCCACAGTGAGAGGACAAACCTGCCTTAATGTGTCCTGCTTTGCCAGTTATCCCAGATCCTGTACTCACTGGGAGTCCATCTTGAGGAAACACTGGCATGGCTGAGTAATTGCTGAAGAGCAGTCCTGATGTTGCCAGCAGAGCAAAGGATGGTTGTGTTTTTCAAAATGCAACTTTCTCAGCACCTCACTCCACTCCAAACCGGACTTTTGAGGCTAGGGCTGGAATTTGTTTTGTGCAATATATGCCTTCGTGAACTAAGGAAGGTCATCCCCTGGCAGCATGCAGGAGGGTCTGCAGGGCTCACCACCTCACCTCACCCGCCATCACTCGCGCCCAGCTCTCACCTCTTAGTTGAATAGTGGGAGATCATTTGACTTTTAATTTATGAGAATTATTTTATGTTATTTATGTATATAATTAACTGTTTTATACATAATAGTTGCATCAAATGAACTCGGGCTTGGGGTGATATTGTCTCCATTCTCCAGATACAAGTGCTGCAGGCATCCATGGAATCAGCAGGAGACCAGGGCTCCTAAGATATATTTTTAAAAATCAGTATTGATTTCTTTTTGCCTTTGCAGAATCTGAAGGGCAAATGACCTCGCAGAGACTCCCAACGGGCCTTGGGCTCATGACGAACCACCCACTAGCATTGATCTTTTATTCCTCTTCTCTATAAAATAAAGGCCTTGGAAATCACAATTTTATTTTTTTAAAGAAGTTGTTTTAGTGCCTAGAGTAAGACCGCATCAAATGTTTTTAAAGAACCTAATTTAGATTGTGTGGTATATACCACTGCTTATCTCAATACACAGACACCTCATACTTCTTGTTGTGAGAACTCTAAAGAAAAATCAAACTCCCAAGTTTTCTGTAAACATGTGGTCTTAATAGGGTCACTGTCTGAGGCAAAATGGGTTGTCTTAAAGCAATTGCTACGAATTTGCGTAAAAGAAACTAGATAGCAAAATACAACCACCACGTGCCACCCAGCCAGAAGAGTCCTCAGCTGTACGCGGTTTTGCTATCGATCATCGTGACAGGAAGTATTTCGTTTTTAAACTGATCCAAGGTGCACAGATGTATTCATAGAGGAAGACATTAGATCCAGCCATTGTGGCCAGCAGGCTCTGTGGACCCATCTCAGTGGAGAATTTGTTTTGGACCCGTGGCTCCGTGCATCTGTGGACTCGAGTACCATCTGCTGGTGTGAGTCTTGCAGGGAGGCCACAGGTACAGCTGCTCCCTGTGAATCTGGTCTCTGGGTTGAGAAGGGGCCCGGGCCTCTGCAATGCTCTAGCGTGTGACGTGTTCTCAGGAAAACGTTCTGTGCCAAGTGCCGCCTCGCTGTGTCCGGCATGGGACTGCGCTGGAGGGACCGGCATGGAAGGCAGACCTCCTGTACCTCTATCATTCCCATTTGCAGCATCCAAAGGCGGAAGGCTCATGGCTTCCCTGCTAGAGGTGGCATCTCGGGCCTTCCTGTTGGATTTTGAAAGGCATTAAGACTGTTTGGAGATGTTGGGTGTATTTCGTGTCACATCCATTTGTATGATGATGAATAAAAGGTGCTGTGACCCGTGTTTTCAATGGCTGGCCTTCTGCTCCCACTGCCTGTTAGGAAAGGTGGCGTAGTTGGTATGCTTTGAGAATGCTCGCAATTTCTGCTGTCAGCCACATCTTGATTCCTCTCAGGTCCAGAACTCATAAAATGTTTGGATAATGTGAAATGTTTCCATAGATATTAAGGTATCAGAAGCTTTCACAGGGATTGCCAAAAAAAAAAAAAAAGGCAACAAAGAGAGTACATGTAGCATTTTTTTGTAAAGCTTAGATCAAGAGAGAACAGGCACCAAAAAGATCAATAGCTAGAAAGAGGCGAATACTTCAGCAGGCGTTTCTTTGGGCAGATGGTCTGGAATGACCGCTTATCTTATTGATCTTTTGATCAAATATTAAACGATGTATTCTAATTTGCTTTTTTTTTTTGAGACGGAGTCTCGCTCTGTCGCCCAAGCTGGAGTGCAGTGGCCTGATCCTGGCTCACTGCAAGCTCCGCCTCCTGGGTTCACGCCATTCTCATGCCCCAGCCTCCCGAGTAGCTGGGACTACAGGCGCCCGCCACCGCGCCCGACTCATTTTTTGTATTTTTAGTAGAGACGGGGTTTCACCGTGGTCTCAATCTCCTGACCTTGTGATCCGCCCACCTCGGCCTCCCAAAGTGCTGGCATTACAGGCTTTTTTTTGAGACACTGTCTCGCTCTGTCACCCAGGCTGGAATGCAGTGTGAGATCTCAGCTCACTGCAGCCTCCGCCTCCCAGGTTCCTGCGATTCTCCTGCCTCAGTCTCCCAAGTAGCTGAGATTACAGGTGCCTACCTACCACCCCACGCCTGGCTAATGTTTGCATTTTAGTAGAGATGAGGTTACACCACGTTGGCCAGGCTGGTTTTAAACTCCTGGCCTCAAATGATCCACCCACCTCAGCCTCCCAAAGTGCTGGGATTATAGGTGTGAGCCACTGTGCTCGGCCTGCTAGGTCATTTTAAAGTTAGGAAGCACCTTACATATCCAGTTTTCTGAAGATTTGATCTGAGAACCACGCTTTGGATACTTTTGTTGTATTTTAGATAGCATCTGGCAGCAATGAATTCTCCTGCCAGAAAGTAGGATTCATTCATTTCACGTTTGGCCAATTGTGAGCATGTCCTTGTGTGCCAGACCTGTGTGGTTCTCATTGCACACAAAGGCAGACTGAGCCTTTCAAAACACTCTGCAGGGAGAAGCGGTGGTGTTAGCATGCACGTTCAATTCATCAGTGCCCCCATGTTTCTTTCTGGAGTGCAAATTGCTGCCTAGTGATTTGCTCCGCTAAAAGTCATGCAATATGGTGAAAACTAACAAGGACAGTCTGAATACGGCCTTTTCACAAGTGTTAGACACAAGCTCCCGTAGAGAGAGGAAGAGAGCAGGCCGGCCACTGGCTTCTTCCCCATCAGGTTGTACAACTGGTGTTGAGTGTATCCTCACAGGGGTCCTTGTTCTGGCATGACAAGGATGAGTGACCTTGCCTATATGGCAGTGCAATCATCAAAATCATCTGGAAGTCGCCCTGGGTTGCCCGAACAAAGCTGGCTGGGGCCTCCCCTCCCATCCGGGCCTTGCTTCCAGTAGAACTGACAGCTTCCCTTCCCTTAGCCAGGGAATGTGACTCCCCTGAGCCCAGGGTTCCCAAGTGCAGGCAGCTGGCATTCTGTGTCCTGGAAGCATAGCAGCCACACCCAGACTGCCTTGGAGCCAAGTAGCCTGTTTTTTTCCCCACTGACAGGCTTGCCTTCTATGTTTTATAAAGAGGGAGACCGTGGGGAAGGCACCCTTCGTTGGAATGTAGAACCACCTGTCTAGAGACACACCACTGCCCAAGCACACCTCTGGGTAGAGGGAGGACCAGACCCAAGACTTCACTCCTGCCAACATAGCCTGTTCCCCGAGCGAGACGTTCAGTTCCTCCTGAACACTGGTGCATCTGTGAGAAACAAACTCACCCGTCCAAACCCAAAGAACGGACTCAGGGACCCGGAGAATAGCAGAAGTGAGACTTCTAATGACGGTCTTGCAAGATTGGTTGTCTGATGGGTAGGCACACCCAGTGCAGTTTCAACAAGCAATTTATCCCCTAGTGTGCAGGTCCCTCCCCAAGTTCCTCACAGGTTCAGCTCTATGGGCTCACAATCTTCCCAGACATCACCTATTGGTTGTTGGGCAGGGGTTTTAGGTGTCTTTTTAGGGTTGTCCTGCTGCATTTTGTTGCAGCCCACAATGCACTGCAATCCTAGTAAGCTCAGGGGCTCTTCAAGCATTTGACTTATGAGCTAAGTAGCTGGGCAGGCTGATAAGAATAGACAAAATGAGTTATTTTACAGGCAAGTAAACTTTCATCTTAGACTAAATTTGATTTGGTGAGGGCAATGAAGGGGGAGTGGAGAAAGGGGGAAGGGGAAGCTGACAAGCAGGCATTGACAATCCAAGCAGGGGCCTAGTGTATCCTGTTTCTTCTGTAGTTTGCTGACCTAAGCCGATTCAAGGCAATTTGTCTTGGAAATAGATCACTGCATACATTACTTCCTTCACGTCACCGCACTTGCATCACAATTTGGGGCTTGACCTGACCACCAGCTGTTTCCTTCTCTCGAGTTTTAGTCACAAAATCTTATAAGCAAGGTAATGAAGAGGCGCCTGCCTCCATGTTGTAGGAAACAGCCTCTAGAAACCCAGAGACTGCCCTTGCTGCTTATCTAAAACCGCCTGGGAGAGGCATGCCGGTCGCAGGAGAGTCCTATGTGTCCTTTGTGTTTTGCCATTTTTTCCGTGAATTAAAGCGTATGATTCTTCTCTACCTGTGAGTCTCACAGGATTCAAGCTCAACACATCCAGCTCAGAGTTCACATGCCCTTTCCCCGGCCTGGCCTCAAACCTGGCCCTTCCCCACTGACCCTATGCTCAGCCAACAGCCCTGTCATCACTAAACACACAAGCTCAGAGCCCAGCTTCATCCTGGAATTGCCCTGCTTCCCACCCTGACATCCAAGTGTTCGCAAAAATGTCCAGGTTTTAAGACCAGGTGTGGTGCCTCACACCTGTAATTCTAACATTTTGGATGCCAAAGCAGGAGAATCGCTTGAGGTCAGGAGTTCAAAACCAGCCTTGAACAACATAGTGAGACCCTCCCAAAGGAAAAAGAAAATGTCCATGTTTCACCATGTCCTCCACTATTCCCCAACTCCAGGTTTCCAGCTGACACCTCCTAAGTGCCTGTCAGCTTCCACTCTTGTCCCAGGAAGTCTATTCTCCATGCTGTGGCCTCAGGAACTTGAAGGTGTACATTGTACAGTGTGGCCCACACACCAAGCCTAGCGTCCTCCCTCGGATCCTGAGAGCTCTCTGAATACCCACAGATCCTTTCTGCAGCCTCCAGGTCTGTAGGGCCTGGCCCTGCTTCCTGCCAGCCAGTCTTCTTTCTCACCCCCACCCACCCCTCACCAGGGTCTTGCATCTGCCATTCATACTGTATGGAGGGGCTCACACAGGCAATTCAGTTCTCTGATCTGAACATTTCTGCTTCTGACCTGCATGGGGTAGGAACTAGACTTAACTCTTCTGCTTGAACCAGCTAAAAAGCCCAGACATGGCCAGGCGTGGTGGCTCATGCCTGTAATCCCAGCACTTTGGGAGGCCGAGGTGGGCAGATCACTTGAGGTCAGGAGTTCCACACCAGCCTAGCCAACATGGGGAAACCCCATCTCTATTAAAAATACAAAAATTAGCCGGGTATGGTGGTGCACACCAGTAATCTCAGCTACTCGGGAGGCTGAGAGAGGAGAATCACTTGAACCTGGGAGATGGAGGTTGCAGTGACCCGAGATCACCCCACTGCACTCCAGCCTGGGTGAAAAGAGTGAGACTTCATCTCAAATAAATAAACAAAATCATAAAATAAAATGTATAATAATACTAGCACTGAGGCCAGGAGGAGGCAGTGGAAGTATTCTGTGTAAGATTCTTATGTTCTATGTGAAGTGGTAGACTCATTTGAAGGTGGATTACAATAAGTTAACGTTGGGTGCTAGAAACTCTAAAGCAATAGCTCTCACAGAGCAAAGTTATAACTAATGAGCCAACAGAGGTGATACATGAGGAATGCTCAATTAATGCAAAAGAAAGCAGCAAAAGAGGAAACAGCAAGATGGGGGATTTAAATCCACTGTATCAATAGCTTTCAACAAAATGATCCGAACACCCTAATTGAACGGCAGGGATTGTCAGATTGGAATTAAAAACTAGGAGCAGCAGCAAGACCACAATCTATGGCTTCTATGAGAAACTCACTTTAAAACAGAATTATCTGCTCTGGAATTGACACTCCTCCCAGCTGCTCCCAACTCACAGGGGAGGCCCAGTCACCTACAGGGGCCAGGACCTATAGGTCCTACCATGTGTGTGGGCTGCACATCACTGCTCAACAGCACTAAAGACCACCCCAGACTCTACAAGGTGGGTCATATTATCCTCCTCACTTTACGCACGAGGAAAGTCATGAAGTCTGATAACTTGCTCCAGGCCACACTGTTGGAAAGTTGCAAAGTTAGAATCTTACACCCATACCTGCCTGATCCCAAACCTGCACTCTTGTTCCTCCTGTGACACGGCCTGTGAGTCTTCAAAAGGAATATAGTTGAACCATACACAATCATTGCTTCTGTAGGTCAAAAACTGCCAAACATTAGTTATTGCATGTGGTTCAATCTGATGCGATTGAGCCATATGACTTTATTATTTTTGCCAATTTAGTTTTCTGAATGTTTGAATTCTCAGAGTCCAGTATTTAAGTGCTGTTGAATTTTGTAAAGTGATGAGTGACTTAGTGATGAGTCATGAATCGTCTGCCCTGAGTAAAAGTCCCTAGGGTAAATTAGAAAAGGTGAACATATTCATATCATATGCTTATATATCATAAACATTATGTGTTTATGACTGAATATTTAAATTTTTTATTTTAGGTTTTCTTGGACTGGAATCAAGTGTAAAGTTGACCTTATGTTTCAGAGCTATTAGACATGGTAGGCAAAGTAATTAAAATTTTTTTGAAATAATAGACTCACAGCAAATTGCCCAGTACAGGGGAAATCCCATTAACTCTTTTCCCAGCTTCCTCTAATGGAAGCAATTTACATACTCTTAGTACAATTAGCAAAGCCAGGATATTGACACTGGTTCACTACTATGACTACTACAATCACTGAACTGGTCTGCAGACTTCATTCAGATTTCCCCAGATTTTACACACACTCATTTGTGTGTGTGTAGTTTTATGTAATTTTTTTTTTTTTTTTTTTTTTTGAGACAGTCTTGCTCTGTCGCCCAGGGTAGAGTGCAATGGTGCAATCTTAACTCTCTGCAATTTCCACTTCCCAGGCTCAAATGATCCTCCAGTCTCAGTCTCCCAAGTAGCTGGGACTACATGCACACACCACCACACCTGCCTAATTTTTGTATTTTCTGTAGATGGACAGGGTTTCGCCATGTTGCCCAACCTGGTCTTTAACTCCTAAGTTCAAGTGATCTGTCCACTTTGGCCTCCCAAAGTGCTGAGGTTACAGGAGTGAGCCACTATGCCCAACCACATGTAATTTTATCCCATGTATAAATCAGTGGAACCACCACAATTAAGTTACAGAACTGATCTATTTCCTTGAAGGAATGCCTTCAAGTTACCCCTATGCAGTTGTACCCATTGCTCCCTCATTCCCTAGCCTCCCTGATCCCTCTCATTCCTTACCCTCCCCCATCACTCCTCATTCCTTAGCCTCTCCCATCCCTACCCCATTCCCTAGCCTCAGGCAATCACCATCTGCTCTCTGCCTCTATAATTTTGTCATTTCAAGAATGTTATATAAAAGGAAATAATACATTCTATAACTTTAAGAAATATGGTATACTTGTCTATCAAGGTATTATTCTTTACATGTTAACCATGCCTTTTTTTTTTTTTTTTTTTTTGAGACAGAGTCTCACTCTGTTGCCCAAGCTGGAGTGCAGTGGCACAATCCTGGCTCACTGCAACCTCCACCTTCTGGGTTCAAGCAATTCTCCTGCCTCAGCCTCCCGAGTAGCTGGGATTACAAGCGCATGCCACCACACCGGCTGATTTGTGTATTTTCAGTAGAGACTGGGTCTCACCATGTTGGCTAGCCTGGTCTCGAACTTCTGACCTCAGGTGATCTGCCCGCCTTCACCTCCCAAAACCATGATTTTTAAATGGAAACTTTTACTGAGATAGCAGATCACATAAAATCAACTTTTACTGAGATAACAGATTCACATAGTTATCAAAAATCATTGAGAGATCTCTTATACTTTGCTTTCCCCCAGCGGTAAACACTTTGAAAAACCATTGTACTAGATCACGGTTAGAATTGACTTTGATACAATCCACTGGTCTTATTCAGGTTTCATTTATACCCTGTGTGTTTATTAGATTCTATACAATGCTGGTGTATCATTGTGTTGGTCTGTGTATCTGCCCCACATCATGATACCAAGTATGTCACTTTTTGAGATTGGTTTTTCCTTTTTTGCTTTTGAGACAGTCTCCCTCTGTCACCCAGGCTAGAGTGCAGTGGCTCAATCTCAGCTCACTGCAACTTCCGCCTCCCGGGTTCAAGCGATTCTCCTGCCTCAGCCTCCTGAGTAGCTGGGATTACAGGGGTGCGCCACCATGCCCAGGTAATTTTTGTATTTTTTAGTAGAGATGGGGTTTCACCGTGTTGGCCAGGGTGGTCTTGATCTTCTGACCTTGTGATTTTCCACTCGGCATGATACCCTAGAGATGCTCCCAAGTTGTTGGGTGTATCAATAGTTCATTCCTTTTCATTGCTGAGGCCATTATGTGGATACACTATGGTTTCTTTAGGCATTCACCCATTGAAGGACAATTTTGGTTGTTTTCAGTTTGCAGCTATTCTGAATCGAAGTTGCTATGAATATCTATGTGAGTATTTTTGTGTACATAAGTTTTCATTTCTCTGGAATAAATGCCCAGGAGTAAGATTACTGAAGATCAGTGTATAGGTTTCTGGGGAATAATAATTGTGGAACTGCCTTATAACTAGTGTTAAATCATTTCAAATGTGGTTTGTATTTTCCATGTAACTAGTATTGTGCAGTACAGAGGTTGTACAAATTATTCATGCTGTATTTTAAGAGAAAAATTTAACAATTCAGATCATAGTTTGGGGAGATAAAAAGAATTTGCCCAGTTCAGATGAACCATGGGGAGAAAAGGCTCCCAACATCTTTTCTTTTAACCATGTTTTTTCTGGGTCTAGGTGTTGTTGGAAGACATACTTCCTTAGCCACCAAAGCTTTGAAGCTTCAGACCAATAGCTGAATGTGTTCCATCCAGTTGGAATTATAACTTGAAATTTTCCAGTCTTCATGAGACTCGAAAACCCTCATCTCCAATGATTCACTTATTAATGAGATCACTAATGAATTCTTCAACTTTGTTCATTAAGTTATATTTGTTGTCCCTTTTCAGCAAATGGTAAAACATGATCATTCAAGCCTTTGAATTCTCCATGCTACCTTAATGATTAATGGAATGTTACTGTCCAGTAGAAAATGGTTCTTTATGACAAGTGATCTTTATTATGCTCGATGATTACATAATGGAAATAGCAAATAAAAAAGGCATTTATCTGACATAATTATGTAAGTCTTATGTCTAAAATTGTAGTACATTCTGATGCCCCCTGGGTACATGTTGGCATTTAAATATAGAAGCTAGGGGTGTATTATTGCGCCTTATTTAGTTTTAAACTATCATATTCCCTGGACTGTCCCCACACATCCCAACCATTCCTATATAACCTTCTAGTGCCCAACTTGGGATGGTCTATTAGAGAGCCTTGATGGATAAAAAAAAAAAACAGTGGAAACTCCCAGTAAATACCGCAGTGAAAAAAATACCCATGTCACATGCTCTAAAAGTATCTTAGTATCCCAAGCTCTTTTCTTACTGCAGTTGGTTGTCTACTTGGTAGATTGGACACTGATTTGTTTAGGGCTTTAGAAACAGAGCTACAATGTGTTCCTAGATTTTCAGTTATTATGTAGGTCTTGAAAGCATCAGTAAAAATATAAAATTGAAAAGAATTCTATTTAAATATCCAGCTCATCAGTTTAGGATAAGACAAGGAATAGCCCGATGTGCGATCATCAGTCATTCTACTAACATCGGCTCAGTGGCTCCCTGAAATAATTGTTCTCTCATTATTAGATGATTTAGGTTTCCCAATAAAAGGATAGAATTCATTGTCAGTAAAACTGAATCATTCATTACTATTACTTGAGGGAGTGTCTCACGTCACTCAGACTGGAGTGCAGTGGTGCGATCACAGCTCACTGCAGCCTCAACTTCCTGGATTCAGGTGATTCTCTTACCTCAGCTTCCCGAGTAGCTCGGACTATAGGTGTGTGCCACCATGCCCAGATAATTTTTTTTTGGTTTTTTTTTTTTTTTTTTTTTTTTTGTAGAGACAGGGTTTCACCATGTAGCCCAGACTAGTCACTAATCCCAGGACTCGAGCAATCCGCCTGCTTCAGCCTCCCCAAACGCTGAGATGACAGGCATGAACCTCCACACCTGGCCTCCGTAAAACATCATTACAAAATATTGTCTGAATGAATCTGTAATTTGATGTTTATGGAACTGGGTTTCTTTTGTTTTTGCATCACTGTCAGTACTTTGGGAGAAATTGGGAATTTTGAGAGGCTGCCAGGCCCTTACTCAGGCCGAATAATTCCTTTAAGGAGAACGAGAGCGTGGATGGTGCACACAAGGCTAAAATGCATGGGCCCTAATGAAGAACATCCCTCCAAAATTCAGTGGAAAGTTCCTGAAACAACCAGCAAGCAAGCATATGTACCACCAGTCTTTTTTTTTTTTTTTTTTTGAGACGGAGTTTTGCTCTGTTGCCCAGGCTGGAGTGCATGGCCCGATCTTAGCTCACTGCAAGTTCCGCCTCCCGGGTTCAAGCAATTCTCTTGCCTCAGCCTCCCGAATAGTTGGGATTACAGGCACCCAACACCACGCCTGTCTAATTTTGTATTTTTAGTAGAGATGGGGTTTCTCCATGTTGGTTAGGCTGGTCTCAAACTCCTGACATCAGGTTATCCGCCCACCTTGGCATCCCAAAGTGCTGGAATTGTAAGTGTGAGCCACTGCCCCCAGCTTGTATTTGTTAAAAGCTAATAGCCACATTTTCTTAATCCAGTCTGTCACTGATGGACATTTGGATTGATTCCAAGTCTTTGCTATTGTGAATAGTGCTGCAATAAACATATGTGTGCATGTGTCTTTATAGCAACATGATTTATAATCCTTTGGGTATACACCCAGTAATGAGATGGTTGGGTCATATGATATTTCTAGTTCTAGATCCTTGAGGAATTGCCATACTGTTTTCTACAATGGTTGAACCAGTTTACAATCCCACCAACAGTGTAAGTGTTCATATTTCTCCACATCCTCTCCAGCACCTGTTGTTTCCTGACTTTTTAATGATTGCCATTCTAACTGGTGTGAGATGGTATCTCATTGTGGTTTTGATTTGCATTTCTCTGATGGCCAGTGATGATGAGCATTTTTTCATGTGTCTGTTGGCTGTATGCATGGTATGCATGTCTTCTTTTGAGAAATGTCTGTTCATATCCTTTGCCCACTTTTTGATGGGGTTGTTTTTTTCCTGTAAACTTGTTTGAGTTCTCTAAGTTCTGGATATTAGCCCTTTGTCAGATGAGTAGATTGCAAAAATTTTCTCCCATTCTGTAGGTTGCCTGTTCACTCTGATAGTAGTTTCTTTTGCTGTGCAGAAGCTCTTTAATTAGATCCCATTTGTGAATTTTGGCTTTTGTTGCCATTGCTTTTGGTGTTTTAGACATGAAGTCCTTGCCCATGCCTGTGTCCTGAATGGTATTACCTAGGTTTTCTTCTAGGGTTTTTATGGTTTTAGGTATTAAGAAAATGTGGCACATATATACCATGGAATACTATGCAGCCATAAAAAAGGATGAGTTCGTGTCCTTTGTAGGGACATGGATCGAGCTAGAAACCCATCATTCTCAGCAAACTATTCCAAGAACAGAAAACCAAACACTGCATGTTCTCACTCATAGGTGGGAATTGAACGATGAGAACACTTGGACTCTGGAAGGGGAACATCACACACCGGGGCCTATTATGGGGGAGGAGGGGGGGAGGGATGACATTGGGGGTTATACCTGATGTAAATGATGGGTTGATGGGTGCTGACGAGTTGATGGGTGCAGCACACCAACATGGCACATGTATACATATGTAACAAACCTGCACGTTATGCACATGTACCCCAGAACTTAAAAGTATAATTTTTTAAAAAAGTAGAAGAAAAAAGCAAAAAATAAAGTAAAATAAAATAAGTCTTTTAGACATGAGGCCTTGCTATGTTACCCAGGCTGGTCGCAAATTCCCAGCCTCAAGTGATCCTCCTGCCTAGACCTCCCATAGTGCTGGGATTATAGGCATGAGCCACCCCACCTGGCCTGTTTTATAAATTTTTAAAGCTCCAATTAACATATCAAGAGCCAAGCCTCAGTCTCTGGATATGAGGAGAGATAGCTCAGGCGGTGATATACAGCTGTTCCTGCCACACTAAAAGCAGGAAACCCTGCCCATTGAGGCCCCATAGACTGCAGAAGGGAGAGGCAGACAGAAATAAAGGAAAACAAAGACATACACCTGGTGTAAAATGTCAGGGAGGAGGTATATAAGAGAAATTGAGGAATCTTGTGTGACATACCCCATTTGGAACTCTGGAAACTAGAACACAGGACAGCCCCACACAAATGCAAAATGCTACATCAGAGCGGTATCAGTGACATGACATAAACAGGTAGAGAGAGGACTAGAATAAGCACTCCTTAGCCTCCCTTCACTGTTAGGTGATATAGAAGGGATCTTAAAGTCACTGCAAGCCCAGGGAAAGGAGCCAAGATGAAGGCCTGTGGAACTCTCATGGAACCATACTGGTGATGAGCAATGACTGTTTCAGCAGCTGTAAACTTGATAGTCACAGTCTGGGTGGAGAGCATGGTTTAGACTCAAAGAGCACTACAGTTCAGTGACAATCATTGTAAGGTATATGGATGTGCTTTGGTCAAAGAATAGGCCCAGGTAAACATCCTGCATGACTCAGCGAGTTTGTAACATAGGCACACAGTTCCATGTATAATGTAAACACAGCTATGTAGCCATAACATGGGAAGACCATCACTTGGCTCTAAGCTACTATTGCCTGTAAAAGGTATAATTGTCCTGCTGACACTGTACAGGCATACTCACACCGAGAGACAGAGAGAGAGAGACAGACAGAGAGAGACAGAGAGACAGACAGAGACAGACAGAGGGCAGCGTTCGATCGATCGGCAAAGATCAGTTCAGATCAGTTAAGATCGTTCAGGATCCGCGTTCGTTCGGATCCGCTGCGTTCAAGATCGCGGATCAAGACCATTCGTGGTCAGTTCGGGAGATCAGATTCAGATCGAGATCAGCAGGTCAGATCCGCGGGTCAGGTCAGTTCGCGTTCGATCAGATCGGCGGGGTCAGATTCGCGCGTTCGTTCGCGCGCGTCCAGCGTTCAGATCGAATCAGATTCCGTTCGCGTCAAAATTCCAGCGCGTTCTTTTGCATTCCGTTCAAGATCCGTCCGTTCAATTCAAAAAGATCAAAATTCGTCCATTCGAATTCCAGATTCCGTCCAGATTCCAGAATCCGCGCGCGACTAAAATCAGGACCCAGAACACTTGGCTTATTTGTACCCAGGGAGTAAGGTTAAGCTGCCCCGACCCTGAAGGCAAGGGAGAGCCGGCTATGCAGTTGTGCATGAGAGTGGCCGGAGCTGGCAGCCACAGAGACAGGGACAATGTAAAGGCTACTAAATACAGCCACATGTCACCTAAAAGGGAAAAAAAAAAAAAGCTAAGAGCAAAACGCTCAGTGGCTTTCCTGGCTCCTGACTGCTGTTTTTCATGTTTGCTTTCATGGCTGCAAACACGGCTGCCCGGAGAACTTTGTCCCACTCTGGATGTAATTAGCCACCCCCAACCCACACCTGCCTTCAGGTGGCGTCAAAGCTGAAATATTTTAACTGATTATTCACCAGCCAGAGTCAGACTTCTGACTCGGCAAGGCTTAACCTCAGCTTTGGTTTGCCATGCAAATTGCTGTGAGAAATTCTGTTTGGTGGACAAGTTGCTCCGGGGCTCCGGTGACTCACAGCTGAGCCCAGCATCCTTTTCCTCAACTCGGGACCAAATCAAGTTTTATAGCCCCCGGCAGCAACTTGACAACCATTGTTTCAAGCCAAGAGCAAGAACATGGCTAAACTATCCCACACGATTTATTTTCTTATTAATGAAGCAAGTGGGAGAGATTTCCCAACTTCACGCAATCATCTAACAGCACTCCTGTCCACAAACATCCTTGTGTCAGATTCTTTAGGCCGTTTCCTCCTGTTCTGTTCTTGTAAATATCAGGTAGAGATAATGATAGCCTTATGTCTAATAACCTTTCACTTCTTCAATCCACAGACTAACCCCTCAACCAGCCCTGCGTCGTTACTGTTTCCTCCAGACAACTTCTCCCCTCTTTGACTTTCCTATGAACTTTCAAGGACTTCAAGTATTGGTTGAAAGCCTTAAAAGCTTTAAGTACTATTTGACATATTCTCCTTGAAGACTCTGAAATCACTCTATGAGTGATTGAAAACTGGTGACTTTAAAACTCCAAATCATTTACCATTTTTTTTCTTTTTTTTTGAGACAGGATCTCCCTCTGTGGCCCAGGCTGAAGTACAGTGGTGTGATCACAGCTCACTGCAGCCTTGACCTCCCAGGTTCAAACCATCCTCCCACCTCAGCTTCCCAAGTGGCTCAGACTATAGGTGTGCACCACCATGCCAGCTATTTTGTTTTGTTTGTAGAGACAGAGTCTCACTATGTTGCCCAGGCTGGTCTTGAATTCTTGGGTTCAGGCAATCCTCCCACCTTGGCCTCCCAAAGTGCTGGGATCATAGGTGTGAGCCACTGCAACTGACCCCCATTTAACTTCAGTTATACCTGACTTTAAGCACATAGAGATTTTCTAGAGTATACTGAACGTTGTTCTGTCTTTGATGATAGTTTGCGGAACATCACTGAGACGAGGACCTTTTAAAAAGCCCCAATTTCCTGAAAGTGATAAAGCAAAGCAGCATCTGAGCTGCTTTCCATGACTTTTTTTTTTTTTGAGATGGAGTGTCTTTATTTTGAGATGGCGTCTCGCACTGTCGCCCGAGCTGGAGTGCAATGGCGCGATCTTGGCTCACTGCAAACTCCACCTTCTGGGTTCAAGTGCTTTTCCTGCCTCAGTCTCTCCAGTAGCTGAGACTTGTAGTCCCATGTGCCACCACGCCTAGCTAATTTTTGTATTTTTAGTAGAGATGGGTTTCACCATGTTAGCCAGGCTGGTCTCAAACTCCCGACCTCAAGTGATCCGCCCACCTCGGCCTCTCAAGGCGCTGGGATTACAGGCGTGAGCCACTGTGCCCAGCCTGCTTTCCATGACTTAAAAGGAAATTGTAACATGTTTCAATTATTGCTGTCATGAATCCATGTACAGATCATGGGATGGCATGTGCTGGCTTCCTGAAAAATCCTGTACAAAGAACACTGTTCACAAATAGCACCCTTCTGTGCTTTTCAAGGAAAAGTGTAGTAAAGGAGAATGTGGAGGACTACCAGTTGCTCTCTCTAGGTTCTATTTTTCTAATGCACATAAATAATCTACTCATTGTAATGTAGTCTTACACTCCATCTTTTTGTTTTCTCTATAAAACAGCTCTTCAGGCTGGGCACAGTGGCTCACCCCTGTAATCCTAGCACTTCCGGAGGCCGAGGAAGTGAATCACCTATAGTCAAGAGTTCAAGACCAGCCTGACCAACATAGTGAAACCTTGTCTCTACCAAAATTACAAAAATTAGCTGGGCATGGTGGCAGGTGCCTGTAATCCCAGCTACTTGGGAGGCTGAGGCAGGAGAATTGCTTGAACTCAGGAGGCAGAGGTTGCAGTGAGCCAACATCATGCCATTGCACTCCAACCTGGGCTTCAGAGAGACACTCTGTCTCAAAAAAAGTAAAAGTAAAAATAAAACAGCTCTTCATTGTTGTGTATTTCTGTGGTTTTATTTTCTAAGTGTATGACTCCATAAACTTTGAGCTTTGATGATCAGTTTTTCAGTTTCCCAGGGGAATTTATAATTTTAATCTCATCACTGTGGTTACATCAAATCTGAACTTATTTTAGAAACTGTTAGTATGAACTCGACTAGACCATATTGAAAGCCTGGATACTTCTATGCTGACATTTTTCTTATTTTTATTTTTTAGAAAATTATGTTTGGTTCATTAAAATCCCATCCTGGCCAGGCATGGTGGCTTACACCTGCAATCCCAACATTTGGGGAGGCCAAGGAGAGCGAGAATAGCCTGAGCTGAGGAGTCTGAGACCAACGTGGTCAACATCGTGAGACTTCCTCCACCCCCCACCTAAAAACTAACAATAATAGTAAAAATGTCATGGCAGCTGCTCCCAGAAGTTTTTGTTTCACTGTATTTTGGAAATTAGAGTTAAAATATTGGGATGAAAATTATACTGTTTTAGACTTCTGACTGATTTCTTTTTAGTTAGCTATACCCTCTTGTCCATTGTGCAACAAGGTTTGTGCAAACAATCTCATCTCTGAGATAGGTGGGCCTTCAATTTTGATTTCTGTGATAACAGGTAACAGTCAAGGACAGATCAGAAAATAGGTAGACAAAAGTAATTGAGACTGGTTGTAAATTAGGAAACATTTATCCTTAAAGCTGGGTAGTAAGCCTTAAAATATATACGTGGTCGGTGTTGCACACTGAGCTATAATATGGGTCTTTTTACTGTCTTGAAAAATAAATGTGTAATTTTTAATGTAATAGATTCAAAAGAACCTCCAAGCAGAGCTTATAGACTCTTTTGGCATAAAAAGCAGGGCATCTCTTCTTGAACTGGAAACCCAGGGTGCATCATGTCCCTTAGGGAATGACATCCACGCCACTGCTGCCCTCACCAAGAGCCAGCCCTGTCAGTATCTACCCAGTCCAGGTGATGGTGTGCTCCCTCCTCCTCATGCAGACACCTCTGCCCTGCTCTGCATGCTGGGGAATTGGACGTGCATACTAGCCAGTCACAGACAAAAATTATTTCCACAGAAAATGCATTATAAAAATGTATCTGAAAATGTGCGCAAATGTGAGTTATTGGTTTTAATCATTCACATATTTAAAATGTTTCATCAGGCCAGACGTGGTGGCTCACGCCTGTAATCCCAGCACTTTGGGAGGTCGAGGCGGATCACCTGAGGTCAGGAGTTCAAGACCAGCCTGGCCAATATGGCGAAACCCCATCTCTACCAAAAATACAAAAATTAGCCCAGTGTGGTGGTGCAGGCCTGTAATCCCACCTCTGCCTCCTGGGTTCAAGCTATTCTCCTGCCTCAGCCTGAGTAACTGGGATGGCAGGTGCGCACCACTATGACCAGCTAATTTTTGTATTTTTAGTAGAGACAGAGTTTCACCACGTTGGCCAGGCTGGTCTTGAACTCCTGACCTCATGATCCATCCACCTTGGCCTCCCAAAGTGCTGGGGATTACAGGTGTGAGCCACTGTGCCCAGCCCTAAATGTCAATTTTAAACAATTAGTTAATAATGGATCCATTTTGGTTCATCAGCTGTAATGAATGCACATTAACACAGATCTGGCAGGGATGCAGGAGCAGAGAGGGTGGGTGAGAACTCTGTGCTTTCTGCCAAATGTTTCTGTGAATCTAAAGCCACTCTAAAAAAATTTAAGTTTGTTAATTTAATCAAGCATTAGCGGGAGATCAAAATGTTTCAACCCATAGGAGACTGTCCAGCATCTATGTTAAGCCTACATCTCCCCTACAATTAGATTGGTACCTATATATATATATATCCAGGAGCGCAACTACTAAATTGTACGGGAGATATAAGCTTAACTCAGAAATTTGCAGCAAAAACTACAATTACTTTTGCACCAACCTAAGATAAATGAAAACATATCCACAAAAGACTTACAATGTTCATAACTAGCTTCAGTCAGCAGAGGCGTCCGGCTAGCGGGGATTCTAAGAGGGGAAAAGGGAGACAAAGACAGAGTGGGACAAAGTCCAGGAGGCAGGAGAGTCTTCCAGGACAGGAGGTTTTCAGTGCCTGCTGCAGATGTAGCACTGAATTTTTTTTTTTTTTAATTGAGACCGAGTTTCCCTTTTGTTGCCCAGGCTGGAGTGCAATGGCGCCATCTCAGCTCACTGCAACCTTCACCTCCCAGATTCAAATGATTCTCTTGCCTCAGTCTCCCAAGTAGCTGGGATTACAGGCACCTGCCACCTCGTCTGGCTTTTTTTTTTTTTTTAAAGTCGAGATGGGTTTTCACCGTGTTGGCCGGGCTGGTCTCAGACACCTGACCTCAAGTGATCCATCTACCTCAGCCTCTAAAAGTGCTGGGATTACAGGCAACAGCCACCATGCCCTGCCCCTTCTGTGGTAATTTCTGGACAGTCTTGACTCTTGAATGTCTTGGCCTTCATGTTTTAATTTCTAAGCATTCTTTCTGATTATCTGGTCCTTCTTGTTCCCTCCTCTGTTCTAGTTTCATGGGTGACACATCTTTCTCTGAAGATCTGAAGCTTCCTCTGCTGCCCATCTCTGGACTGTTTCTTTTGTTTCCTGCCTCTATGTACTGGAGGTTTCCTCAAATCTCTGCAAGCCTGAAGGTTCTTGGGGTATGGGTAGGGATTGTGGACCTGTCAGCCTCACTGGTCACTTTCCTAAGGGGCCCCCCAAATGCCAATATGTAGAACCTGCAGGTCCTCTGCATGGGGGATGGTGTTACATAAGATCCATCTGGCTGGCAGTGTTCTGGAAGCTAGGGGGCAGGACAGGGAGACATGAGTCATGCTGGAATATTCTGCAGGTCTTGGGCTGCCCCTGATGTAGCTGAGTGTGGAGCTTCTCCGGTTCAGTCTCATGTGCATACACACACACACACACACACACTTGTGCACGCACACCTATGACAGTTACTACGGGACTGAACGAAGGCGGATGAATGCAAAAATGAAGACAAAGACAAAAAGATCTGTTTTAAAGAAGGGGTTAGGGGGCTCCTTTCTTCTAGTGAGCAAGGGCCCTAGCCTCTAAAGTCCTTCATATTTACGAGGTAGAATCAACAGGGAGCCAGAGATAACGACTGGTCAGCTGCTTGATTTATCACAGGTTTGCATAATTGCTTTCTTTATACAACAGGCTTCAGATGTGGCTGTAGATAATCACAAGAAACACTGCACCTGCGGCAAGACTGCCCTCAGCAATCCTTCTGGCGGCAGACACAGTTTATCAGTCTGCCAACAACCTGCCTTCGTGAGTTGGCTGTTTGCTCATATACCCTCCCCAGTGGTATGCTGAGTTGGTCACGACCCTCATTCTTTCGACCTTCAACACACCCATGACCACAGTGCATCCTCACACATCCACACATGTGCATGTACATACACAGTGTAAATAAAAGTAAACAGGAGGAAAGGCAATCCAAGAATAACATTTTAAAAAATTAAAATTTTGGCCAGGTGCGGTGGCTTATACCTATAATCCCAGCACTTTGGAAGGCAAAGGTGGGTGGATCACCTGAGGTCAGGAGTTCGAGACCAGCCTGGCCAACATGTTGAAACCCCCTCTCTACTAAAAAATTAGCTGGGCGTGGTAGCACATGCCTGTAATCCCAGTTACCAAGGAGGCTGAGGCAGAATTGCTTGAATCCAGGGGGTGGAGGTTGCAATGAGCCAAGATCACACCACAGCACTGCACTCCACACTGAGCAACAGAGACTGTCTCAAAAAATAAAAATAAAAATTTTCGTGTGCTTGACGGTCAGACCTTTGATCTAATCCTGCTTCCCACTAGATAGGTCTTAGACTTGAGCCACAGTCTTAATATTGACTTTTCTTTTAACAAATTAAAAACGAGCATTTAAATGCCATACTTCGCTTAAGCTTTAAATTACAATTCAGAGAAGTAGTCATAAAGACATGTTTGACTCTAACGTAAAGGTTACGTTAAGGTACCTTTCATCCGAGTTTCCTGCAGCGCACAGGTACGTCCAGTGACCCCTCTGCTGGGGTAGGTGGGTGTGATTTCACCACACACATCTCTCAGCCCTTGAGATCACAAGTCAGAACACGTGCAGGTTGCTGAAAGCACAGAAACCCTGATTTTTAAAGAACGTATTTTACATAGTTGCATATATAACTTGGACCTGTTGTTTCATAACTTTCACTTTTCCCAAATATAGTATGCATAATTATTTGCATGATCATCTCAGTTCTCTTCTTGGGTCAGCAGTGTATTTTATCGTTTTAAAAATAAAAATGGTGGCCAAGCATGGTGGCTCACACCCGTAATCCCAGCACTTTGTGAGGCCGAGGTGGGTGGGTCATCAGGTCAGGAGTTTGACACCAGCCTGGCCAACATGGTAAAACCCCGTCTCTACTAAAAATCCAAAAATTAGCTGGTCGTGGTGGTTGGCACCTTTAATCCCAGCTATGTGGGAGTCTGAGGCAGGAGACTTGCTTGAACCTGGGAGGCGGAGGTTGCAGTGAGCCAAGATCATGCCACTGCACTGCAGCCTGGGTGACGAGCAAGACTCCGTTTCAAAAAAAAAAAAAAAACATATATTTACGTTGTGTAACATGACGTGTTGATACAGATACTCATAGCAAGGTTACTATGGTCAAGCAAATGAACATGTCCACCTCCCCACAGCTGCCTTTTATGTTTTGTGGTGACAGCATTTGAAATCTCTCTTGGTAAATTTCCAGGGTACAGCACAGAATTCTTAATTACAGCCCTCAGGCTCTGCACTGGATCTCTAGACTCAGTCGTCCTATGTAACTGCAACTCTGTACCCTTCTAAAATGATATATTGTTATAGAAAAGTAAATGTTTTGCTGACCTTTAAAATTGATAGCAAAAATAATTAAATCATGAAAAAATTAAGCATGTCCATTGCTAACTAATAAGCTTGGAGAGTGGGAAAAAACAGGGAGGAAATAGGCATTTTTTAAAACTGTAGGTGAACTTTGAATAATGCATCTCCCCTTTCATTTTCAGAATGGCTCTCTCTGCAGGTTCACCCCAATAAACACAGTGCAGCTCGCTTTAGCAGAAGGTTCCCATTTACGTAAAATTAGCTGGCATAAAGTGTAGAGGAGAGCATTACTGTTTGGAGGAACAAGTCCCCCAAATATGCATTTACATTATGATAAAGAGTCCAATAGAACGCTTGCATTATCCATGTTTACTTTGTACTAATATTTTCCTTGCCTTATGATTTATTTCTGAGACAAGGTTTCACTTCGTTGCACATGCCGGAGTGCAGTGTTGTGATCATGGTTGACTGCAGCCTCAAACTCCTGGACTCCAACAGTCCTCCCACGTCAGCCTCCAAAATATCCAGAATCACAAGCACATGCCACTATGTTTCCTAATTTTGTTATACGGGGAGACGAGGTCTGTTACCCAGGCCAGTCTTTACTTCCTGGGCTTGAGCTACCCTCCCACTTCCCAAAATGTTGGGATTACAAACACGAGCCACTGTGCCTGGGCAATATTTTTTTTTTTTAAATTACAGCTCCTTAACTTTTATTTTTTCATGCTGAAAATCTCCATCCTTTACCACACAGCTAGTAAGATTCCACATCACATTTCCTCTACCTTCAACACACACAAGGCAGTCTCAGTATAACACCAACACTCAGTCAACAAGGTGCTTGTAAGAAAGGGATTAAGACGTCTGCCTGCCTCCCACCCACCCACCTGTCTCCCTGTGGCTCTATTATTCTTTTCGCCTTTAGTGTATTTTCCACCAGTAGCGCCTCACCGTGTGGCGATATCCAATAGTCCTTTCGTGGTTGGCAAAACGTGTCCGGATTTAGGTTCCTGATCTCACGGACTTCAAAAGAGAAGCAAGGGACCCTCCCGCTGACTGTTACAGTTCTGGAAGACAGTGTGTCGTTCAGATGTGTCCGGAGTTTCTTCCTTCCAGGGGGTTTGGTGGTCTCACCATTAAAAAAGGAACTACAGACCCCCGGTAGTGAATGTTACAGCTCTTAAAGGCAGTACGCCTGGAGTTACTGCTTCTCCTTGGTGGGTTCGTGGTATATTCTAGCTTTAGGAGTGTTACAGCTTAATAAACGCAGCACCAACCTAAAAGAGCGAAAACACCAGAGCTTCCACAGACTGGAAACTAAATGAGCAAGCTGTCGTTTGCTAGCTGGGGCAGCCTGCTTTTATTCCCTTATCTGGCCCCACCCACATCCTGCTGATTGGTCCATTTTACAGAGAGCTGATTCGTCTATTTTACAGAGCGTTGATTGGTCCGTTTTGACAGAGTGCTGATTGGTGCGTTTACAATCCTTGAGCTAGACACACACTCACAGAGTGCTAGTCTTCCAAGTCTCCTCTAGGTTAGCTAGATACAGAGTACCAATTGGTGTATTCACAAACCCTGAGCTAGACACAGAGTGCTGATTGGTGTATTTACAAACCCTGAGCTAGACACAGAGTGCCGATTGGTGCATTTACAATCCTTGAGCTAGTCACAGAGTGCTAGACGGAAAAGTTCTCCAAGTCTCCACTAGCTAGATACAGAGTGCTGATTGGTGCACATAGGAGCCTCCGGCTAGATATAAAAGTTCTCCAAGTCCCCATCCAGTTCAGGAGCCCAACTGGCTTCACCCAGTGGATTCTGCACTGGGGCTGCAGGCGTAGCTGCCTGCCAGTCCCAAGCGGCGCCAGCGCTCCTCAGCTCTTGGGCTGTCGATGGGACCGGGAGCCACGGAGCAGGGGGCGGCGCCCGTTGGGGAGGCTGGCGCGGGAGCCCACCACAGGAGAGGAACTCAGACATGGCGGGTTGCAGGTCCCGAGCCCTGCCCCGCAGGGAGGCAGCTAAGGCCCAGCGAGAATTTGAGTGCAGCGCCGGCGGGGCGGCACTGCTGGGGCACCTGGCCCAACCTCCGCAGTTGCTGGCCCGGGTGCTAGGCCCTTCACTGCCCTGGGCCGGCTGCACCAGTCGGCCGCTCCATGTGCGGGACCCGGGCCCGCGCCCGCGCCCGGAACACGCACTGGCCCGTGAGCGCCGTGCGCAGCCCTGGTTCCCACCTGTGCCTCTCCCTCCACACCTCCCCACAAGCAGAGCGAGGCACTTTCGGCCTCAGCCAGCCCAGAGAGGGGCTCCAACGCGTGGCGGGCTGAAGGGCTCCTCAAGCGCCCCCAGAGTGGACACCGAGGCTGAGGAGGCACTGAGAGTGAGGGCTGCTAGCACATTGTCACCTCTCAGTACTTTTAAATTCCTATGTTTTAAAGTCAATTGGAATAGCTCCCCTATGGCTGGTCAAGCTACCAAATGGATACACATTTGGTTCATTTGTCTTATTTTATTTTTGGTATTTAGAAATTGCTTTTTAAAGTTAATTGTGTTTTATAAGGACGTGAAATATTTGCATGGTTTCATAGTCAAATCTAGAAAACAAGGTATGTGCAACAAGGACTTACGCCTTCCAGCCCTCTCCCTGTAGGTATCCTTGGACACACACGTGGACTCTGCTCACACTGTTTATTTTTGAAATGTAAGCAGATAGGGAGAGAGAGGTTGGTTGATGGTAGACAGATGATAGATAACAGGTAGGCAGGTAGATAGGTAGTACCATAGATGATGAATGGTGGAAACGTAGATAGATAATAGATGAATGGGAGTAAAGAGAGTAAACAGACAGACAGATGGGTCCCTGTTTCCTGCCTGTACTGGAAAAATGGAAGATTTCCTCCACCTTGCTCTGTTCTGAGTGGTCTGTGCAACCACTCCAGAGGCACGTGTAGACACTGTCCTGCTCCCATTTTCACACTTGCACTGTGGTCTTTTCTATGCATGAGTGGTAATAATTCAACCACCGTCCATCCGTAGGGACTTGGGGTGCTTCACATCTTTTGCTTTTACAGACTATATGTTAACAGAAGTGGGTCTCATTATGTAAATGCCTGCACCTTGCTCTTTTTATTGAATATAATTTGATTTTATTATATTTGTTTTCGTTTTTTAAATGGTTGTGTATATGATGTATAAATCTCAATTGAAGTAACATTTGGATTTGTTATCACTGTGTTTTCCTTCCCCTGCTGTTTTAAAAAGGCAGCCCTTTTTATGCGTCCTTGTCTGAGAGACCACAAGCAGCACAGCCGCAGGTGCAGAGGCTCTCCCTCAAAGCCTAGGCTTATTGCAGCCAAGCTGTTAGGAGTGAGTGCTACCATCACCAGTCGAGGGTCATAACTGCAACTTGTCCAGGTTCTTGGCGTTTTGAACAAGGAATTGGACAAAACGCCAGCAAAGCAAAGAAAGAATGAAGCAACGAAAGAACCAAAGCGGGGATTTATTGAAAACCAAAGTACACTCCACATATGGAAGCGGACCTGAGCAGCGGCTCAAGGGCCTGGATATAGGATCTTCTTGGGTCCAAATATCCCCTAGAAATTTCCCATTGGCCGCTCCTGCTCACCTCATGTAAATGAAGGTGCTTAAAGCAACCAGTCAGAGGCTAGGGTGAAGCTACAAAGTTATACTTTTATGTAAGAGAGGACTTAACCCCCAATCAGTCTGATTCGTTGTGGATAGCAAGCGTTCAGAGGCTGGAGAGAAGTTACAAAGTTGCAGTTGAAGACTCCACCCACAATCAGTCTGATTGGTTGCGGCAGCCAATTTACCATTTGCCTCAAAGAAAAGGTGGGGGGTTTAGAAATGGAGTAGCCTCTGGTCCTATGGTTACTTAGGGGTGGAAAGTTAGGGTTTTCCTTTCAATTTAGTTCTAGGAAGTCGGGGTGACCAGGCTTAGGTTCCCTGCCTCCAGACCCTATTCTCCTGCCTCAGTACCTGGAGAAATGCATGTGGAGGGGGCTGTCCCTTTAACACCGGAAACCACTAATATGCAAGGGTGGTGGGGGGGCGTGGATAAACCACGTGCCGTGTGTTTTACGTGAAGAGGTGTTACACAGCAGGTGTAGGAAATATCTCACAGCTATACTGTATCTTCATGGATACTTCCCCAAAGCAAAATTTAGTTAAAAATAAAAAGTAAACATTATGACACAATATTAATGGTTGTTAGTTGTGGATGACAGGAATGTGTTTCTTAATATTATACGACAGTCACACAACAATCAGAAGATTAAGGACTGCTGGCTTTTTTAAAATTCCTAAAATTAAAAAATCAAACAAAAACCAAACCAAGCCAACCCTCCCACCAAAAAACCCCACACAAAACAACCAAAAAACCCCAAAACAAAACAAACAAAATCCCTAAAATTTTCCTAGAAAAAAAACAAAGATAAAATTGATTGGAAAGAAGAGCCTACCTATGGGTGAAGGATAAGCTGATAAGCTGAGTCGTGTGCGCAGTGTATTTCTGAAGAAAATTGCAGAATTAATGGAACAGGAATGTTTCAGAATGTTCAACAACTCCTATTTCCCGAGTCCCTGGAGGGCAGGCCGGGTCCCTGCACCATGCTGCCTCTGTTTCCCTAAGGCTGGGTCCCTGGGCTTCTACTGAGCATGGGCTGAGAGGTGGGCAGGACAGAAGCCAGGCCAGGCGGCGAGTGCCTACAGCAGTGCCCGCAGCCAGGCGGGCGGCCCGGAGTGTGTGTTGAGGGCATCAGTGACCACAGGCTGGGAGCTGGGACGTCCTGATTCCTAAGCAGTCTGACCGCAGTTCCCAATGCCGCCCACAGATGGCAGGAGGCGCCCCGAGGAGCGTTCTTGTCCAGCAGGAGGGCTCCAGGAGGAAGGTCTTGGCTGGCGATGTCGGATCTGGAGCGAGATAACAGAGGCCCCGCTGGTCCGCAAGGAGCAAGCTGCACCCCCACCCTGGGCTGGGCGTGCCCCCCGGGGGTGGGCGCAGGCGGCCTGGCCACTGAGCTACACAGCAGGTAGTGGGGCAGGAAGAGCCAGGCCTCGAACCCTCAGGGCAGCCCCACCACCAGCGCTGAGATTCTTGTCCCACAGCCCAGGGAGCGCCTGGGTCCTTGATTCTCTGCGTTTTTGTCTGGGGACCTGTCCAGACAGGCCGAGTCCCATCCTCGAATGCTCATTTCACTGACCGTGAACAGTAGCGTCAGGCTTCACTGCCCTGGTTTAGAAATGCTTTTTTAAAAATGAAAACAAAACAAAACAAACAAAAAAAACACGTCTGCAAAAAAAAAAAAAAAAGGGTGCCTACCAGTTTTGCTGACAAAAGGACTAGCCTGGTGCTAGAAAACAGCATTACAATGAAATAGGTAACATTTAAGATCCTGAATTCATCAGGGTTATCCAGAGAAACAGAACCAATTGTGTGTGTGTGTGCGCGCGCACGCATATGTGAGTGTGTGAATGAGTGTGTAAGAATGTGTGTAAGAGTCTGTGTGTCAGTGTGTGTGTGCATATGTGTGTGACTGTGACTGTGTGTGTGTGTGAGCATGAGAGTGTGACTGTGTGTGTGTGTCTGTGTAAAACTGGCTCACAGGACGATGGTGGCTGACGAGTCCCACAGTCTATCTGCAGGGTAGTCCACAAGCTGGAGCCCCAGGACAGCCAGTGTGTGCTTCTGAATCCCAAAGCCCAAGCCCAGGGAGAGCTGATTGTTCAGTTAAAGCCAGTGTTCCAGTTGGAAGGCGGTCGGGTAGGAGGGGTTCTCTTTTACATGAAGATCATCAGCTTTTCCTTCTTTTCAGGCCTCCAGCTGCGTGGACGAGACCCACCTGCACTGGGGAGGACGATTTGCTTGACTCATCTATTGATTTACATGTTAAACTCATCCAAAAGCAGCCTCACAGAAACACCTGGAATAATGTTTGATCAGATACCCCGTGGCTCAGTCAAAAGGACACAAAAATTAACCACCATAGACCCCGACACGAGCTTATAGACCAGCTATAATCAGCAGGCCTGGAATGTACACAGAAGTTCAGTGTCTTTTGTTTTTGGATAAAATAAAGATTCCTGTAATTGTGACAAAGATACTTATCTAATTGGGTGTATTAGGTTCTGTGGCTGCCACAGCAAAGTGACACAAACCAGGTGGCTTAAAACCATAGGCATTTAGTCTCGCACAGACCAGAAGTCCAAAGTGGAGGAAGATGTCAGCAGGGACCCGCTCCCTGACAACTCCAGGGGAGGCTCCTTCCTGGCCTCTCTCACCCTCAAGATGACCCTTGCCCAAAATGTCCAGTGCCCCCCACCCACCCACCTGAGGAGTTGGTGAAATATTCTAGCCATTTTTGCACCCATTAGAGTTGCTCTGTCCCTCTGGGGCTCAAGAATGAGTTTATGGGCTGGGCTGGGCTGCACACAGCACTGCCCATTAGCTGTAACTGGCCCTGGACCGGACTCCAGGATAGGTTTGAACCCCACAGTGTAGGCCTTTCCTACGCCTGGGTTGTCATTTGGAGCTTAGGGACCGTGCAGGAACCCTCTCCCCAGCTTCTGGTGCCCCAGGCATCACCTGGCATGCAGCTGTGTCTCTGCAGTCATGTGGCATCTTCCTAGTGTTTCCCATCTGCTTCCCTTAGTGCAAGTGTGTGTCTGTGTCCAGACTTCCCCTTTTTACTTTTATTTTTATTTTTTATTGAGACGGAGTCTTGCTCTGTCGCCCAGGCTGGAGTGCAGTGGCCCGACCTCAGCTCACTACAAGCTCCACCTCCTGGGTTCACGCCATTCTCCTGCCTCAGCCTCCCAAGTAGCTGGGACTACAGGTGCCTGCCACCACGCCCGGCTAATTTTTTGTATTTTTAGTAGAGACAGGGTTTCACTATGTTAGCCAGGATGGCAGACTTCCCCTTTTCATAAGGACACTAGTTCTGTTGCTTTAGGGTCTACCCTAATGACTCCCTCCCTCCCTCCCTCCCTCTCTCTCTCTCTCTCTCTCTCTCTTTTTCTTTCTTTCAAGACAGAGTCTCACTGTGTCTCCCAGGCTGGAGTGCAATGGCACCATCTCGGCTCACTGCAAGCTCTGCCTACAGGGCTCATGCCATTCTCCTGCCTCAGCCTCCTGAGTAGCTGGGACTACAGGTGCCTGCCACCATGCCTGGATAATTTTTTTTTTTTTTTGTATTTTTAGTAGAGACAGGGTTTCACCATGTTAGCCAGAATGGTCTCCATCTCCTGACCTTGTGATTCACCTGCCTCGGCCTCCCAAAGTGCTGGGATTACAGGCGTTAGCCACCGTGCCCGGCCCCATGACTTCATCTTAAGTTGATCATCTTCAAAGTCCCTATTTCCAAATGAGGTCACATTCCAAAGTACTGGGAGTTAGGATTTTAATATGCGTTTCTGAGTGGACACAAGTCAGCCCGTGGCTGTGGGTGTCACCGGGTCCTGTGGGCAATCCAGCCCCTGAGTTCCTCCCCAGCCATTCCCTGGGACCTGGGGGCATCTTGGACTTTTTGGCTGTCCACTTGACGATGCCATTTTCCCTTGCCCTGACCTCTAATCCCTGCAGAATTTTTTGCTAGTTGGGCTGTCAAGACCCTCAAAATAGCTGTGATGAGCCCACAGTCAACTCTCAGCCTCAAGAAGACCCTTGCCCAAATGTCCAATGCCACCCTCGAGGAGTTGGTGCAACATTATGGCCATTTGTGCATCCATTAGTGCTGCTGTGTCCCTCTGAGGCTCAAGAATGAGCTAATGGGCTGGGCTGCACCCAACACTGCCCATTGGCTGTAACTGGCCTTTCTATGCAAGGGTTGTCATTTGGAGCTTAGAGGCACGCAGGAACCCTCTCCCCAGCATGAACCCTCTGAGAGAAGGCAGGCCAGCCATTCTGAAAGGGCATTTTTAGCAGGTCAGGCCTTCCGTGGCATACCGAGTAAAAATAAGCCAGGGGCTGTGTGGCACTTCCTGGCTCCTGGGACCACTCTGTGGCCGTGTTCTGCTGCCCTATTCTTTGAAGTCAATTCTGCTTTCAGGCAACCTCCTGAAATTTGCATCCAGCTGCTGCAAGAGGCCTGTGGCTGTGTTTCTGAGCCCTTTGCTGGGCCTCCCCACCAGACAGAAGATGGGTCCAGCCTCTGCCTTTCCCCTAAAGCCACCGCTCATGAGCCAAGATCAGATCTCTATCCGATGACCTAGAGCAGACAACTTTCTCTGGCTCCACTCCAAGCTCAAGGCCTGTGCCCACCTTGGAAAGAAAAGCGGCTTTTCAGGATGCCTGCATGAGTGTGAGGAGTAAATGCCTCTCCTCATTCCACCTGCTCTGGATTATTTTCAGCCTCTCAGGCATACATCCTCCTCCTCAACTCCTTTCCCATAAACAAACACGCAGGGGTAGATCCGGGTCAGTGACACTGGAGATGGCCAGCCCAGAAAATCCCAACACTTCTCCTCGCAGTCACTGTCTGTCTCTCAAAATAATTCAGGCTGGTTTTCCGGGTTGTAGAGTTTCATTTTTCCTCAATATGCTTTGTCACCATAAAATACACTTAAAGTCTGTAAAGTATTAAGAGGAGACGTTCAGGGTTTACTCTTCCCATCCAGCATTGTAACATTTCTTAAGGGTGGCACCTGGAGCTGGTCTTATGCCTCTTTCTTCTGTCTTCAGAGCAACAGGACCAGGTGCCTTTTGCTTGTGTTGTGGTTTAAAAACCTCTGGGCTCATTTTTTCCATGAGCTCTGACTGTCTGCTGATGCAAACAGCTGGCAGGTGTCCCACTCCCATCCACCTCTGTTGAGAGAGGGAGCCAGTAAGTGCAAAGAAATTCTCCAGGGTGTGTAATATTTCTTCCAGAAGTGGGTGTTTTGGGGAAGGAATTGGCCCATATTTACAAAATTATTTGAAAGGTAAGGTTGATTACAAAACAAAAAGAGAGAGAGAGAAGCAGCAATGGATAGACATCTTAAGGATGTATTTAAGAGTTAACCTTATAATTAATTTAATCCAGCATATACATATTACTGCAGTTCTCAGACTGGGTGCTGTGGCGCTGTGGGGCAGCACAGGGAACTCCTGCAGGTGCAGCAGGATATTTTAAATTTTGGGGGGAGCCCATAAAGTCTATGAGAAACTACGTGAACTGCTCACTCCAGGCAACTTACACTTTCAACATGAGATTGCACCCCATTTCTTCTGGCGATGCCATATCTTTGCAGAGTCGGGTTTTTGGAGGTTGCTGTGACAAAAAGCAGTAAGTGAAAATTAGCGTAGAACAGGAAATGTCCAGGCTTGAGAAGTTGTATAGTGCCGAACAGGGGAAACCATCCCACAAGTATGTAACTGTTATTAAGAATGAGATAAAACATTTTTTCTTTTAATTTATGCAGGTCATTTTTTAAAAAGCTACCAAGTTGTTAAGATGTAACTTTTTAAAAACAGTTGAGATAAAATTCACATCACATAAAACTAACCATCTAAAAATGTACAGTTCAACTGGGTAGGGCGGTGTGTACCTGTAGCTCCCTGGGAAGCTGAGGCAAAGAGGGTTGCTCGAGCCCAACAGTTCAAGGCCAGCCTAGGCAACATAACAAGATCCCCATCTCTAAAAATAAATAAAAAATAAAAATGTACAATTCATTTAGTGCAGTGCGTTCACAATGATGTGCAACCATCATCACCACCGTCCAATTTTAAAACATTGTCATTACCGGAAAGGACACTCCAACCCCTTCACTCCCCATTCCCTATGGCCCTCAGCTCCTGGAACCACCCATCTTCTTTCTGCCTCTGTGGATTTGCCTGTTCTGAATATTTGATATGAATGGACCATATGAATGTATGTATACCTACCATCCATATACAATATTGGATAGAAATGTATCATACGACTGTATCATACATATGAACTTATTTAAGTTTCATCCACATTACAGCATGTATCAGAACTTCCCTTAGGGATCCGGTGAATTTTCGCAGCATGCCGAGACTGCGTTTTGTTTATCCATGCATCCGTGGATGGACATTTGGGTTGTTTCCACCTTTTGCTATTGTGAATACTGCTGCCATGAATGTACAAGATTATGTGTGAACGCCTGTTTGCAATTCCACAGGCTAATTCTATATTTAACTTTTTGAGAAACTGCTAGACTATTTTTCCATCAATATTTTTAAAATTATTGGATCCTAACCACTGAATAAATGAAACCGCTGGACGTTTCCTTGGTCTAGGGATGCCATAAAAAGATTACTGATGTACTAAAGGTGCCATGTGCAGAGAACCTCTGATTTTTAGCGGCATTTGCTTGTACTTCTCAGGAGGCACTGTAGGGGGTGCTCTGGAGGGACTCTAAGTGGGGCTCACCCTTGAGTAACCAAAATATTGACTCAAGTTAATAGTACCATGCATTTTAGGGTGAGTGTCAGTAGAGAGGTAACCCCTAAACTATTGAGTGGCTCCCAGAAGGGTGGCGGCCAGCAGGAGGGGACCAGTGCTGTCTTAGATGGGTCACCCAGGAGGGCAGCTGTAAGGAGGTGATATGAAACTGGAAGCAGTGAGGGCAGAGGGATGACACAGCCCCCCAGGAAGAGGCAGCAGCAGTGCAGAGGGCCTGGGGAGGAGGGCGCTGGGTTGAGGAAGAAAGCAAGGAGGGTCAGGGTGGCTGCAGCAGAGACAGTGAGGGTAGCAGAGGCTGGCCAGGAGAGGTGGGCAGGGGTGGGTCGTGGAGAGCCTCTGCATGGTGGGGGAAGGGGCAGAGACTGCTCCGCCCCACGAAGCCTAGAGTGGAGGAGGCAGGGCAACGTGTGCACGGACTGGTGAGCTTGTAACAGAGGAATGTGACCAAGCCTGGGACTGGGGGAGACACCCATGATGGGCTGAGTGGGGCAGACCAGGCAGGCATCAGGGAGTGGTGCAAGGAGAGAGATTTCCAGGCCCCAGGACAGCGTGTGCAACAGTCCTGCAGCACCAAGCTGGAGGAACTAGGAGGAGCCCAGTCAGGGCAGAGGCGGCTGGAGGGCCCGGAGCAGCAGAGGCTGCAGGCCGGAGCTGGAGGGCCAGGCTCATTTCCACCCTGAAAGTGAGGCCAGGGGCGTGTTTTCCAGACATCCCACTGCAAGTGAAGAGTGGGTCCAAGAGGGCCAGGCTTGAGATAGGAATAGCACTCGGTGGTCGTGGGAGGATGGAAAAACCCAAACCACAGCTCAAACGAGTACCAGGCAAAGGAACCTCAGGATAATAGAAAACCCAAGTAAGGGAGAGAAAACAGCCGAAAGCCCTGTCAGGGTGACACGTCCAGGACGCTTCCAAGCAAACACAAATGAGGGATAAAAAGGGTGGTAATCAGGAGGTCCCTGAAATCTCCTCTGTTTTCTAAAATACTTAATGATTATTCCACCCCCTAATTAAAGAGAAGCCCACAAAATCAGAAACGCAAACTTCACTGCGTGTGACTTGTTCTCCCACACAAGTCCAAGCTCTCTCTCCAGTGCCCACTTTTCTCTTTGCAATAAAAGCAAATGGTGCCTTTCACACCATTACCACTTGTCCCTGAATTCTCCCTCTAGACTGTGTCAAGACACCCTGGCTGGGGCTAGGGTCTCATGGGTGTCTGGAGACCCTCCTGAGCCCTCTGGAGACAGGGTGACTGCTGTCGTGACCAGATGGGAGCGACCTTGACTGGGGTCCAGGCACTGGCTCAGGGGACAGAATCACAGGCAGGGAGGCTCAGGATGGAAGAGCTGCCAGGCTTGGTGACCAGACCTGTGGTGATGCTTCTAGACTCAAGAGGAGGCTACAATAACCAGGCCTAGGGGCCACATGTCTGAATTGTTGAAAGTTCTCCACCAAGCGAACAATGAATTAAATGAAGTGTGTTCTGTCCTCTGACTCTCACGCCTAGAGCACAGCTGAGGATTCTCAGCTTCTGGCCCCCGAAGAGCCCCTGCTCTTGCTGCCTTCAGCTCTGTCCTAACCCATGAATGGCCTCACTGGCACATGCGCGAACATCCGGGGCTTCAGGCTGAGCTCCACCCATGGCCCTTGCACACAGCTTTCTCTTGGCTGCACTTGGGGGCTCAGGTGCTCACACCTGTCGTGCAGTTGCCCTCAGGGGAATGAACACGTGCAGTGGCTGCAGGCAGCTGAGGAACATTTGAGCTGGGAATTTCAGCGTCCACAGAGCTTTCTTGATCTATGGGGGTGGGTGTCTCCTGGCCCCATGGACTCCAGGCACTGGGTACACAGGAAGGTCCAAGGAGCAGCAGACTGGAGCCCTTTAACATTCGGGGCCAGGGCAGGTTTGCCTCTTGTCCTGGTCAGGGTGGTGCTGGGACACAGGACTGGATTGAATGTGCAGTGGGGGCCATAAGCCACTCTGTCTTGGCCTTCAGAATGGAAAGAGCTTGTTCACAGAGACAGGAATGCTGCAAAGACCCAGTTTGGGGGTGAAAAGCAAAGACTTATCTCAAATGGGTAGAGGTGCCTTAGGGACATCCTACTGTGCACACCATGTTAAGTTTTGGGGGTTTTCCTCAGAGGAAAGGTCTGGCCTGCAGAGAGAAGCTTAGGGATCTTCGTAGAATACATGGAAGCTTAGTGGGCTTGGATGAGCTGCCTGGGGAAAAAGGGGAGGATCAGGGAGGCTCCAGATTGGGGTTTTAAGAAGCCCCACATTTAAAGACTACAGAGTGGAGGATGAGGGTGCAAAGGAGATTACAACGTAGCATTATTACAATTATAATTCATCCCCTGTCTGCTTGACGGCTTCTGCCATCAGACACAAGCCCCTAGGTAGCTGAACGGTACCCCTCATTCTGTATTCCCAGGACATGGAGTGAATGATCCTGCAGGAAGACTTATGGAACCACTGGGTCAAAGGAGGAGCTGTCTCTGATAAGGAAGTGTTTGTGTAAACAGAAAATATTTGCTTGAGTAAAAGAGCGAGGAGTTGGGTGTCAGGTGGAGATGGGTCTCCCAGAGGTGGTCTGGGAGCCCTTGCGAATCAGGCCCTCAATGTCTCCCTTAAATCGCTTTGTCAGAATTAGTGAAAGCAGAATCTCTGCAGTGAACAAGTTATATTGTTTTAGAAAATAACAGAACACACAGGGAATTCTCAAAAACAACCATGCAAGTGGTGGCAGGAGCGGCTGTTGTAGGGGAGTGAGGAGCCTGCTAGACAGAGAGGAAACTGGGTGCAGAGGCCTGGTGGGAGGGGACAGTGTTTCCAGGTGGCCAGCCCAGCTCAGCTTCGCTCCCCTGCCCCATGGTCATGCCGGCAGGTGGACCCCAGGGGCTCTGGCTTTATTCTGGGGCCTCTGAGAGCCAGGTGAGCCCATGTCGGCTCCACAATGTCACTGAGCCATATGCTTATGAGAGCTAAGTTACTCTAGGACCCTGAGAAGGACAAAGATGAAAATGATTCAGTTTAAAATCTCACTATTCATCCACAGCCTAGCATGTGCCACACACATATAATTATCATCTGCTTGGATCCCCACAGACATCTCGAAGCAGGTACCTCTATCCCACACATCAGGGACAGGCACATGCACCATGGTCGCATCCTGGGACCCCATTTGAGGCAGGTTGGCTGCAAACCCAGAGACCTCTCTATCCTGTCTTCTCCCTGGCCGGCAACCTTCACTGTTCCCTGTGGTACGATGTTAATGGCAGCTTCCCGACACTTCCAGACCAGGGACCTTGGGCTGCCTGCTGGGTCAGTGCTAAATGGCCCCCTATGAAGAAGGGCACAGCTTGAGGACCTGGAGCTCAAGGGATCACCTATTGAGATTCACAGTCAGGACATCCAGTATAGGAGGAAACCGGATTTGGAATTCTTCTGGGAAAGGGGCCAGGAGGCACACAGGGTAGTTGGGGAGTGGGGGCTTGCAAATATCAGCAGACAGCCCCCTTCCCCGACTCCTCCTTCCCACCTCCCATCCGCCATTGTCTCCCCTGGTCGTCCCTCTCCTCTTCACCCGCACTCCCAGGCGAGTCGACAGTCTCTCTGTGGAGCTTCATGCCCTCGGAGCTCACCTCCTGAAAACCTTCAAGTCTGCACCCCTACTGCGCCTCCGTGACTGCGCCCTGCTTTCCACCCAGGATCTGTGCTGATTGGTTTGTTTGTAACCACATCGGGCACATTGTCCATGTAGACACTTCATGAGGTTAATTAATATTGCCCCATTAATCCTCAGGACAGCCACCTCCCAAGTCTGAGATACACAACTTGCCCTATTATTCATTTCATCTTTTTCTTTAAATTGGTCCACTTTTCTTTGGCCCTAAAATGTATTTAAAGCGGAACTTTAAATTACTTTTATACTTGGAAATGCTAACCTTCCCAGCCTGGGACCAAGGACTGCTAACATAAACAGCAATTGCGCTCCCGGAATCCCAGCGGGTCTGGAACTCGAATTCACAATTCCTGTAAAGGCGTTTGTTTTTCTTTTACCAGTTGTCATGTGAATCAGTAAAGCACTTCAAAGTCTGCAGAGGAGCCGGATACCAAACCAGGTTCCTGCAGCCCAGCCCGTGATCTTTGGACTCGATCTGCTCACAGCTGGGAGCTGGCTATTTTGGTCTCCAGGGGCTCTGGTCTCCAGTCCCAGGCACCCGGTACTGAGCCAGCAGCAGACACTCCATAAATACTTGTCAAATGAAGGACACAGATGATTAAATATATGAAATTGGAGCGTTTGATTACTTGACGGTGTGGGCTGTTAGTCAGCCCCAGCAGCGGAGCTGTGTGCCTTGGAGACTGTAGAGGCAGAAAGGTACTTTGCTAGAGCTGAGCCCCGGAAACAGTGCAGATGATTCACTTTCCAGTCCATACATTTTTTTTTTCCCACCAAAATAATAACTATGTTTACTTCCAAGTTATCTTCACAGATTCAAAACTCCAATTATTTTTTAAAACATTAGTTCAAATGTAAGTAACATTTGTGACAAGCTTAAAACAACTATTTGCCACTCCAGCCTTAAGGAGACCAGTTTTAATTTCCAGAGTATGTGGGAAAGGAAGTGGCTCCCTGGTGCCCCCAGGAGGCCCCCGAGCAAGCATCGTCATGTTGGGATGTGTGAGTTCGCTCCAAAGAGCGGCCGGATGGGAGCGTGGAGGCAGTGGGGAGACGCGGCTCCCCGCTACAGGCTGTGAAAGAAGGTCCGTGCCCGATTGGAAGGGGGAGCCTGGAGACGCTAGGTCTGCAGCTTCCAATGCGCTGACTTGGGGCAGCCTCTCTCTTTCCGAGTGACTAACACAAAAACACAGTTAATGTCGTTAAAATACCCTCTCCTTTAGCTCCTCCCTCCTGTCTTCATTATTCATCTCCTGTGGCCAAAAATAAGCCTTCACTCACTGTTGCGTCTCAGGAATGTGTGAGTGTTTTCTGAGGTGTGGACGTGTGCGTGATCTGTGATGCACTTCGGCCTCTAACCCAAACATCCTTCCAAGGCTGGAAATTTTTTTTTTTCCCATATGTGAAAAAAAAATCTTTCCTTTTCAAACCATCTGTAAAAAGAGGCTGTTATTTAGGAAAGGATGAGGGAACTCTTGCATTTGAAATGTACTTTAGATTTGCTGTTGGGTAATTTTTTTTAAAAAGTTACTTTCTAAGAGGAAACTCGTGTAAAAAAGCAAGACATGAACCTGCAGGGAATTAGGCTGACGAGTGAAGAAAGCCAATTTCAAAAAACTAGGCGCTGCATGATTCCTGTATCTAAACATAATATTTCCGAAATAAAACAATTTTAGAAATAGAGGAAAGATTAGTGATGCCAGGGCTCCGGGCTGCGGCTGTAAAATCGCCACAGGAGGGGCCAGGTGGGGGTGGGTACGAGAAGCTACACAGATGATTACATTGTGTAAACCTAATACATGCAAAGGAAGACGAATAAAACAGGGCAAAACTAATAAGATCGGTGACTGTATCAAAGTCAATATCCTGGCTGTGAGACTGTACTTTTTTTTGATAAAGTTTTGCAAAGTGATAGCACTGGGGGAAACTGGGCAAAGTGAATGATTTCTTCCAACGGCATGTGACTCCGCAATTAAGGGAAAAAAAAGCAAAGAAAAGCAGGGCAGCTGATGAGCACGTCGAGGCCCTTCTCACGCCCTGAACACCCAGGGGAGAGCGCAGTGACCCCGCGCGTCTATTCATCTGTCTGCAGTCACCCGGCGCTGGCAGGGAAGTGGGCGGGGAAGAGGGGCGGGGCGATCGACGGAAGTGACGTAACGGGGCGGGCCGCGCACCTGGGCACCTGGGCGGCCGCGGCGGCGCTGGCTAGACGCGCGCGATGGAGGGCGACGGCGGGACCCCGTGGGCCCTGGGGCTGCTGCGCACCTTCGACGCGGGCGAGTTCACAGGCTGGGAGAAGGTGGGCTCGGGTGGCTTCGGGCAGGTGTACAAGGTGCGCCATGTCCACTGGAAGACCTGGCTCGCCATCAAGTGCTCGCCCAGCCTGCACGTCGACGACAGGTGAGCGGCCCGGGCGGGGCGCTGGGGCGGGCGAGGCCGGAGCCGGGGTCGGGGTGTCGGGTCCTGGGGTCCTGCCTCTCTCTCCCTAACTCACCCCTGGAGCAGCTTAGGGGGGTAAACCAATTGCCGGCGAAGCCGCGGGACTCCGGCAGTGACCACTCGGCCTGTCCCGGCCGGAGGGGCGCGGGGGCTTTGGCGAGCCCGGGCGCGATCGCGCACATCGGGGCCGGGTCAGGCGGCTTCTCTGGGGTTCCTCGGGGGCCGCGTCTGCCCGGACGTCCGAAGGCGCCCAGTCGTGCTTCCTGACACTCCCCGAATGGCCCCGGTTTTTTGGGGTCTCCAGCTCGCCTTGCGCCTCGGACCCGTGCCCTTGGGAGGCGCGTCCGGCCCGCCCGGGACCCACCGGGGAGTTGCGGTCTGCACAGGGCTTAGAAAAATTGCTGTGTGGGCCTCTGGGCTTTGTGAGTGGAGTTAGCCTTCGTTCGACTTACTTAGTAATTTACGTTGGAACACAAATTGGTGTAAGACAGTAATTATTTCGGTCGGAAGCTTCGGCTTGGCTCGGGCGAGGTTTCCCGGGCGCCCGACGCTTGCGCGTTGGAACTCCAGGGCTCGGACCTGGCAGTGGGGTCCGGCATGGGGTCTGGGGTGTTGATCCGTCCACCCAGCCCCTTCTCGCCGCACACTCTCCTTTTAGCTGACTTAATTTCGAGACCGAACCGCTGGGGAAGGGCCTTGCGTTAATGCTCTGTGGCCGTGCCATGGGGCCCTCCTGCAACCCATTTTCTCTGTCCAAAAGTCAGAATGAAACCTGTCTGTACCTAGTACCTAGCAGGAGTGTTCAAGGTAACAAAGACGAATGGGAAGGACGCAGAGCCGCCCCTCTTAAATTCGGTGGGTCGATTGTCGTCTGTGCACAATTTGAGAGGTAGGGCGAATGTTCTTGAACAGCACCTTTTTGTTGTTGTAGATTTCACTGTTTACAGTTGATTTTGATGGTTTATATGTAAGGCTTAATTTAGCACATTTTAATTACTTATCCTTTAATGAAGCTTACATTCTACATGGAAGCTATGCTTGTATTTTACCTAGAGATTCCCTGGACACATACACTCAGAAGCGGCTACTTTTAAAAATACCATTTAGCCTTTGCTGCCTGGCAGACCTGGTTTTGAATGTTTGGCTGATTGAGTGATGGGGCCGCTAAGCCCCAGCTTCTCTGCAGAATCGTTGTGATGCTTGTGTCTGGGGTGGGAGCGCGTGCTGCAGCCCCATGTCGTGACTATGACGCCTCTGTGGATGAGAGACCCGTCCTCTCCCTTTGCATTTTCGTCCTTGGCTAGGAGACTACACAGCAGAGCTATTGGTGGCTTTTTGCCGTAACCTTCAAATGCAGTGTTTCTTGGAAACATCAATAGAGTGTCATCCAGTCACCACTAGTTCAAAGGTGAGATGCTGGCCCAGGCTGTGCACTTTTTCTCCCCTGCCCCAGATCCTGGGAACTTCTCAGGCCAGGAGGGGTGCTGTGGTTATTTTGATGAAATCCAAACCACTTTGAGTACCAGCCAGTGGTTAGGTTCTGAAAGGGAACCCTCTCCATAGGGGCATTCGTTTTCTCTCTTGGGGATGTGTGTCTGACAGTCTTGTAGTTGCAGCGAGCTTTAATCATCAGCGAAAATTTTAACACCACTTTCTTGTATTGGAAGAGCAAAGTAAACAAGCACCTCCCCAGACTGACTCACCAGCTCACATCCTTAGGATCTTCTGTTATTTCTAGCGACCAGTCCCCATATCTTGGGTGGCCTAGTTGGAGGGAGGCTTTCTACACTTGAGGCGGATCACTTAGGATATTGCATAGCTTGGTTGAAAAGTGTTTTGTACTTTAACTGGAAGCCTTTCCTGCCCTGCCCAAAGCAGACACGTGGTGGCATGTCAGGTGGCTAGGTCGAGGTCAGCATCGCCTAGCAGGAAGCATTTCACCTGCTGTGCTCTCCTGGGCCTGGTAGAGCAGGTTGGGGCTTTGCCGTGTGCAGCAGTGGCTGATCTTTCTGAGAAGATGGTCAAACCCCGGCTGTTTGCGAAGTTGATTCCTTTAGGTTAATTATTAACTGTATTCGGCTTGAGGTTCTTGTTAGGAATGTACATCAGTCCTGCTGTGCCTTAAGGTAGTTGCTGTGTCATGTGCCCTGCCAAATTTCTCAGTGTTTTTCTGACGAGCTGCCTCCCACCCCAGCCCCTCATATTTGCAAGATGTTCCCTGAATTGGGAGATAGGATTTTCCTGGGGTCTTTGTGTGCAGCCCCCAGCCCTGAACCCCTTCTGCCTAAGTCTTGCTTCTCTTCTCGGAGGGACAGCCCCTCTCACCCCTGCCACATGGGTCTGAGCCTTTTCCAGGCTGCCTGGGGTCAGTTATGGTCCTCTCCACTTGTTGCGTAGGAGCCACCACAGGTACAGGTGCAGGTGAGGCTGATTTTCACTGGCCAAGGCTGCTTGCCTCTCAAGGTGGTCTGGGGTCTCCTGGCTCCCTGCAGCTCCCCTGGGCCCAGCCTTTAGTCACCCCTTGGCCACAGCACCTGCCCAAGACTTCTTTGATTAGCAGGCTGTGCCAGGCCATGTGAGCATGCTTTTCTATGCAAGAAAGGTCGGGGGGCTGCCTAGCCCCTAGACACTTGGCAGGGCTCCTGGTAGTTCACAGGTGATACCCCACTGATCTGAGGTTCCCTTCGTCATGGGGCTTGGTGCCTCGGAGGGTCCTATGGGGTGGCTTTGGAGAGACAGCTGGCCTCCCTGGCTGACCCTCATTGTGGGGAGTCACAGGGCCTAGGGTGGGGTGTAGGGATGGGTGCTGTGACCAGTTTGGAGAGAATAAAGTGATCCCAAAGGCCCCGTTCTTCCCCTGCCAGCCACCCCGCGAAGGGGATGCTCAGAAGAAGCCAGTGCCTGCGGGGCGCCGGCTGGGAGCCACTCCTGCTCCTGCCGCATTCAGCCCTGGCTGGTCGGGGCGAGCCTGAGCAAACCCCAGGTTTGTAACAACAGAGCTGACAATTGGACAAGCCCATTTCTTGTCAGTTTTAAAAATAGCCGTGTGGGAACCCCTCCGAGGCTCCCTGGGAACATAATTGGATTCATGTGCAGAAGGCCTCACTGCGAGGCATCAGCTAACAGATGATGAAACACTTTTCCGGCTACATTTTCCCAAAGGTAGTTCCTAGGTTTCTCCTTAGGAGCTCTTTGTTACCTGAGCGGTCTCACCGCCTCCCCCACCTCCCTGCTTCTCACTTTTCCCTTCGTTTACTGCTTCTCCACTTGCACAAGACCACGTCCAGGGGTTGTTCTTTCCCCCTTTCCAGGTTGCGTGCTTCCAGGGGAAACCGCAGCTGGCCTGTTCCACAGGTCTTTGGGGTTTCTGAGCCTGGAGAAGAACCCTGGGACTTTAGGAAGTTCCTTTTAGAAATGGTTGGTGTGATGATATTTCTCGTATTTCTTGCTACTCCAGTGCCCTCCCTAGGAGGGGGAAATACACTTTGGCTAGCCCTAAATGAGGAGAAACCCGAATTCATGTAAGTGCTACTCATCACATCTTTAAAAAGCTGAACCACAAGTTGATCCTAATTAATGCTCAGAGATTTTTCATGTGGAACCCAAAACAGGGCCCAGGGGACTGTGGGGCGGGGGCTTTGCCCGTTCCTGCACGGAAGCAGAATTAGCAGCGCTTTCCTCAGCAGGCAAGGAGAGGGGAACAGGGCGCCACCCCCACTGAACTGTGCCTAAGCCTATCAGCGCTTGGAGCGAGGCACAGTTTTTAGGTTGTGTTTTAATTAACACCGGCGAGAGAGGGTTCTGGTCAACCCAGAAACGCTGACCTCACTGTCAACAGTAAGAAATGCGATTTGGAGACAGTGCGAACGTGACTATGTGATGTTCCATGCTCCCTGGCCGCCACCCCAGCACCTAGGCTGGATTCGGCATCTTTCCACGTCTTAAAATAATGATAATAATAAATCTACATTTCCTTTTGTGTGGTCATCAAAATAAGCCAGAAACACTGCTTAGAAGAACAAATGTATTTAAAAAAATAGTGCCATTGCTAAAAAGCAATTGGTGGGTTCTTTCTGTGCTCAGAGTACCTGAGCACTTCGTAACCTCCCTCCATCAGAGAAGCCTCTTCCTGCAGCTTGCCAGGAGGCCCTTTCAGGCTTATTGAATTGCAGATGCCGCTGGGCGACACCCGACCCCAGGAGGGCTGGAGCTTCCTAAAGCCACTGGAGTTTCCCAGATGTCACCTAGCGAGCACCTGAAGAGAGGCTGGAAGGAGGGGTCGTGTGGGTTTTGGCCAGTGGTTACTGGATGGTAAACAGTATGGAAAGTTTCTGAGGATATGCCGGTGCTTCTGAACGAAATCCATGCTGGTAGGCAAGAGAGCCGCTCCACCTCCACTCCTGGGCCTCAGATCTTCCACGGGGCGGTCCCAGGACCCCCTTCCTCAGCTGGAATCCTGTCTACCCCAAGCCAGTTTGGATCGTGCTGTCACAGAGAAGACACTTTTGTCCACGGAAACAATGACTTTTTTTTTCCAGGACAGCTGATTTTCCTCGTGGAAAATGTGTGGCCCGTGGAAGGGGGAAGTCGTGCTCGGCTCCCTTCAGGCAGTTGTGCAAAGATGGGGTGGACTCCGTTAGGAGATTCTAGCAGGGATCCGCTTTCGGGACCCAACCGGCAGCAGTGGCCCTTTTTTGTTTGTTGTTTCTTTTAAAGTAATGTAAATGGGGTCTCTGTTCTGCAGATAGGGCCCGGGGCAGGGAGAGTAAAGTACTTGCTGAACTCGGTGCGCTGGGGAGGGGTGTGCTCTGCCGCCAGCCCGTAGCTGTTAGAGTTGCTAATGAGCTCGCTCTGCAATCAGAAGTCACCTGAGTTTTATGTATTAAGCCCTTGGGCAAAAAGAAGAAAACACTATTTGCAGAGTGGCTCAGAGCTTCCACTTGATAAGCTACTCAGCCTTCCTTTGATTGACTTTGTTCTCAGAATACGTGTTTGTTATCAGTCAGCTTTGGCTTAGAGAGTTCACACTCAGAATGTCTACTAAATGTAGAAAAATGACCCTTGTGAATGGCCAGCCTCTAAACACCTGAATTGTCATTTCCTCAAAACCCTCCGGCAAGGAGGGCGTGCCTCACAGGGTTGCACAGTGGATGTGGGTCTGAGTCCTGTGTTAGGACTTTGGCCCGCTCCCCGGGGCAGAGTGTCTGGAGGAGGGAGGCCGCACTGGTAGGGGAGGGGCGGCAAGCTGGCCACATTTGAGCAATGGGAAACAGGCAAATCATAACTCTGATTCTTAACAAGACAGAAGACAGAAGCAGCAGCTGGTGCCATGTCCCAGTCCGACAGTTTGGAAGTCAGCGGCTGTTGCTGGGGTGGAAGTTGTGCTTGTATTCCTTTAAATAACAAATGAGGGCCTCAGCCAACCGGTGTTCCCAGAGGAGGAGAAAGGCCAGGAGCTGAGAGGTGTCATTTTCCTTCTTTGGTGAACGGTTTCATTTTAGCTGATGCTTGACATTGGCATCAGGCCCTCTTCTTTTTTTCCCAGTGCTCATTGAGACTGGGAACTGGGTTGAGAGTCCCCCCATCCCTTGATGGGTCCCAGAGCCTGGCCCACGCTGGTGGCTGCAGGGAGAGGGATTTCCCCTGGAGGGAGGGAGCAGCCGATGGTATGCTGGTGATGGGGCAGCTTTCAGCTCAGCCCAGGGACCCCCACAGGCCAGCACTGCACACTGGTGGGCATCTTGTTTTCCATTAATTGGTCATTTAACCAGAGTGCTAGGAAAAGCAGGCCATGCTACCCTCTGTTTTGTCTCATAATAATTTCACATTCATTCCTGATACCTGCTTCACTTGTTCCCAAGGCCAGTGGGATTCTTTGCTCCTTGAGTGTATTCAGACACACTCTTGACCTGCCCACCCCCCACACCCCCCCAGCTGCTTCTCCTGGGGTACTCCTACGTCCACCATGGGGGGCTGCCTAGCGACCCCTCGTACAGCTCCAGAGAGGTCCTGTAAGCCTTTCTCCTCCACATGCAGTCAGTGGACCCGTCCGGCAGATTCTTCCTACGGAGTGTGTGTGCTCTGCTGGCTTCCCCTCTCCGCTCTGCCAAGCCCAAGGGGGTCCACAGTGACCGCTCTGCTTTGCTGGCCTCCCGGGTGCCCCTGGACTCTGTGCAGGTCTCAGCCTTCCCCACTCTCTCAGGGGCCCTTTCCGACGCTGACTTCTGACTTTGGGTCTCTCTTGATTCTCCATAGCTCCCTGGACCTTCCTTTCAAGAGGCTTAGATTTTTCAACCACACTTCTCTTTTGGGGATAATTCTCCATCTTCTCCCTTAGAGGGTACACGTAAACCCCGTGAAGACAGGAAAGGGACCTCCTGTCTTTAGTTCTGACATATAGTGAATTCCAGCGAGCGCTTGCCAGTACACAGAACTGCTTAAAATAAAGGTCAGGTGAGTGCTAGGGGTACTGAAGTGGTGATTCTGGACAGTAGTAGTTTGTTGGCTGAAAATGCACTCACTTGGTTTACATCAGGGTTATTAAACTTGGCACCACTGGCATTTGGGGCTGAGTAATTCTTAGCCTTGGGGCTGTCTTATGCATTGTAGCATGTTTGGTAGATCCTTCAGTTGTGACAACCAGAATCTTTCCAGACATTGCCCAGTGTTTCTTGGGGGGTGAAGTTGCCTCTGATTGAGAACCAGTGGGGCTATGCCCTGAGACGCAGAGCCCTAGCTGCAGGGCTCGCATTGTGGGGGGCAGACAGACTGAGATCTCCAAGCCTTTGGTACCTGTCCCATGTATGGGAATTTCCACAGCAGGAGCTAAACAGTAGGATCCCTGGGTTCCTGCTGGCCTTTCCTGCGGGGGAAAGTGTTTTCACTACCGTAAGGGAAGCCTGGGAGGGGCTGAATCTCACAGGGGAGGTCAGATCATTAACAAATGGATGCGGTCTGTTGGCACTGTTTTGTTTTGGATTCTCCAGCAGGTGAGGAAATGGGAGCCACTGAGTGATTTCCCAGCACCTGCTCCAGGGTTTGTCACTGGGAGGGGCAGGCCTGTGTCCTGGCTGCAGAAGAGCCCCCTGCTGTGGCAGTGGAGACTGGGTTATAGGCAGGGACTTGCGCTGGACTCTGGATTCTGGGGGAATTACCTGAGGGCCACCCCGGCCAGCTGCCTTGTGTGGCCTGTGTGTGGACATGGAGCTGCTGGGTTTCCTGCTCTAGGAGGTCAGATCTCTCCAAGTGTGGTTCTGAACGTTTCCTTTAGGGAGCTTATTATTATATTATTAGAAAGCAGATTGGCCGGGGACAGTGACTCATTCCTGTAATCCCAGCACTTTGGGAGCTGAGGCAGGCGAATCACTTGAGTCCAGGAGTTCAAGACCAGCCTGGCCAAGATAGCAAAACCCCATTTCTACTAAAAATACAGAAAATTAGCTGAATGTGGCACACCTGTAATCCTAGCTACTCTGGAGGCTGAGGCATGAGAATCACTTGAACCCGGGAGGTGGAGGTTGCAGTGAGCCAGGATGATGCCACTGCACTCCAGTCTGGGCCACAGAGTGAGACTCTGTTTCAAAAAAGAAGAAGAAGAAAAAAAAAGCAGATTTTCCAGCCCCAACCTGGAACACATTCTCAAGGAGCGAGGCCTGGGAACCAGCATTCCAGCCAGCTTCCTGGGTGCTTTCTACCATGTCTGTGTTTGGGACTGCTGACCTAGATCCTCCATGGCCAGCGTGCATCCTCGGATTCAGCCTCTTACCCTGAACGCATTCTGAGACTTTTGACCCATGACACTAATACAGACCGTTGCACTGGGATTCCAGTCTGTGAAAACACAGGCTGTACCAGGGAAGTGGCCTTAGACCAGAGGTTGGCAGACTTTCTCCACAACGCGCTAGAGAGGCAACATTTTAGGCTTCGCAGGCCGCAGGGCCTCTGTTGCAAGGACTCCTCTCCCCTTTGAAGTGCAAAAGCAGCCACAGCCAGTATTTAAATGAATGGGTGAGACTTTCTTCCAGTAAAAGTTTATACAAACAAGGTGGCAGGCTGTGGGCAACCATTTGGCAGTTTCTCAAAATGTTACACATAGAATGTGACCAAGCAATTCTGCTCCTAGGTATATATCCAAAATAATTGAAAGCCAGGTCTCCAGGCGTTTGTCCCCCAATGTGTGCAGCTGTACAGCATTATCCACAAGAGCCAAAAGGTGGAAATGGCCTGCACCCACGAACAGATGAACAAAACGCAGTACATTTCATGCAGCGGAATATTATTCAGCCATGAAAAGGAAGTTTTCATATATGTTACAGCGTGAATAAACCCTGAAAACATGCTTAATGAAGCAAGCCAGGCACAGAAGGGCAAATTTTATATGCTTGCACATATATGAATTTGCCTAGAATGTAGAAAAGAGGTTACTGAGGATGGGGGTGAGGGAAGGAGTTACTGGTTAATGGGTGCAGACTTTTTGTTGAGGTTGATGGAAAAGTTTTGGGTATAGATAGTAGTGATGGTTGTACCATATTGTGAATGTGTGTAATGCCAGGGAATTGTACACCTGTGAATGGCTAAAATAATTAATACTATGTTATGTCTATTTTACTACATTTTATCTCTCTCTCTGTATATATATGTGTGTGTGTGTGTGTGTGTGTGTGTGTATAAAATTAGAATTTCCCTCCTTCTCACTTCTGATAACCCTGTGTCGCACAGGTACATTTCAGCAGCCTCAGGACAGAGATTCTGGAAAGCCCTGCGTTAGTGATGTGACAGTAAAGTGTGCCCCGTGTGTGTGCACTTAAGCCATTTGCTCAGCCCTCTGGAGCCAGTCGTCTTCTGGCCAGGTTGCTGTTCTGTGTTTGTGGCTGAGTGACCACTGCGTGTTCTTCATGCCTTTGAACTTTTTCAGGGAGCGCATGGAGCTTTTGGAAGAAGCCAAGAAGATGGAGATGGCCAAGTTTCGCTACATCCTGCCTGTGTACGGCATCTGCCGCGAACCTGTCGGCCTGGTCATGGAGTACATGGAGACGGGCTCCCTGGAAAAGCTGCTGGCCTCAGAGCCATTGCCGTGGGATCTCCGGTTCCGCATCATCCACGAGACAGCGGTGGGCATGAACTTCCTGCACTGCATGGCCCCGCCACTCCTGCACCTGGACCTCAAGCCCGCGAACATCCTGCTGGATGCCCACTACCACGTCAAGGTGGGGAGCCGCACGGTGTCCGAGGGAGCTGGGCAGGGGGGCCTGTGTCTTGGGGAGCAGGGCATCAAGCGGTGAAGCCCTGAGGTCAGGACACAGTCGGAAGAGGAGGTGGTTCTTCTTGGAGGAAAGAACTTGAAACCAAGGACTTTTGCAGCATGAGGACTCCAGGAGTCTAAGCTTGTCCTGGTCGGTATGAAAACCACACGCTGTGTAGCTGGAGGGTGGGCTTGGTGAACACGGGGGCTGTTCCCCCAAATCCTGGCATATGACTCATTCTGGAAAAAGATTGCAGGTTTGTGGGTTTTGGTCTTATGAAATCAGGTTAGAAATCAGCCCGTGGGCCAGGTGTGTCCTTGCGAGACCTCAGGCTGTGCAACGAAGGGACGCGTTTCCCTCAGTGTTTTCAGGAGCTCAGGGTGGTGGGAATGTGGGGGTTCTCTGCAGTGGGGTCCTCACAGTGCTGTGGAAACAGGCTGTGAGGAGGGTCTCGTTGCCTCTGTCTGCCCCTGCGTAGAGTGCGGAGGAGCAGCGTGCTGTATTGGTGCAAGGCCTGGGAGCCGGAGCTTGCTTTTGCTTTGCTGATTGGTTTTTGAAACAGAAAAGTAAGAGGGATAATATAACTGAGAACCAGCGTTGCTGCTGGGCCTTGGCAGGTGTTAGCATCATCACCTTTGCATCAGGGCTGTATTTCCTTGTATCTCCCGTGATGGCCTCATGGCTAGGGTTGTACTGTCGTTGACATGTGGTGGTTACACCTGGCACGCTGTAGTTTTTCCCACGTGGTGATGTTCACATGCTCTTGGGAGGCCCAGGGTGATATGCTGGTCTACACGACACTGGTGTCTGCCCTGGGAGTGAGGAGCCGAGAGCCATGTAATTCATGCAGGGGACAAGCAGAGAAGTCCCCGCCTGGCTTGGCTGTGCTACTATTCCTGGTGGCACAGCACTTCCAGGCCAATCTGATGGCTTGACCATTAATTAGGATAGACCTGAATTCAGGGCCCAGCCCTGCCCCTGAGCTCTTGGTGGGGATGGGAGTGGTGGCCCATGTGGCATGTGCACGGCCGCTCCCTGTGCCCAGACTCTGCGGCCGAGTGCATCTGGCGTGCCTTGCTCAGCCAGGGCGGCGGTGAGGAGGTCAATTTTTCACTTTGGGCAGTAATTATAAGTTGTCTCTTAGGTAGGTGTTGCCCAGTAATAAGATTTCAGCTAGAAGATGAAGCACTGTCCTGCTAAGTGAAGTAGGAAGTTGAGATAATGGAGACAGAAATCAAGTGACTGGGCTTGAGTGGGCTCTAGGGTGGCTTCCTGCATCTGCTCATGTTCTGGGACCCCTGGGATTCCCGTTTCCTGTGACGGGCAGGGCTGGGCCTCACATGCAGACCCTCCATTCCCGCCAACATTTATGGGCTCGTTTCTAGGTAGCTTCGACCCTGGGGCCCTAATAACTGGTAAGGTCTGCTGTGCAACATGCACTAAATACCAGAAAGGGCATGCCAGAGGCTTCACCTGCGGGAGCTGCCCTCATCCTCAGAGCAGAGGTGCAGAGTGGACGGTGGCCTCTGGTTCTTGCTGAGTCTCGGCTCAGAGTGAGTAAATTAGCAGCCAGGATCGTCCAGCTGTAAGTCGTGGAGCGGAGACCTTGATTTCCACCTGGCCTGCCACTGTGCTTGACATGAAAGAAACCAAATGACCACTGCACGTAGCGGTCACTTGGGGGCAGAGTATGTGACTTGCAGGCAGGGCTCGGAGGCAGCCCTGTGGGAGGGGGTGGGAGTGCTCCTGGGGCTGGGCCTTCACACGGGGTGGGGCTTTTCTGCACTCAGGAGTCGGGGGCAGGCAGCAGCAGAGCGTTTAGGTGAAGGAAACAGCCCAAGAGACGCAGGGAGAGCTCTGGGCTTTCTTGCAGGGTTAGCAGGCAGCAGGGCTTCCCTGTCTTTCAGGATGGCTGCAGCAGACAGATACTGCCTGGAAATGCTTTCTCAGGGAGGCTGCTGTGGAAGGCACACCAGGTGCTGGCCAGGAAGTGACGGACATCTCTGCCTGGCGCCCCTGGGACATCTTAAGGCTCTGTGTACCCTGACAGGCTGCAGGAAAGATTGCTTTTGTGTGACATCCTTCTTAATCAGGCATGTTAGTCACCATCAAGAAGCCCAAAAACAAACAGAAAAATGTATTTACATGACATACTTATTTTTTCTTAGAAATAGCTAGAGTGTTGGGGTTCTAAGAGTCAGCACCGTTGTTCCTGAAGACAAAGTGTGGAAGCTCTGCATGGACTGGCCACTGGGCTTCTGGGCAGTCCTCAGTAGACAGTTATTCAATGCAGGAAAACTTTAATCTAGAATTCTGAAATTAGATCTTAAGTCGCCATTCCAGTCCTGCCATTTGCCTCTGAGATGGGCTACCTCGGTGCCCAGGGCTTGATTCAAACTGAAAATATCACAGCAACTGTCTGCTTCACAAAGTATATAAATATAAATAGTATATAAAGTAATAGTATCAAATTACTACTTGATATTATTCAACATTAAATATACTAAATACCAATATTAAGATATTAGTTGGAATCAGTTTCAAGTTAAAAATGAAATAACTTGGTTTAAAATCTCAGGCTGCATTTATATGTCCAGTTAGCCCAGAACAGACGCTTTTCAAAGGGTCACACGTGGGTCGCGTTCTGCTCTGTCTTTCTTTTAAAGGCAGCAAAGCCCCGGCAGGCCACTTTTTTAGTCTTGACAGCTGGACCTTGAAGTTGAAGGGCCGTGTGCTTGGGGGCAGCTGTGAGCCCTCAGCTCTTAGAGATGCAGAGTCGGGTGCTGATGATAGTGTTTGTAAGTGTGGAGGCATTTGCTGGTCAGAGTGGATGCCACAGTGGCTCGCTGTTAAGGACACGGGGCAAGGGGCAGCTTGGGTGGGAACATGAGGAAGGGTGGAGGGGAAATGCAGCTGGCCTGGGGTCTGAGATGTGGAGGGAGGAGAACACAGAGAGTCAGCAACCCTCCCAGAATTCTCAATTCCGAGCTTGCATTTTGTTGCCAGAGGTTTTGCAGGGAATTGCTGCTTATTTTCTTTTCACCAAGTATAGTCTGAGTGGCTGGCTCTGTCCGACACAGAGAGGAGGAGAAAAGGCTGCAGGGCTGGGGAAGCACCAGGCTGGGATCTCTGCCCCAGTCCCTCTCATTTTTTCTTTTCTTTCTTTCTTTTTTTTTTCCCTAATGATCCCAGATGTCATTTAATTTTCACAACAAAGCTACAGGAAGGGTACTGTTATTGCCTCCTTTTATGAAAAAAGGAAACAGGCACAGAGAGGCTAATCGTCCAGGACCACAGAGCTACTAACTTGTACAGGCAAGATTAGAACAGTGAGTCTGATCCTTAACTAACCGTGAGAGGGTGATACTTTTTTCCTACATTCAGCCATACAGGGGGATGAAGTCCTATAAATTGTGTGATGCTTTCGTTATTATTGTATTTTATTTTACTTTTCATTCCGGGATACATGTGCAGGACGTGCTGGTTTGTTACATAGGTATATATGCGCCATGGTGGTTTGCTGCACCCATTAGCCATCTAGGTTATCATCTAGGTTTTAAGCCCTGCATGTATTAGGTGTTTGTCCTAATGCTCTCCCTCCCCTCTTCCCCTGTGCACCGACAGGGCCCCACATGTGATGTTCCCCTCCCTCTGTCCATGTGTTCTCATTGTTCAACCCATTTCTGAATTTGAAGGCTTTCAAGCCGCCAATCACTGTTGAACTGAAACTTCCTGTACTCGAGCTTATTTGGAGAGTTAGGACACGTTGTGTCCCAGTGTCCAGCTGCCGCCGAGGTTTGCACAATCGGGTGATGGCGTTCCTCTGGGGAGCTGACGCTTTCCCTGGGGTGCAGAGTGTGGCTCTCAAGGCGGTGCAGGCCTGAAGACCCTGGGAGAAATGGAAGTGGGAGGACATGAGAGCCGCTGGGGTTGGGGCCTTATCCTGGTGCTCCTAGCTGCAGACGAGGAGGGCCGGTCCCTGCTCACAGGCCTTCCCCCGACCTCCCTGCAGATGTGCTCAGGATCCCTGGAAGCCCGAGTCATGGGTCATAAATTCTCCCTGCTGTTTGGTGCTGATGACAGCAGCCCTATTGGTTCACCACATGGGCACGGCCAGCCCAGAATTAAGGCCTGACTCAGCCTCATTTCCTGTCACTCCATGGGTGTGTTCGAGAGGAGCTCAATGAAAAGGATTTTTTAAAAAATCCATATGCCTTGAAGGAGAGTTGAGGGCGGCACTCCCCCTGGATCAAGAGTCCTACTAATGCTAATGACTTGTGGCTTCATCCCACACATGGTTTTCAGCAGCTTCAGAGGGGACTGAGTTACACTGGAGAGGGGAGGACAGTGGCAGGAAAGGGGATGCCCCTGAGAGAGGTCAGGCCAGGGGTCTGTGAAGTCTCCCCAGTGAGCTCCAAGGTCACCTTTGCCCGAGGGAGACCTGGGACCTGCCTCCCCCGAATGCGGACGCTAAGGGCATTCCTGGAGGAGCTGGTGGCTGGTGCTCCTTGGGGCCTGGGCCCTGCCAGCAGAGGTGTTTATCAGACCTTTGCTTGAACACGTGTGTTTGAAGCAGCCAGCCAGTGTCTGATCACAAAACACTCCAGATGGACGGGGCTGCGAGGCGTGTGTGTTGTTTGCTTTAAAGTTTAAGCTTCTGAAGGTATGTTCCCCTTTAAAGGACTTGCAGCCACTTGCCCGCCAGCCTCCCCAGCTGGCAGGTTGCATAACCAGCTCCCCGGCTTCCCGAGGAGCAGACCTGATCTTTACATGTGTCTCTCTTTACCTGAACCCTCTAAGGCTTGCTTTTTTCCCTTTATGCCAGCTCAGCTGGCTGTCAACCACAGTGGCAAACATGACGCCTTACAGAAGGTGGATTCTAATTCTTCTTGAGTTCTGTCTCAGAGAACTCCTTCCTTACAGTACAATTCTTTAACCTGCCCGTCAAATGTGCTGCTCCTATGCCTCCGGGCTTGCTTCTGCCCCAGAATCTGTCTCCCTCCCTGCCTGGGGCAGGGCTACCTGGAGAGGCACAGACATGGCTGTCAGGGGCTCTTGGAAAGCTCTCACCCACCCTCAGATTGCAGAGGGCAGCTTTTGATAAAGCATCATAAAATGTCACTGTTGAAGGCTAATGAGCCCTGCTCTGATGGCTGTGTTGCAGATTTCTGATTTTGGGCTGGCCAAGTGCAATGGGCTATCCCACTCGCATGACCTCAGCATGGATGGCCTGTTTGGCACGATTGCCTACCTCCCTCCGGAGCGCATCAGGGAGAAGAGCCGGCTCTTCGACACCAAGCACGATGTATACAGGTGTGTGACATGCCACCCCCATCCCCTCTGGGTGCCAGGGGCTCTGAACCTCAATGCTTCATGCCCTGAGCTGCAGCTTTCAGAAGGGCCTCTTACTGCCACTCAGAAATGGGATTCAGGCCAGGTGCGGTGACTCACGCCTGTAATCCCAGCACTGCGGGAGGCCGAGGCGGGAGGATCGCTTGAGTCCAGGAGTTTGAGACCAGCCTGGCCAACATGGTGAAACCTCATCTCTACAAAAAATACAAAAATTAACCCAACATGGTGGTGTGCACCTGTAGTCCCTGCTACTGGGGACTGAGGTGGGAGGATTGCTTGAGCCCGGGAGGTAGAGATTGCAGTGAGCATGATTGCACCACTGCATTCCAGCCTGGGCAACAGAGCGAGACCCTGTCTTTAAAAAAAACAAAAAACAAACAAACAAACAAACCAAAAAAAACAGAAAGGGGGCTAAGTCCACATGAAACGGGTGGGTGCTTGTAGAGTTCAGGGATTTCTTTGCTGTGAGTGTCGCTGGCCAAGGAGGAAGAATGTTCCTGGGTCCATGTTCAAGCCAGGCTGACAGCTCTGCCCTGTCAGAGCCTTGGTGATTTTATGACCCATGGGCTTTATGGCTTGTCTGTTGGAAGAACCTGCTGCTTTCAGTGGTCTGGGTGTCTGTACACATGTGTGTTTGTACTTCCCGAAATTCACTCTGATTTTGTGAGGTGAGCAGCTCATCTTCTTCATGGCACTTCACCTTTGTTGGTCAGAGATCACTCCCCAAGTCACCTGGTCCCTTCCTTTTTCAAATTGTAAAGGTCTTAATCACACAGACTTCTTGGAGAAGAAAAGTGGGCGGGAGCATGTGAGCCAGCACTAAGCCTCCCGTTGTGTCTCTTATCCTGCAGCACTGTGACTCTGATCCAGCATTTGAGCTCTGCCTTTTGGTCACTGCCACCAGCAGCAGCCCAGGCTGACTGGTTTGACAGTAGCCATTGTGCATGTGCTTAGCTGGGGCTTTAAGCTGAGAGTTGCCTGGAAGTGTCACTTTGGAGACTAGTCACAGCTTGTAGAGTTAGGGGAGAGTTAAGATCCTCTCCATTTATTTTAGAGTTTGGAGTTTCAGCTTTTGAACCTGCCGTTTGAACTAATTTTTGATAGTAAATTCGGTGTCTATAGACAGCCACTCTCACCAACTCAGTGCTCCCTGGAGGCTCAGTTTTCAGACTTCTGTTTTTCTTTTCTTCTTCTTTTTTTTTTTAAATCAATTTGGGCACCTTTTTTGGTGTATCCAGAGTAATGTGCATGAACATATCCTTCATATATCTATATATTTCTAAGCAGCCCCCGAAAAAGGCTTTGGGGCGTTTGGCTGTATTGCCTCCTGTGTTTTCTGTGTGGTTTCTTTAACAACCCTCTGACAATGAAATGTCAGCAAGCCTCAGTTAGGAACGCTGAAATCTCAGCAAGCCTAAGTTAGGAGCCAGAATCCATGTTTTCAGAGAATGAAATCATTGTTGGGGGAGGGGGACATGGGATTTGCCCATCATTCATTCATCCATTTCTTCAGTAAATGCCTGCACAGGTGCTCTGTGCCTGGTGCTTGCGAGGAGATGACAGTGAGGCACACAGGTGCTGTTCCCCAGGAGCTCATGCCCCATGTAGGGTGGCACCCTCTCTGGGAGTCCCTCAAGCTGCCTGAAGATTTGTAGCCCAGTTGACGAAGTTACTTGAGTCTGTCTGACATCTGAGCTGTCAACATGCTGGGCTTCACTATAGAGAGTTTTCTCTTTTTAAAAACAGGAGAAATATCTCAGTGTCATGGCTCTGTCTTTGGAAGGCTTCAGAACAGGTTTCTTCATGCCTCTTGCTGTGCATGAGCGCTTTCGGCTTTGAGTCTCTGGCTGTCAGATGCTAACGTGCCTGGTTTCTCTTCCAGCTTTGCCATCGTCATCTGGGGCGTGCTCACACAGAAGAAGCCGTTTGCAGGTGAGTGGAGGTGTAATGTGCTTGTCTTTCCTGGAATAATGGGGGGACACCTTGTTGTCCTTTCTCTATCCTAAAACAGAGCCTGTGATCCACGCCGCCATAGGTGCTGCTCTGTGGTGTAATTTGCACGCGGGAAAAGGCACAGGTCTGAAGGGGCCTGTTCAATGGAATTTTTGTAGGTGCCAGCTAGTTTTCTTTGGTTTTTTTTGGTAGTAAAATATATATATAACATAAAATTGGTCATGTTAGCCACTTAAAGTGTTTAATTGAGTGACATTAACTACATCGGCAGTGTTGAACAAGCGTCACCACTGTCTAATTCCAGAACATTTTCATCATGCCAGAAGGCAAAGCCCATGGCCATTCCGCAGTCCCTCTCCCTTCCTCCTGCTCAAGCCCCAGCAACCACTCATCTGCTTTCTGTCTCCATGAGTTTGCCTGTGCTGGTATTTCAAACTAATTCTTTTTTGTTTCCTTTAAAAAAAGTAATAAAATACACATAACAAAACTTAGCATGTTGACTGCGTGAAGCGTACAGTTCAGGAGTGTTATGTCTGCCCACGTGCTTGCACAGCCAACGTCCACAGCCGTTCAGTGTCATGGATTCGCATGCGGAAGCAGCGCCCCTGCCCAGCCTGAGAGCTGTGCTGTTTCCTTCCCCAGCCAGGCAGCGACCGTTCCAAACACCATCCTCAAAGTTGTCACACCTTGACTTACTTATCATAAAAATCTAGGACTTTTTAGCTTTGTTGGACAGATTCCCTTTTCCTCTAAAGGCATTTCTGGGCTACTTATGATATTTTGTGGTGTGACCGAAAATGTCTCAAAATGAAGATGAGAGTCAAGGCCTACCCCCTTGTTAGTTGGGGCTCAGACTAGGAGCTGATGTATGGGAAAGGTGATGGGGCGAGAAGAGATCTTCTCAGCATCGTAAGGTCAAGTATCTTGGCAGCTTTGAAAGAATGCCAGTAGAAAGCACGGAACACGTTCTGCCAGGCCTCTGCCGGCCGGTGTCTCTCTGTGTTGCCTGACCACCTGTTGCCTTTCTTGCCTTCTGTACGTTCTCCCGCACAGTGCCTACGGCCCGAATGCTTGTGAAATGTGACGGTGTCTGATAGATGAGGGGGTCTGATAGATGTGACACTCGAAGCTAGGCACAGGGGACAGATCAAGGCTCAAGTCCCTGTGCTTTATTGCTGAATATGCCTAGTGTTCCATTATTGGAACGCTAAGCATGTGGGAATTATTCATATCCTACTGCTCAAGGTCATCACCAAGGTCTGATTTTTCAAATTCAAAAAGTTGCAGCCTCAGGCATAAACGGGTTAATAGATAGGAGGGGGTTCCAGGTGCAGGAGAACAAGACCTCTCCCCAGCTTTTCCAGTCTGCGTTTGGCAGCAGGACATATTCCAGGTGTTTACTTCAGTTCACTTTCGTTTTATTTAGAAGAGCTGTTGGTTTTGGAAGTCTGAATAATCATGGAAATAGCCTGTTAAATACTTAAGGTATTTATTGCACAAGATTTAATGGGAAAGTGGAGCAAAACATCGTATGGAATCCTGGCAGCTGTGGGTGATTCTCGGCGGATTTTCCACACCTGCTGGGGCACACGGCCTCTCCAAAGAGCTGCCATTCCATGGGCTGACGTGTTTGTATCTGGAGCGCAGAGAGGGCTGTTGGGAACAAGAAGCTTGGAGTCCACCTTGAGGGTTCCAGGCTATGCAGAAAAAAGAACTTGGCCCACTGGAGGTTACCCTGAACCCTTCCCAGTCAGGGTGGAAGTTGTGGCCATAATAATAATAGTATGCCAGAGCCCATGCATGCTAGTGAAGGCAGTCAGAAAGGACAGGTGCGGCCCCACATGGTGAATTGAAGGGAAAGAGCCTTCCCACACACCTCAGCCCTGGTGCAGCTGCAGGGGAGGCCAGCTGGGGGGACCTGAGCTTGGAATTGGAGTTGGAACTGAGGAAGACTTCTTCGCCATTGTAGAGAGAGTTGGGTCTCTGTGGATGCAGGACGCTGTGGCTCCTTCATGGTGTGTGAACCTCATTCCCTTTGCTGGCTTGAGCTGTTGATGGAATGAGCCTCATAAGATATTGTTCTCCTTTGAACCTCATCTTCCTTTGGGTGGGATGCCGAGAAAGATCTCTGTGACCAAACACACTGACTCCATCTGGTAGATCAGAACCCAAGGAAAGAGGTCGATTTCAAAACCAGGAAACTAGAGAGCACGGTGCCCCGTGAGGATGAGGGTTACAGGAAGCTCTGGCTATGAAACGGGAGGGGAAGCTGTCTCCCTGGGATAGTGTGGGGATGGTCCCACCGTGGTCCCCGGCAAGTGTGTCATTTCCTCCCAAGAGCGAGACGCTGCCACCCAGCCCTGCAGAGCCCCTGACTCGCATCCTTCCCTTGGCAGATGAGAAGAACATCCTGCACATCATGGTGAAGGTGGTAAAGGGCCACCGCCCCGAGCTGCCGCCCGTGTGCAGAGCCCGGCCGCGCGCCTGCAGCCACCTGATACGCCTCATGCAGCGGTGCTGGCAGGGGGATCCGCGAGTTCGGCCCACCTTCCAAGGTGATTTCCCCAGGGTCTCCCCAGCACGGTCTGTGGGTATCACAGGAGATAGTGGTGACGGACAGGACAGGGTCAGGGACCAGGCCTGGGTGAGAAACGAGGCATGTAACAGGTGGGCCGAAATGAGCCCTGCACAGATAGGTTGGCCCCAGCACCTGGCTGTGGCCTCTGGTACTCAAGGCTCGGCCACAGCAGCTGGAACTGAGTCGCCTCCAACCATCCATCCCCTGCTCCCCGCCAGGGCTGGGCTTGCTGCCCAGAGGAGTCTGTATGGGAGTCTGAAGTTCAGGTGCAGCCATGCTCTTCCCGGGGACTCACCTGGCTGGTGGCTGGAGGTGTTGCCCTTGGGGAGTTGACTTCCTGGGACTGATGTGTCTCTGGCATAGGAAAGTCACCCTGATGAGATGGAAACTGCTGCATTTAAAGCTTACGGCAGGAAAGGGGATGAATGGGGAGCTCCTCCGCCAGGTGCTGGCAGCTCTGCTCCCTGCAACTGGCAGGTGGCGCTTTCCCGGGGAAGGCTTCTGCTTTGAGCCTGGTGAGGCCTGCAAATGATTACCAACGGGGGGCCTGGGTTTGGCCAGCAAATCGCCCATGTAGGGCCCCTGGGCTTGCCTGGCGAGCTCAGCCTGGGCCGAGGCATGTGAGAAATCCCCCAGCTTGTGGAGGCCCTGCCTGTGTTTAAATGGAAGGCTTGTGTACGCAGAAGTTATCATCCGAGTGACATGTCCCCTTTCTTCCCCACAAGAAATTACTTCTGAAACCGAGGACCTGTGTGAAAAGCCTGATGATGAAGTGAAAGAAACCACTCACGACCTGGACGTGAAAAGCCCCCCAGAGCCCAGGAGCGAGGTAACGGGCCCTTCCCACAGGGGTCTTTTGTCTCCTCGGCTTCCAGGCAGGCTTTCCAAACCCCTCCTCCTCTCTGCAGACTCCTCCGCGCCCAGACCACTCTCCCTCTCTTCTGAGCCCATCCCGCAGCCAGCTCCGTTAGAAGTGTAGGTCCCACGGGGGCTCAGGTCCACCTGCCCGACTGCATCCCCGCCCCACCTCCTGTCTGTGATTCTGCATGAGTAGTGTAAGGGCTTCCCTGACACTAAATAGCCACTCATTGGATGTGCGTGGAACCACGGGGATCAGAAGGCCCAGCCCCAGACGGGGAGGGAGAGCTGGTGTCTGGGTGTCTTTGCACCTCTGGTTCGGGGATCCAGTCCCTTTATAGCTGCTCATAAATGGTCTGTACTCTGATGAGTGTCACCTAGGTGATTTCAGATGTGATAAGAAGTTCCAAGTGCGAGGGCTGGCTAAATACCCTTTCAGGTGATGAGACTGGAGCAGACCTGTGAGGCAGAGCTAAGTGAGCTTTATAACGTGTTATCTGGTGTTGGGCAATTGATCCCAGCCTGTTGGTGTGAGCTCAGGAGATCAGGAAACATGTAGGGCGCGCCCACTGTCTCAACATAAAGTGCATGCGTGCCAGTGAGTCTGGGAGCAAAGGTGCCTGGGGGTTGCTGGTGAAGAGGCAGACCTGGGCCCTGATAAGGGAAAGAAGGCAACCAACATGTGGGGGTGGCTTGGTACACCCAGCAAGAGTGCGAGACATTGAGCCGTCCCACAGAGGGTGGGGATTTGGGGCAAATAGGTGTGCCTAAGGGAAGAAATGTGAAATCCTGTCAGATTCCACTTACCCACCAGAAACCTGCTGCCCCTGCAGTCCGTGAAGCGAGACCCTTTATAAGGTGTCATTGGTGTGCGTCGGATCGGATCATCCCTCATCCTTGTAGCCGGGCCCTTCCCCTTTCCCTCGTCCCCACACAACCCCCAGGCCAGCCCCACGTGGTTCCGCGGGCAGGTCGCAGTTGTAGCCACGTGTGGGGGTCCTGCCCAGTTCTTGTCTGTCCTCTCGTTTCTGCCAATGCTGGCCTGTGCTGGGCAGCTGTGTCCCGCCACGCATGCTTCACACTCTGCAGCTTGACATTGCCTGCCTTTTGTCTGGGTGACGCTGTGCGCAGTGCTGCTGAGCAGATGGCACCCAGAGCTGCATGAGGCTGGATTTTGCACTTTTATGAAGTCGATCTTTCCTTAAAATGTTTCTGGGCTGGGTGGAGCCAGCGCAAGTCTTTGTTGCTCCAAGTCTTTGAGCTCCCTGGCGCTGTGCGGGTGCGTAGTCTGAGCTCCCCGGCGCCGTGCGGACGTGGCGTCTGAGCTCCCCGGCGCTCTGCGGCTGCGGAGTCTGAGCTCCCTGGTGCTGTGCGAACCGACGTGGTGTCTGAGCATCCGGGCGCTGTGCGGAGGTGGGGTCTGAGCTGGGAGACCAATAAGTTATCTGTGTTGCTTCCAGGTTCCGTCCTTTCTCCCCCACCTCCCTCCCATGGCCCACCTTGCTCTTCCGTGTTTGTGTCATGGGCGGGCCATGCGGGTTATGGCAGGGTCTTCACCCACCCCGTCTTCGGCATCTTCGCAGGTGGTGCCTGTGTCTGCCAGGCTCAAGCGGGCCTCCGCCCCCACCTTCGATAACGACTACAGCCTCTCCGAGCTGCTCTCACAGCTGGACTCTGGAGTTTCCCAGGCTGTCGAGGGCCCGGAGGAGCTCAGCCGCAGCTCCTCTGAGTCCAAGCTGCCGTCGTCCGGCAGTGGGAAGAGGCTCTCGGGGGTGTCCTCGGTGGACTCCGCCTTCTCTTCCAGAGGATCACTGTCGCTGTCCTTTGAGCGGGAGCCTTCGACCAGCGGTAAGTGGGGACGTCTCTTTGTGTCCCGGGAGATGCTGGGCTCGGCGAACAGTTGACTGGACTCAGTGAGCAGCTAAACGGAATCAAGGGGAAGTTTCTCGACCCAGCAATAATTCTTTGTGTTCTCTCTGTCTGAAGTAATTAATTTTGGGTGTTGGGCATTTGGCTCCATCCTATGTCGCTTAGCATACGTGGGGAACAGGCCACACCAGTCCATGCAACAGTCTTGCCTGTGCCAGTGCCATGGGTAGAGGCTGACCTCTGGTCTACAGATTGGAAACCCCATGCAGTGCAGTGAGCCCGGCGAGGAGCTGAGCCCCACTCCCTGGCGGGCCTCCTGTCTCCAGGATGGCAGTCCCACAACCCTCTGCTCAGATGCTGCTGGGTACACACCCATGCCTTCGCATATGTGGGCTCCCCATTCACGGTAGTCCAGGCCTTGTAATGTGTTGGTTATCCTTGGAGGTTTTAACACCAGGCCACCTTTGCAAATCTCCTGTTAGGGAGGAGCACTTCTCACTTAGCGAATCTTATCTTTTTATGTTAATTTTGATGGCTTTTGTTTTTGGAAGGTGCTTTTTTTCCTATCCCTGCCCCAGGGTGCTGGGCCTGGTGGTCATTCTGGCTTCCTCTTTGCCAGCTGCAGTGGTAAGCTGTGGTCCTGCCCTATTCCTGAAGGGGCTGCAGCTCTGATGGAAAATACAGGGATTTACACTCAGGGCTACAGCCACGGGGGCTGAGGGCCAAGGCTGTGATCTTGGGGGGAAGGAGAAGTTGGCTTTTCCTGGTGGATTGGTACATCCTCTTGGAGGCAAAGACTTTTCCTGGATCTTACAGACCTCCTGGGATTTTTAGATTAGAATACTGGGGGCAAAAGAGGGTGTCTTGGGTTAAGGAAATGCTACATAGACACAGTGGGGAAGACCTGGTGTGACGGCAGATAAGCAGTAGGTGATGGGGTTGAGGAAGAGAGTCAGGGCCAAGTCTAAGACTGGGCAGAAAGAAATACCACCATCTCCCATGGAGAAGTACATTCTAGAACATTCTCTTTGGGTCTAATACTCTGAAATGGCGTATCGTCTTCATGCTCGAGAGAGGATTATTTTACTTGCTCTACTCGGAATACCAGTGTTCAAACACCAAGCCTGACTGGGAGGGTTCCGTTTTCTTAACACCTTAGCACCGCCACCTTCCAAGTCCCCATGTGTTTCACATGAGGGTGGAGGAGAGTCTCATTTCAGGGACTCAGAATTCCAGGCACTACAGTAGGATTTTTGTGGTAAATGCAACTTTTCATCCTGAGTGCTGGACTAACGTCTTTCTGAAACAAGAGGCTCGGTCCCTTCAGGATTATCATAGCAAACTTCCCTCTTGACCTCCGCAGGTCAGGAGATGCCACTTCAAGGTGGGGCAGGAGCTGCAGCAGCCCCTTCCAGCTCTGGGCACCAGCTCTGCAGGCTGCTAGGCCTGGGGTGTCTGTGGTTGGCAGGTGCCAAGGCTTCCAGACGAAGGGGGCTCCGGCCTGGTCTTTTAGTCTGTGCCCTTTTTCCTTCTTTCTTTAATGAAGGAATGTTTGCAGTCACTGCCATCTCTAGGCACCAAGGCGGTTCAGCACCCCACAGGACAGCGAGAGTGGGTTTTATTCTGCAGACCAACTAACGAGCACCTGGAAGACATTCGCTGGCCTGCCCCGGGGCTCCCACTAGGACTGACCTTAATCAGGAGGCACAGATAATGCTCAAACATGGTCAGGTTTCCAGCGAACAGCCTGGAGGCCTTGGCACTCCTCCACCTGAGCGCCACAGCCAGGCTCCCAGAGACGCTGCGTCCCTGGATGTGCAGCCGCGCTCTGACGCTTGCCTCTCCTCTCCCTGCAGATCTGGGCACCACAGACGTCCAGAAGAAGAAGCTCATGGATGCCATCGTGTCTGGGGACACCAGCAAGCTGATGAAGATCCTGCAGCCACAGGACGTGGACCTGGCGCTGGACGGTGGCGCCAGCCTGCTGCACCTGGCGGTGGAGGCCGGGCAAGAGGAGTGTGTCAAGTGGCTGCTGCTCAACAATGCCAACCCCAACCTGACTAACCGGAGGGGCTCCACCCCGCTGCACATGGCCGTGGAGAGGAAGGTGCGGGGTGTCGTGGAGCTCCTGCTGGCACGGAAGATCAGTGTCAACGCCAAGGACGAGGACCAGTGGACAGCCCTCCACTTTGCAGCCCAGAACGGGGACGAGTCTAGCACGCGGCTGCTGCTGGAGAAGAATGCCTCGGTCAACGAGGTGGACTTTGAGGGCCGGACGCCCATGCATGTGGCCTGCCAGCATGGGCAGGAGAATATCGTGCGCATCCTGCTGCGCCGAGGCGTGGACGTGAGCCTGCAGGGCAAGGATGCCTGGCTGCCGCTGCACTATGCCGCCTGGCAGGGCCACCTCCCCATCGTCAAGCTGCTGGCCAAGCAGCCGGGGGTGAGTGTGAACGCCCAGACACTGGATGGGAGGACGCCCCTGCACCTGGCTGCACAGCGCGGGCACTACCGCGTGGCCCGCATCCTCATAGACCTGTGCTCCGACGTCAATGTCTGCAGCCTGCTGGCACAGACACCCCTGCACGTGGCCGCGGAGACGGGGCACACGAGCACTGCCAGGCTGCTTCTGCATCGGGGCGCCGGCAAGGAGGCCGTGACCTCTGACGGCTACACTGCTCTGCACCTGGCTGCCCGCAACGGACACCTGGCCACTGTCAAGCTGCTCATCGAGGAGAAGGCCGATGTGCTGGCCCGGGGACCCCTGAACCAGACGGCGCTGCACCTGGCTGCTGCCCACGGGCACTCGGAGGTGGTGGAGGAGTTGGTCAGCACCGACGTCATTGACCTGTTTGACGAGCAGGGGCTCAGCGCATTGCACCTGGCCGCCCAGGGCCGGCATGCACAGACAGTGGAGACTCTGCTCAGGCATGGGGCCCACATCAACCTGCAGAGTCTCAAGTTCCAGGGCGGCCATGGCCCCACCGCCACCCTCCTGCAGCGAAGCAAGACCTAACTGGCTGCCTGTGGAGTCCAGGGGTCCATGTGGGGCTCTTGTCCTGTCTTCCTCATGGGGATGGAACGATCCTGCGTGGGGCCCTGTTGTGGCTTGCCTAAACATTGACCAAGCGGAGGTGACATGGTGCCATCGGGAGGTGGCTGCTGCTGACCGGAGTGTCCCCTCCAGGCGAAGCTGGCTCAGGTGCATGTGCCTGCTCCATCACCGATCTAGGCACCTGCTGTCTGAAAGGACCGTGGGTCAGAATCATTTCGTTGTGCTCCTAATGGGCTGCTGAGGCTGGTCTCTCCGTGATGAAGCCCCAGGCGAGGAAGCATCCACTCTCCTGAGGCGAGCCATCTCGGGCCGCTGGAGCTCACCAGTCTTGAGGGAAGAGGTGCAGGAGAAACTGTGTTTTTTATCTTCATACACAGCAGTGGACAGAGAGGCCTGTCTTAAAGTTTCCATGGAATTGTTTTATAAAATATCTTAGGAGATGAATGCCTTATCAGCTGCTGCTTGAAACCTGTTAAAAATGTTCATAACATTGGATAGTCTAGTCTGTAAATGATGACTAAGTAGTGGGGTTGGCTTTGAAAACAATGTTTTATGCAACAAGGAGTGAATGGTAGCAGCCAGCATTGCGGGACGTGTGTGTGGCCAGCTCTTAACCATTCCAGTCTGTTACTTTGGTGAGTCCTTGTGGACAACCACACACACGTGCTCACATGGTACTAGCTGCTGTTCATTTCTCATTGTCTAGGGTGTTTTGGGAACTCTAGAGCCACAGGCATAAGAGTCATTAAAAAAATTCTCCGTTTGTAACCTCAGTCCTGGGGACTGAGGCGAGCCCCCTCAGGTCGCTGGAGTGCACCAGTCTTGGGGGAAGAGGTGCAGGAGAAACTGTGTTTTTTATCTTCAGAGACAGTATGAAGATAGAACTATGTAGTATTACCTAGACATGGACAGTATTACCTAGGTAGATGCACTGCTCATCTGCGTCCTTTCCAGCTCTCATTTTTGGTAGGTGATTTGGGATAAGGATAGTGTTTTGGGGTTATAGGGGGAGGGTTTCTGACCTGCTTTGCAGATGTGCATCCGCACCTCAGCAGTTTGGGGTGTGGCCCCAGGGCGGTTATTGGATGTAAAAGATGCGGCCCATCTAGTCTCGCAACTTAACTATTACCTGTGTCCCATAGGGTGCCTTCCTAATACTGTTATTAGAATAAGTTTGTTGCAGAACGTGACCCTGTGTGCAAACATGTACCGTGGCCTGGTATATGATAGAGATTGATATTAATGTACCATGTATGTTAATGTGAATCTGTGGGCAGGATACTTTTCCATGACAGGAAATATCCAAGCTGTTAAAACTGGCTATGTTTTAATATGCCTCATTTTGCCTTTACTGTGTTATGCTACTATTGTGTGGACTGCATGAGGGACGAAAAGTTCCATTTGGTGTCAATAAAGCAAAGTACTTGCCTGCTTTTTTGAAGCTGGTTGAGACTGCTTTTTCTTATCAACAAGCTCATGTAATCTGATTTCTGAAAACCAAAGGCTTGAGGCAGTGACAGAAGCTTGCAGATGGCCTTCTGGAAGGGCCCCTGTGTCCTGAATTAACCCAGGCCGTGGGGCCGTGAGAAAGCAGAGGGTGGAGCTGGGCGTCGTCCTCTGCCTGGGTCCCTCCACACACGGGTGATCCAGTCGGGGAGAGAAATGTGTCTGGATGAAAGCTCCCAACACTAAAGTTTTTATTGAAATGTTATAGTTCTTATGTTCTGTATTTTGAAATATTTTCATATTGCAGAAAAGTGACAGGAATAGTACATAGAACTCTGGTAACCCTTCAGCCAGATTCCCTGTTTGCTTATATTTGATTGCATTTGACTTTCTCATCCACCCACCTACCTGTTTGAGAGTAGGTTGCAGACAGTGTGCCCTGTTACTCCTAAATACTTATGTGTACATTTCCTAAAAGCAAGAGTTTCTCCTACATCACCCACAGTTTACTCATCACATTCAGGAAATTAACATTGGTACAATATTACCATCGAATCCACAAATTCTCTTCAAATTTTGCTAATTTTATCTCAAAACTGTCCTTTATAGAAGAAGAAAGTTGAAAAACACAGCAGCACCTCTTTTTTTTCACTCTGGCCTGGGACCCCATGGTGTTTCAATTGCCATGTGGCTTCCGTTTTCATCAATCCTCAGTTCTGTCTTCTCTTTTCTGACTTTGAATTAACTTGTGACATGAGGCTCCTTCATGGGTTCATTTAGACCTTTTGGGAAGTAAGGCCAGTTATTTGGTGGGATGTCCTCAGTTTAGGTTTATGTAATTTTCCTCAAGATATGGTTTAGGTTACACATTTTTGGCAGAAATACTACAGACATGATACTATGTACCAAGGAGGGCTTTTTCCTCTCCCACTTTTGTTTATTTACATCAGTATGCAGTCTCGGATCCCTGTTTAATCGATGGGTTATACTCAATTATTCTGATGGTCAGGTTAGCCCTGATTTGGCTGGTTTGGGCACCTCTACGCAGGCTCCTGTGCCCCCTCACCTCCCATCTTTCTCTGAGTGCTTTCTTGCTTTCTGACACAGTTCCAGGCCCACCTTGTACTTACTTCCCCAGCCTTGGAAGCAGGCATTTCTCCAAGGAAACCGTTTCTCTGAGTGGAGAATGGTTCTTAGATGCCAAGATCTGGGTGCTAGAGGTGCTCATTGTTCCTGGGCTGTCATTGCTTCTAGGCCCTCAGCAGACAGACCTAGAAAGCTGTGTGTGACTTATGCGAATATCACATATACATTTCTGTGTCTTATTAGAAACAGATTTCACATCCATGCCTTCGGTTACAGCCCAGCACCCCAGCAGTCACTCTTGCTAGTCTGTATTTGTATCTCTTTTCTCTGGCTATGAGAGCCATTCCCATCATCCTCAAAACACACACATGAGGTCAATCAAGGTGTGTGATGATCTCCCTGACACACTGGTGGCCTTCTTGGCTGCGCCGTGCCTAGTGACCCTGTCAGCCGGGCTCCCTGGCCCTGCAGAATGGTGACTCACCCTTAAAGATTTTTATGCCAGGTAGCGATGCCTAGGAACTGTTTCTTACTAAGACTGTCATTTGGCTTAATTTCCCTTTTGTTTTTTCATTTGGGAACCTACATTATTTCCTTGCCTGTCTTGAAATAGTGATAATTTAACAAGCCTCCCATTTTTCTTCTTCTTTTCCCAGAAAATTCGGGCATTTTCCTTCCCCTCTGATTCCTATTCTGTGTTTTTTCGTTCAGGAGCATCTTCTGGTTTGAGGATTGAATGCATTTTTATATCTTCCACTTTAGGACAAGTCTGCCGCTTTGTTCCTGGGAGGAAACAAAAGTGGGTCTTATGCTTCACATGCTCTACAGTTGTTCTGGGGCCAAGGGTCTTTTAGTACACCCCTGGCTATTCCCTCCAGAACCCCAGCCCTGAGCAATGTCAGAGAGATGATGACAGCCTGCGTTCATCAGCTCTGACATGTGGAGATGGTAGGTTCTAGGAGAAAAGTGGTTCTCCCTGGCTGGGGCAAGCCAAGGTGCAAGACAGGTCCACATGCGCTGACATCCAGGCCCCCAGACCATTTAGCTCACTGCAGCCCTCCCAGTGGCCGGGGGATGAGGTCAGGACCAGGGGGATGTGGTGCCAAACTCCCCCTCATTATTGACTGGGATATCCAGTTCAGGTACCAGCCAAAGAGTAGTAGTGGAGGATTCCACCCAGGCTTCCCACTCTGCCCTGCTTCATTCACACCTCTATGACACCAGCTCAGAAAACTCCTGTCCTTGCGATGCTTTCTTCCTATGCTCCTCCATCCTCAGCTCCAGCCAAGTCAGAAACAGCCTGCTGGGCTCAGATGCACCAAGATTTCATCGTCAGCACCCCACCTAGACCCACACCTGAAGCCACGCTCTTGGAGAGCAGAGGGGAACACCTGACCCACGATTGGCGTGTCACTTCTGGTTCCATGGTTTCAGTACCCTGTCCTATAAATCTTAGGACTTTTTGGGCCCCACTTCAGAATCCTTCTGAAGTCCCTCTTGAGCAGAGGGCAGTGTCCAGTCAACCTCTTGGTGCTTCACCAAGACGGCTGACAGCACCGGGACCTGTATACCTGAGGGCTTCCTTGGCAAACAACTGGTTTACCCAGACTGTTCCACTCCCAGGCTGTTGAACCAAGAGTTGCCATCTTCTCCCAGGCCCTTGAACCTGACTGACCCCAGTACTTAGGGGACTTTGTTTACCAGGACCATCCACAGTGCCAAGGTTAGTTGCTCATTTCAAAAGAGTGGGTGTGGTGTGTGAAGGCCTCCTACTGGCACTGCAGAGGGAGGGGCAGGCACTGGCACAAGGTGATATTTGGAAGACAGATTCCCTGACCCAAAGGTGACACTTTGGATGCCAGGTTCTTGACATCTTGGACTATCAACCCTGAACAAATTTTCCTTCCTCCCTCATTTTGTCCTTCTTTCTTCCCTCTCTTCCTCTCCCTCTCCCTGCTTCTCCCTTCTTTTATAACTAATTGTCCCATAAGGTCAGGAGTTCAGAACTCCACTGCACGAGGCAACGGGCCCCTGTTCTCAGGTGCCTGGGCTCTGACCTTCTCTGCACTGCACACCTGTCCACGGACATTGATGTTCAGGAGGGCAGCAGTACCAATGTTTACTGCACAGTGAGGAGGCACTAAGTGGCCAGTCTGTTCCAGGAATGGTGCTAGTCACTGCTTTAGGCCCTGCAGGCAAATAATAATGATGATAATAATAATAATAAGTACTGCTTCATGAAATCCAATGTCAGAAATGGCTGGATCCAGATGTTCAGTGTCTCCTTTCCCTGTGTCACCTTTAGTAATGGGTGAGCCCTTTGCAAAATATATCCCTGTCTTCTTGTCTCCAAGGTTAAATGGCCTGAGGATCTCAGCAGAAAGAGAACTTCTTTCTCCCAATAGTTCCCCTTTCCCATACTCCAAATTAAACATCGTTCATAGTTTCTTAGATGTTATTTTTTCTGCATTCTAACAGCTATGAGGGAGTCAATGGCCTCTTACAATAGTCATTGGCAGCATTTTTTCCTATTTTGGAGGTGATCAGGACAACAGTACATTTAGAATTCATGGCACCTCAGAATGGATGCAGTGTGGTGACCCCGCAGCAGGTTGCGCCCATCCCCAAAAGCCAGCATTTCAGCCCGGGGATGGAGGGTTCCAATGGCCCGGGCTGGGCCAGGCTGGCAGATGCCACCCTGAACATAGAGGGAGGTGGTGGTTTCCCAAGGGAGAATCAGGAATGCTGTTCCTGGAAAAGGTGGCCCAGAGGCCAGTTGTCACGGCCACAGAAGTCCCCACCCAGGATCCCTCACAGGGGCCCTATGGAGGGCTCCGGTACCACTGGAGAATGACCTGGAATTGGGTGTAGAACACATGCATTTGCTCAGAAAAATGGAGGACTCCCTCATCCAGGGTGTCTTCCTTCTGAATCATGGGATGTTCTGGAAGGTTCTGGAAGGTCTGCCCAGCAGTGAAAACTGTGCACAGCAGCTTTGAAGTCATAGTGGGTGGGTCAGAGTGAGAATCTGGGACCACCCACTGGATCCGTCAGAGGTGAGGGAAGAGCCCCTGGCCACAATCCTTGGTGAAGTTCCCAAATTGCATCCAGAGTGAGGAAGAAAGTCATCTCCACATGCTGAACTCCAAGAGAGTCAGGGTAACCCAGGGTGGGACCTAAGAGAGTGCACACTTACTAGAAAAGGTCATGGCCCTGAATGAGGGTGAGCCCTGGGATGAACAACCCCCTTGCTCAGCTGGGCACCTCAGCTGGCTTCAGGAGTCAAAAAACCTTCCGGAGCCTTCCAGGTAACTGCAGTGGCCACGATGAAGGTGCTCAATAAAGGGTCTGTTTCCTAAAGAAACACGCTAGGATCTACACGTAAAATGTTAGCACACAAAGGAAGGAAGTTTAAATTAAAAAAAAAATGCGTTGGATGCTGAATTAAGAAGAAAATGCTGGATTAAGAAGAGAAAGTGGGGAAACCGGGGGGTGAGGGGGTGGGCACGATGAATTATTGGCTTCTCATTTCTCCACACAGCATGATGTAAACCCAACAGTATGAATGTACAGCTGCATGGAGCTCTTCAGAAAGGCATTCCCCAAAGCATGAGCAGGGCTGGCCCCGGAAAGTGGGACTCAAGGGTCAGGGGAGGACCTCCCTTTACATTGTCATGTTTGGATGGACCTCACCCCTTGGAATAGAGCCTGGAGGTTTCAGCAACCTCAGCCCCTCTGAGGCAACCCAGAGGAACCTGGTCTCTCTGCGGTGTCTTCCTTCCTCCTTACATCACTGCCTGGTCCCAGTGGTGCTACTGGAAAAACTAGACTCAGGGAGTTGGCACCTGGCAGCTCTGCAGGTGGGGCTGGTGGGGAGGCTGCCCTTCTTCCAGGAGAAAGGATGGGGCGGCCTCCTCCTGGACTTTGGAACTCAGGCAGAGCCTCTCCTTATCCTTTGCATCTTTCCTGGTGGCTGTGGGGAAGAACTTATTCTTCGAGGGCTGCCTTGGTTGGCGTGGGGAAGGACACTGGGCAATGTGGGACCCCATCTTTGCCTTCAGGGAATGACCCTTTATACATGGGATGATGCTGGAGCCCAGGGGAGGGCATGGCCGCATGCTGGCACACAGCCAAACCCATCACCTTTGTGGGCTCAGTGAAGCCAGGCCAGGCCCCCTGAGGAGGGGTCTGCTGAGGAGCCAGCCCAGCTGGTCTCTCCAGGGTGCGTGGGAAGGGGTGCATGGAGGAGGAGGAAGGGAGGGAGGGTGCAGAGGGATGTGTCCCCGAAGAAGAGCTGGAAAGTACCCTCTCACGATAATGGTGGAAATAGATTTGCTGGCATTTCCCTTCCTTTGTTGATCAGCCAAGATGTGTGACTGACAAGCCCACCTGGTGCCCTAATGAGGCTGTGGCTGGATATTGTTGCCTATAGGCCAGCCATGGGCCCGGTGGAGACCACACTGGGAGGTGGTGCGGGTCTGTCTGTGGGCCGTGTGGCTCTGAAAACCATTTGTTCCTAGACCACGATGAGCTGAACAAGCATTTAGAAAATGTATGCTCATTAGACAGAATAACGTTGTCCGTTGAATCTACCACCAATAATGTCAATCTTTAGGGGTGGAGGCACCAGACTCTGGAGGACAGAGAGAAGAGTGGGACAGGAGAGGACTACCTGAGCGCCCTCACCAGGAGCAAGTAGACACCCAGAAGGCTTCCCACTCTCCACTCCATCAGCAGACAGGACAAGTTTGAACCAGGTGTGCCTGAACCCCATGACTCCAGGCATATCCAGAGAGGGGCTGGGGGAAGCAACTCAACAGGAGGAAATTGAGTAGACTCTATGTACTCAAGGTGTCACCTGCACCCCACCTCCACCCCTGCAGCCTCTCTCCCTTCTCTCAGCACCTCCAAGCAGGAAAAGATCTGCAGACCTGACATTTAGAGGTTCCCTCCATCATGCTGCAGTGACAGTCACCCAGTGATAAGCTCTCCCACACACATAGAGCTTCCAGATATCTGTGGCTAACTCATCTGAAAAAAGAACAGAGAGCCCACTAGAACAAAGAAAGCCCTAACATGAAAGACAAAGACACGACCATCCTAACCAATCCAACAAGCAGATTAAAAAATTAGAGAAAACAAAATATGGATCAGAAGAAGATTTTTTCAAAATCTATAATATCTCAGAGAGAACATACATTTTAATGAACACCAGCTCAGGAATGTGTGTGTGTGTGTGTATTTAGAGAACAGAAATGGAATTTTTTTAATGTGATGAGAAAAATAAAACTCTTGAAAGTAGAAAATAAGTCTAAGAAATCAAAGATAATAATTTATCACAGAAAAAAGAACAAATAGACAAAGACGTGGAACATAGGAGAGGAAAGGAAAGAAAATCAGAGAATTATTCCAGGAGGCCCATCATCCCAATAATAGGAGTTTCAAAAAAAGAAAAAGAAGAAAATGTTTCCAAACTAAAGGACAGGAATTTCACATAAAGAGGACTCAGCAAATGCATAGATTAGTGGCTAGAAGAACGGCCATCACAAGCCTAGCATGGAAGGATGCCAGGTTGGGGATGGGGTGGTGATGCCAGGACAGGGATGGGGAGGTGATGCTAGGATGGGGCTGGAGAGGTGATCCTAAATGCTTCCGGGTGGAGTGCAAGGAGATACTAAATCAGATATCAGATGCATCAGACTTCTAGACAACAAAAAGGGAAGCTTGAAGGCAAGAGAACAATGCTGTCAACATTTGAAGAAAAGTGATTTTCAATTTAGAACTCCTTTTAATTTTGTCCTTCAAATATCAACTTCCTGTTCATATTTCCGTTTTTCTATCTCTTTGTGCTACATTCTGCATAAGTTACCTTTAAATGCGAACTGTCCCTTCTAGTTGCTGAGTTGAGCTAACTTTGTTATAATGAGGCTGTATCTATTCTGCAGTTAAGATATCCACTGAGATTTTTATTTCACTCACTATACTTTCCATTTCCCAAAGTTCTACTCCATTCTTTCTGAATCTGCCTTGTTTTCTTGGTAGTGTCTTGTGCTCATTTCCTTGTTTTACATCAATAATCATTTTAAACATACCCGTTTAAAGCATTCATCTGATAATCCTATTGCCTACAGTTCTTAGGGATCCAATTCCTCTGCTTGTTGCATCTGCTGGTGGATTGTTTCCTTATGTGTTTCATAATTTTGGATTGTGAGTTCATTTTCAGTGGGCCTCTAGCTGTGAGAATCTTTTGTGCTTGGGCTGAAGCTGTCTTTACTGAGAGATTTTGTATTTGCAAGATTCTCAGTTGTCTTGCCAGCCTGTGATTATTTTTTGTGCTAATTCTGTGGCTCTGTGAGTCCTGGACTGTGCAGGAAGTATAAATTCAAATCCCAAACCTGAACAAGACAGGCCCATCATTACAAGTTCTCAAGGGGCATTCCCTTCTCTTCCCTTCCCTTCTTCCTTTCCCTTCTTCCCTTCCCTTCTCTTCTCTTCTTCCCTTCCCTTCTTCCCTTCCTTTCTTCCCTTCCCTTCTTCCCTTCCCTTCTCCTCTCCTCTCCTCTCTTCTTCTTCTTCTTTTTTTTTTTGCTCCTGGCATGGTCTGAGATAGATATGCTTTCAGGTCATCTTCCTTTGCTGGTGGGTGGCCAGCATTTTCTCTCAGGGTGGCTCTTCAAGGATTTTGCTTATAATATCCTACCTCATTTGGGGCCCCTGGCCTTATCTTCTGTCTCTGGGCTGTTCAACTCAAGGTCCCTGGGTGCCAATATTAGTGCAATCCCCATGTCAGTCTCAGCCCAGCTGGTGTTCACTACTCAGGCTTTATTTCCCTCTTCTTTTGGTCCCTGGATATTTTGTCTCTTTTCTTCCTGTATGTTTAGCTAGTTATTTAAAAGGAGTCTCACATTTTATCCAACACTTGTAGCTGTGCAGTAGGAATGTTTTCATGTTTAGTCCACGCAATTGGCAGCAAAGAATGCCTCCTCCAAGCTAGAACTCAACATCCAGCCAAATGAGCAGGCCTGGGTTGGGTGGAATCACATTGAATCACAATGATGTACAAACAGTGGATTTTGATTTCATTGTAAATGATGACATAACTCTATAGGGTGGCTGTGGGTGTGGGTGGGGCTATCAGGAAAGCACTAAATCTTCATCTTCCCTAGTTGGGAATAAATACATAAAATCTTAAACAAAAAAGCAAACAAACATCAGTGTAAGCATGTGATGGGGGGATACTAGAAGAAAGCGCTGCAAGATTGGAGCGTGACTGCCTGTGGTGTGAGACCTGGATTTCGGGTATGAGCAGGTAGGAGAGCAGGGCTGCAGGCGTTGTGTTTTCTCACCCTGAGTTTTTCAGTTTTTGCACTGTGTGCATTTACTGATTTGGTAAGACACAGACAATAAAAAGGGAAGCTTGAAGGCAAGAGAACAATGCTGTCAACATTCTAAGGAAAGTGATTTTCAATCTATAACTCCAATTTGTCCTTCAAATCTCAACTTCCTGTTCATAACATCTTCTATCTCTTTGTGGTATATTCTGCATAAGTTACCTTTAAATGGGAACTGTCCCTTCCAGTCGCTGAGTTGAGCTAACTTTGTTATAATGAGGTTATGTCTATTCTGTAGTTAAGATATCCGCTGAGATATTAACATGAGAGAGGTGAAAATGCTGCCTAGACTTGTTTTTGTCGGCAGGAGGGTCCAAGAGGGCTCAGAACAGGAGTGAGCCGGGGGCAGGCAGAGGCGTGGGGAAGTGGTGGGTGTGCCTTCTCTCCGAGGGATCCCAGAATGACAGGCATCAAGGGCGTCTGCTTTTACTTTCTATGAGGGCTACCTTGGGTTTCAGCATTAGTTCCTACAACAAGCATTTTTTTCCACACCCCCTACATGCCAGCTACTGGACTAGGTGTTGAGAATTTCACAGCTTTCGTGGAGGAGAACAGGTGACGTCCCAGGTGCATGAGTGACCTCCTAGTTGATGACATAAGGGATACCATAAAACCTGCTCCATTGATTTAGAGCTGATTCATTGACGTACAATCATCCACACCAGATTTCTCTTTCCATGCAAACAAACCCTCAAAGGCTCACAGTAGCTCCTTGGGGAGGTGGCATTCCCAGGGAATTTTCCTTCCCTTTCCTTTAGCCCGGAGTGGGAATAATCGATGTTTACCAGGTGCTGAGTAACTGGGTGGGGCTTCTCTAATGAGCCTGTTCCTCCTGCTCGCCTCCACGCACCCAGACTCTGAATTTGCCGCTGAAGGAAGCAGAGGGCCCTTTGCCTCCTGCCTCTGACCCCTCGGGTGGCTCCAACCTTCACCCCTCTCTGAAGCCCTAACCAGGTTTCCTCTAGCTGCCCCCATGTGTGGGCAAGCCTGGCTGCCTCCTGTGACCTTAGTGGGTGGCGGGAGGCGACGGGGCCCCGACTTTAACAGCACTGCCCGCGGCCTGGCCTGGTGGGTGTTGCCCAACCTGCTAAGGTGAGTGGGTCACACCCTCCGTTTCCTTCCATGGGGACCTTCATCCTCATGGCAGTGGAGGGTATGATCAGGAGACCAGGTCCCAGGTCTGGCCCTGCCGTTCCTGACCCTCTGTGCCCTTGGTCAAGTCATGCCTGGAAACGGAGGGAGGTTGAGGTAGACATTCTACAGATCTAATGTTTTATAAACTATGAAAAACTGTTGGTGGCACAAAGAATTGGGACTCCAATGACTACATGTACACCTGTGTATTTGCATAGCAGCACTATTCACAGGACTGAAAGAGGAAATAGCCCTCATGCCCATCCACAGATCAATGGACTCACAAAATGCAGTCTACCCATACAATGGGATATTATTTAGCCATGAAAAAGAATGAAGTTCTGATACGGCCTACCATGTGGATATACCCTTCAAACACGATGCTGAGTGAAAGATGGCAGGTGGAAAGGCCACATGTGGTACCACCCATTTTATATCAGAACAGGTGAATCCACAGAGACAGACTGGTGGCTGCAGGGGCTGGGGAGACACTGGTTTACAGGGCCAGGGTTTTACTTGGGTGAGAAGGGATGTTTTGGAGCTAGAGGGTGAGGCTGGTTGTACAACATTGTGAATGCACTAAGTGCCAGGGATTGCTCACTTTAGAATGCTCGGTTTTATGCTATATGAATTCTCCCTGAATAAATTCAACACCAATGTGGCTGCGAAACAGAGGCAAGTCCTATATGGCCAGGACATGAGCTAAAGCTAGCAAATGGGCGTGTGTTCACGTGACTCTTCCAGTCCCATTGGAGGGTTGCTGTGAGGCCAGGTGTGCTCATGACAGTTTTTTTTTTCCAACCTTCCTTTTTTTGTTTCGTAATTTGCCCGATTGCTTTTTAGCTGTGCTAACATCCTGAAACCTACCTATGTGGTATGAAGTCAGACTAAAGCATTCATTCATTCATTCATTCATTTCTGCGGTCGTTCGATAGATGTGTACTGCACGGGACCACACGCCAAGGGAGTTGGCCGCCAACAGGACAGTCAAGGCACCAGGGAGCCCAAAATCTCCCAGAGACACCCAGCTCAGCGCACTGGTGGTCAATTCCTGTCCTTGGGTTTACAAGGGTCAGGACCACCAAGTCCACTGCCTTCTTCCCTCTACCCACCTACTGTGTGATGGTGGCTCACCAAGGGAGCCACATGAGGAGGTGCCCAGGCTGGAGGGCCCGCCCTCACACACCTGACTGTCCTGCAGGAAGCAGCAGGAAGGACCCTCTGCCAAGGAGAAGGAGGGCACGCTGGGGAGTGCCCAGGGGCAGGTGCTGCTCATTGGAAATGGGGAGGACGTGGGGATGCTGGGAGCAGCCCCAGGGTCACCCTCAAAGTGATTTCTGGACCCTTTTTGGAGCCAGCTGGGCAGTGGCTTAGAGCTTTCTCCCTGGGGCCCCAGCACAGGAAGGAGGTGCTGATGAGGAGAGCGTCTGGCCGGGTCTGGCTGGGAGACAGGTGCCAGGTGGGAACACTCAGCCAAGTCTCCCTGGTCAGAATTCCCTGCGTGGCCCAAACCTTAGCTCCCATGAAACACGTTTGTGGGAAGGGGTGGCTCAGGGGGGCGCCGTGAAGACCACACCTTCCTGGGAGCGCTTCTAAAACGGCAGATCAGAAAGACTCCCAAAGGGCCCGGGGAGGTGCCGGGCACAGAAGCACTCTGTAGGGCGAGGCCCTGTGGGTTTTCCTGGAGGGCACTGTGGAGGCGGCTGTAATGAGCAGCTCCAGACGCCCGGGTGGAGCAGCGGGGTCGGCCCAGGAAGGAGGAGCCACAGTTGGCGCTGTGGGGTCTTCTGGGTGATGTTTTGGCCACAATCTGACCCTCCTGAAGGTCCCCTCCACCCTCGCTGTGCCTGGGGAGCTGTGAGCCCCCAAGGAGCCTGCCCGTGCCCTTCCTGTCTGCACTGGCCTCAGGGCTGTGCACGCCATCCCAGCTCCTGTTGGCTTCCACTACTGGGGGACAGGCAACATCATTTCCATTCTGCATGGGGCGAACTCAGGGGAGGGGGACCCAGTGTGCCTGGCTTCCCAGGGGTGCAGGGTGACCTGGAAGTCCCACATGTGTGCTGGGCCATGCTTCAGGAGGGAAGGGGTTAACCAGACAGCCGGGCAGCCTCTGAGGCTGCCAAGACACCAGGAACCGCTTCTACCTATCCGGGCACATTTTTCCTTCATTTCTCAGAGCCAGCGCAGCCTGTTGCGACCTGCCACCGGAAATCATCACCGTGACCTACCTGAGCAGGCCTCCCTGGGGCGGTGGTGGCCTCCCCAATGGGCGACCTACCTGCGGGCCTCCCCTCCCCTTACAGCTCAGGGCCAGGGGGCGTGCTGTCCCACCACCCACTGGGAGGGTTAGGACGTGACAGCCAGGGGACAACTGATCTAGTCTGTGTTTGTTAAAACGGAGGCCATGGTCATCTTTTCCTAGGACATGGACTAGCTCAGGCCCCAAGAAAGGCCGAGAGTCCAGCCTTGTGTGCATCCCTGCGAGGGGAGACATGAGCAGTGGGAGCCAGGCCTGAGCAGCCCGTGGGTACCAGGTGAGGGGCCTGGGGTTCCACTTCTCCCAGTGCAGGGACAGGAGGCTGGTGCCCAGAGGTGCAAGGCCTCGGTGTCAGTGAGACCTGGGCCTGAGTCCCGGCCTGCCACTCGGGGGTCGAGGTGAGTCATGCCTCTGCAGTGTTCAGCACACAGGACCCTCCATCAATCCACGCCAGCCCCCATTTCCCCAGTCCTGCCGGTCCTTTCCTGCATTTCCTGGAGGTGCCAGGCCCCCGCCTGCCCCGCCCCCTCGGTGGGAACCCTGGAGTCTCCCATGGCTCCTCTCTTTGCCCACTTAGCCCAGCCTTGCCACCTCCTAACCTCTTCTACTCTTGCACTCTGTCCTTGCTGCCGGCCTCATCCTGCCACCGGCCTCTTCTCCAGAGAATTTCTTGGGACCCACAACACTGTCCTGAAGTGTCCCATCCTCCAGCTGACCTTCAGGTTCCATGACACCCCGGCAGGGGAGGGTGCAGGTTCCATGACACCCCCGCAGGGGAGGGGGCACCCTGGCTGCCATGGCTCTTTCCCACCCCTGCGCGTACAAGTCCCTCTTGCCGTTCGCCAGCCCTGCAGGCCACCTGCTCTCTCCTCTAACAATTGCTCCAGCCCTGCCATCCAGGCAGAAGCAGTCCCCATTTCTTCAGGTCTGGCAGCATTTTGCTGGGACTTCTCTATGGCATGAATTTCATTCTGCTTTGTGTTGTGGTGTCGAGGAAGAAGAAAGAAGAAGAAGAAGGAGGAGGGGGGAGAAGGAGGGGGAGGAAGAAGAAGAGGAAGAAGACAGGAGGAGGAGGAAGGAGGAGGAGGAGGAAGGAGGAGAAGGAGGAAGAAGAGGAAGAAGAAGAACAAGAGGAGGAAGAGGAGAAGAAGGAGAGAGGGAGAAGGAAGGAAGGGAAAGGAAGGAGGAAAGCCAGAGGGAGGGAGGGAGGACATGTAGAGAACCCAGACTCACTGTGGGCCCCGCACCGAGCATTTCACAGACCTGATTTTGTTTGGTCCCTGCAGCCTCTGCAGCGGCCTGCCTGGCTCTGAAAGCAGGGCTCTAAGGCACTTGCCCATCAGCTCCTGGGAAAGGGAGTCTGTTAGGGTTGCCTCTGCTGAGGAGAAGAGGGCCTTGACCTGGCTGGAGGCAGAGCTTTCTATGGGGAGGCCAGGCTGGCCTTGCTGCTCTGCAGCCTGCCTGCTTTGTGCTGTGGAGGCAGGAGGTATGGGGGAGGCCAGGAGAAGCCCTGGACATGGCCAGTTTTAGGTGGGTTCTTAGGGAACTGACAAAGGCAACTTTAAGCTTTGGGTCTCTTCTAAAGGACACCAGTGTTCACCATGAGTTTTATGTGGGTTCTTAGGGAACTGACAAAGGCAACTTTAAGCTTTGGGTCTCTTCTAAAGGACACCAGTGTTCACCATGAGGAAGGTGCTTGGTTAGAAAACAGATTCAGACTGGCTGTGAATCAATTCCAGGGTGCTGGACGTGTGCAGAAGGGAAGTGCTCCAAAGACACGGACCCGCTGCTCTGGGCACAGCCCCGCATGCCTCCTGACCACAGGCTCCGGCCGTCCTGAGTCGGACTGGGTCAGGCCAGCACAGGCTGAGCTCAACCCTCACCCCAGAGCTTGGGGTCTTTCGTCCCTTTTGGGGCTTCCACCCTGTCCCCTGAAGAGTGAGCAGTGGGCACTACTGCAGGGAGGGATCTCAGGGAGTCAGCTGTGGTTCCCAGGCTGCAGGAGTGCTAAGGCTGAACTGAGGGGGGTGGGGCTGACACCGGAGGTAAGAACAGGCTCCCAGCAGAGTTAAAAGGGGCAGGAGTAATGCTCAGGCAGGGGCTCTCACCGTTACACTTAGAGGGCGTCTGGCCGCTGGTTTGCCTCATGCACCCTGTGTGTACCTGCGAGCAGCAGGGGAAGACACAGCCAACCTTGTGGCAGAGGGCTGCAGCAACTGTTAAGCTTCATCAGGCCGGGAAAGCTGCCTGCCAGATTCACCAAATAAAAGTACAGGACGAAAATGACTCCAGGACACCCAGTTACCTGTGAATTTCACGTAAACGACAAATCATTGTTACTGTATGTCCCACTTATTGCATGAGATGTACTTATACTAAAAAGTTGTTCATTATGTATTTAATTCAATGTTTAACAGTTCAAGTTTACTAAAATTTTATTTAAAATTTTTACTAAACATATTCATTATATTTTAGCATAGGTATATTTCAAATATTGCATGGGATGTACTGATACCATTAATAAAAGTTTATGAATAATCTATGAATACTTGTAACTTATACATTATTATTTATGAATGTTTATACTAAAAGTTATTTGTTTTAGCTGGAATTTTATATATATACATATATAGACATATATACACACATATATAGACATATATATACACACATACACACACATATATATTATTATTTTTTTTCTTCTAGAGACAAGGTCTCACTATGTTGCCCAGGATGGTCTCAACCTCCTGGACTCAAGTGATCCTCCCACCTTGGCCTCCCGAAGTGCTGGGATTATAGACATGAGCCATCATACTCAGCCTTTAAATTTTTTTTTATAATTAGCTGAAGTTCAGATTTAGCTGGGAGCCTTATATTTTATCTGGCATCTGTACTTATGTCGCATCTTCCTAGTAATGCTTGGTTATTAGAAAATAATTAAATTTATTTTTAAATTCTCTGGAATTTGGATTTTCCTTCAATAAGTGTATTCCCCAGGTTGAACTATACCCCACTAGCAGAGAGGTTCCTTCCCTGCCTGACAGAGACAGCACGCTCTGTCGCCTGCAAAGCTGCACACAGTGGCAGGGGTCCAGCGAGGGATGCTCCTCACAGTGGCAAGTCTCCTGTTGCACACCAATGGCCAGGACTTAGGGGAGCGCTATGAGGGTCCCAGAACCGCAGGAGACCCAGACCTGAATGCAGGGGCTGTAGGCTCCACCCTGAGTGCTGGGCCAGGGGCCAGGGGCCAGGGGCCAGCGACAGGGGCACAGAGCTGGACCTGGGCAAAACTACCCCACAGTAGCCGGGCTCAGGAACCTGGCAGTGCCAAGCCTCTTCCAGCCTCAGTCTTTTCCACAGGATGGAGTGAGGACAGTGCTGGATGCAGAAGAGTGCTGGGAGGATTGGGTGAACTTTCACGTGGACAGTGTGGCACACATCTGGCTGGCAGGACCAGCTCAAGTCCTGTTAACCGTCGGTCAAAGGTGTCTTCAGCATTTTCCTATTAATTTCCTATTAAGGTGATTAGTCAGCCAGGATGGTCCCACAAGGTGAGGGAAGGATGGGGATTCTCACTGAAGGTGGAGGAAACACTGGGGGAGAAGGGCAGGCATCAACCAGCTCTTTCCTCCTAAGGCCCCTGATAGGGTCTGGCTGTGTCCCCACCCAAATCTCATCTTGAATTGTAGTTCCCATAATTCCTTTGTGTTGTGGGAGGGACCTGGTGGGAGATAATTGAATCATGGGGGCGGTTTTGCCCACACTGTTCTCGTGGTAGTGAATAAGGCTCATGAGGGCTGATGGTTTGATGAGGTCTCATGGTCTGATGGTTTTGCTTGGCTCTCATTCTCTCTTGTCACCATGTAAGAAGTGCCTTTCACCTTCTGCCATGATTGTGAGGCCTCCGTAGCCATGTAGAACCGTGAGTCCATTAAACCTCTTTTTCTTTTTCTTTTTTTTCTTTTTGGAGATGGAGTCTTGATCTGTTGCCGAGGCTGGAGTGCCATGGCACAATCTCAACTCACTGCAACCTCCACCTCCTGGGCTCAAGCAATTCTCCTGCTTCAGCCTCTAGAGTAGCTGGGATTACAAAGGTGTCCACCACCATGCCTAGCTAATTTATTATTATTATTATTATTTTTAGTAGAGACAGGGTTTCCCCATGTTGGCCAGGCTAGTCTGGAACTCCTGACCTCAAATGATCTTCCCGCCTTCGCCTCCCAAAGTGCTGGGATTACAGGCATGAGCCACCGCGTCCAGCAAAACCTCGTTTTCTTTATAAATTACCCAGGCTCGGGTATGTCTTTATCAGCAGTGTGAAAATGGACTAATACAGACCCCAGCCTGCCTGCAGTAATGGAGAGAAGGCTACATCAGTTTCCAGCATGCCAGGGCCCGGCCGCGGAGCCGGCCTCACCATCCCAACGGCGCCTCGGCGAGTGAGAGCGATCTTTGAGTGATTTATGCTCTTTTCACTCTTTTCTTGCATGGCAGGTCTGGATGTCGGAATTTCAACTCGCACCCAAACGAGGAGGCTAAGGGTGGGGGAGGCCAAAAATAATCTCCCTCACAGAGCAGAGGCTCCCACAGCGGAGGCTAGGTTCCCACCTGGGTGGTCAGACCCAGAGCCCAGGCTCCGAACCTCCATGCCTGCAGCGCCAAGCTGAGGGCAGCAGATCCTATCTTACAGACTTTGGGGTCTTTTTGAGACGGAGTCTCGGCTTGTGGCTCCAGGCTGGAGGCTGTGGTGGCCCATCTCCCACACTGCAAAGCCCACCTCGGCCCTCACGCCATTCTCCTGCCTCAGCCTCCCCGAGCACCCGCTGGGACTACAGGCACACCAACCGCTAGTTTTTGTACTTTTAGCAGAGACGGGCTCAACCTCAGAAAGGCTAGATGGTCTCGATCTCTGACCTTGACTGGGCCCGTCTCGGCCTCCCAAAGTGCTGGGATTACAGGCTTGAGCCACCGCGCCCGGCCGACTTTGGGGTCTTAATGTGAATTCACCCTATTAGAGCAGCTGGGGGCGGGCGGAGTTGTTTTTCTCTTTCCTAAAATCCCAGCGAGCTGCTGATTGCGTGCCTGCTACTTCAGGCCCCCCACGCCGCGCCGAAATCCAGAGCTGTGCGTCCATCCATCCTTCCTCCAGGCCAGGCCTGCCCCTCGGATGCCCGGAGTGGGAGTGTGTGGGTGTGGGTGTGGGTGTGGGTGTGGGTGCAGGGTGAGTGTCAAAGCAACAGGCAGCATGAGGAGGACGCATCATCTGTCCTTCAACCCGTGCCATGGGCTCTGCTGTCCCTGCCCCTTTGGGAGTCCCTGGTGTCCCCCTGAGTCTGGGGTAGCCTTCCTTCTCTTCATGCTCCTCCCCATATCCAACCAAGCATTGGGTTCTGCCCTGAATCTCCCTTGAATCTGAGCCCTGACACCTGCTTTCCTTCTCTCTGGGGAGGGCTCTAAAAGGCTCGAGGTCTCTAGGCCTCCCTCCGTCCGGCCTCTCTCAGCCCCTTTCCCTGCAGCAACCCTGTCTCCAGCCCCATCTCTGATCCCCCTCCAGACCCTCGTCCCAGGCCCCGCGTCTCCCGTGGTCCGACTTGCACACTCAACCCCTCCTCCTGGGGCATCCTGCCTGGCCTGAAGCCCTGCCCTCCTCTGCCCGGCCGCTGCCTTTCTCCAGGAAGCCTCCTGGCCCCACGTCCAGGTGTGATGTCCTTGCCTTAAACCCCATAGGAGAAGGCACTTTATCTCAAGGTGGTACTTCCCTGTGTATCTGTGTCAAGGCAACCAGGGAGGGTGTGTCCCCAGACACCTCTTCTCTAGCGCCCAAGAGATTTCCAACAGAGGGCACCTCCCAACAAGAGAAAGGTCCTTTTCTTCACAGCAGGTTCCGGGCAGATCGATGTAACAAATGGTGGTAGAGAATTGGGAATGTTGAGGACGAAAAGGAGGAGGGAAGAAGGGTGGGGGACAAGGGCCAGCACTGGGGCAGGGTGAGGGCCAGTAGCTCTGGCAAGGGACTTCAGTAAGACAGGAGAGGGGCTGGGTGTGGTGGCTCACACCTGTAATCCCAGCACTTTGGGAGGCTGAGGCGGGCAGATCATGAGGTCAGGAGTTTGAGACCAGCCTGGCCAACATGGAGAAACCCCATCTGTACTAAAAATACAAAAATTAGCTGGGCATGGTGGCATCCCCCTGTAGTCCCAGCTACTAGGGAGGCTGAGGCAGGAGAATCGCTTGAAACCGGGAGACAGAGTGAGACTCTGTCTCAAAAAAAAAAAAAAAAAAAAAAATTGACTCCCAGTTCCACATGGCTGGGGAGGCCTCAGGAAACTTATACTCACGGAAGGGGAAGCAAAAGGCGGCAGGAGAGAGAGGAGTGTGCAAAGGAGAAACTCAAACATTTATACAACCCTCAGATCTTGTGAGAGCTCACTGTCACAAGAATAGCATGGGGGAACCGCCCCCATGATCCAGTCACCTCCCACGAGCTCCCTCCCTCCACACATGGAGATTATGGGGATTACAATTCAAGATGAGATTTGGGTGGGGACTCAGGCCCAAACTGTAGCTTGGACTCTCTGTAGAGCCTCTCAACAGGAATGCACCTGGGCCGACATCCAAATTCTATTCTCAAAGAACCTGAGTGAAGAGTCCAGCCCTGCTGGGCTGCAGAACTGTGAGTCAATCAATGGGCGTTGCAAGCGGCAGCGTTTGGGAGTAACTTGTTATGCAGCAACAGAAGGTATGTACAGGTGTCTGTGATTTGGGATCTTTCTGAAGCAACCTGAGCAGTTGCTGAAAACTGGGACATAAGCCTCGTCACTGCCAGCGCTGCTAAACCTCATTTGCTTCACAATAAACAGCAATAGCTATTTAGATTCCAACTGTTTGGCGCCAGGTACTAGACCCACATTATGAGTAAGTGGAAAAGTTCACCTCGCCACTCCGGGGGGTTTGGTGTTATTTTTCTGGCTTTCCTCACCAGGAAGCTCAGAAAGTCATTATTGGCTCAGATCACCCACCGGCGAAGTGCTGGAACAAACGTGGAAAGCCAGGCCTCCTGCCTCCAGGGTCTCAGCTGGTACTCCACACCCTGTTGCCTCCAGGTTTACCTGTTTTCAAAATCATTGCAGCTTTCTCCAAATAAGATATAAAAATGGCCAAACAAGCTCATTAAAAGATGCTCACAGTTGTTAGTTGTTAGGGAAATGCAAATCAAAACCACAATGAGCTGCCATCTCACACCCACTGGGATGTCTATAATCAAAAAGTCAGACAATATTAAGAACTGGAGAAGATGTGGAGAAATTGGAGCCCTTGGATGCTATACATGAAAATGTAAAATGGTTGCAGTGCCTGTTCCTCAAATAAGTTAAGCACAGAATTGCCACACGACCCAGCTATGCCACTCCTGGGTTTATACCCAAGAGAAATGGAAATGGAAACATATGTCCACACAAAAACTTGCATGTGAATGTTCATAGCAGTCCTATTCCTAATAGCCAAAAGGTGGAAATAACCTAAGTGTCCATCAACTGAGGGAGGGATACATAAATGCAGCCCATCCATACAGCAGAATATTACTCAGCCAGGAACAAAGCACTGACACACACTACAATGTAGATGAACCTTGAAAACACTGTGCTCATTGACAGAAGCCAGACACAAAGATCACCAATGATATGATTCCTTGTATAGAAAATGGCCAGGATAGGCAAATCCGCAGAGACTGAAAGAAGACTGATGGTTGCCAGAGGCTGGCAGGACATGGAGGAACTGTGGGGTGCTAGCCGAAGTCTACGGGCTTTCTTTTGAGGTGATAAAAATGTAGTAAAATTGACCGTGTTGATAGTTGCACTACTGAATATTGTAAAAGCCATTGAATTGGAGACTTTACCTGGTGACTATGGTGGATGAATTATATCTCAATAAAGCTGTTACCAAAAAATAAAAAATAAAAAAAATCATTGCTGCTGAAACGTAGCCCCCACACTGTCCTGTTTCCGGCTGTTTGGCTGTGGATGTAGCAGCTCCCTGGACAGATGCCACGTGTCAAGGTAGGGAGGCTTTGAGGAGCCCCCTCACCCGCATCCTGCAGCAAGACTCCCTCCAGGATCCCCTCCGAGTGTCCCTGGGAGCCTGTGCTCCTCCTCAGCGTCCAGGTCTGCAAGTGGGCAGCCTGCAGCCTCCAGGATCTGACGTTCTTGACCTTGTCTTCACAGGGAGGGTCGCCCTGAGGACTTACAGGCCTGGATGAAATATGTTTTTTGTTTGTTTGTTTGTTTGAGATGGAGTTTGGCTCTGTTGCCCAGACTGGAGTGCAGTGAGATGATCTCATCTCATTGCAACCTCTGCCTCCTAGGTTCGAGCAATTCTCTTGCCTCAGCTTCCTGAGTAGCTGGGATTACAGGCACACGCCACTGTGCCTGGCTAATTTATTTTAGTAGATGTTTTATTATATTGGCTAGGTTGGTCTCTTAAACTCCTGACCTCGGCGGATCCGCCTTAATTTCAGCCTCCTCCTAAAGTGCTGGATTATAGGTGTGGAGTTTCACCGCGACTGGCCTCTTGATGAAATGTTAACTGCTATTTTCTGAGGGTTAATCTCATGCAGGGCAAATGACATTATCTCTGTGGAACCGTGGTTGCAATACGCAAGGAGACGTCTCCAGCAATATCATGCAAGTGCTTGTTTCTGGAGACCCCGCCATGCCGAACGATCAACCCGGCATGGGAGATTTGGTCTCTGACACTGAGGTTCTTGCCCCTCTGCCCCCTGGCTTCCTGATGGATTGGAAGCGACCAACAGAAGCTGAAGCGGGGCGCAGAAGAGACGTGACTTCGGAGCCTCCAGGAGGAACTCACCCTACCCACACCTTGATTCCTGACTTCTGGGTTTGTGATACTTTGTTATGGCATCCACAGGACACGAATCCTCCTGCAGAGTTAAAGGAAAGATGCTCCTGCACACTGTAAATGCTGATTAAAGCTACGTTTGCTTATAGCTCTTCTAGAGTTATAAAAGCAAAGCAAATAGTCAGCCTCAGATAGTGCTTTGGAACAGGCCGGGCGAGGGGTGAGAGCAGGTGCCTCATGGTCCAAGCTTGGGGGAGCTGCTGTGGCTGAGCACTGGCCTGCATGTGGTGGCAGCACCGTGAGGCTGGGGCCAGATGGCTCCCTTCTCAGGTCTTGTTCTCTTCTGCAAAATGAGGGGTTGGTCTTGATCATAATTTCTCGAATTTAGTGTATTAGAGTGAGTAGTGGCCCCTCAAAAGATGTGTCCAAGCCCTACCCCCTGGTACCTGCGAAGGTGACCTATTGGGAAATAGGGTCTTTGCAGACGTAATTAAGAATCTCGGCCAGGGGTGGTGGCTCTGGCCTGTAATCCCGATGAGGGAAGGGGCTGCTGGGCCCGTGTCAGCAGGGCCAGATTCTTCTGGAGGCTCTAGGGAGAAGGTGCCTTCCTGCCTTTTCAGCTTCCAGAGGCCCCCTGCATGCCTCACGGTCCCTACAGCAGACCACATCACTCCGACCTCTGCTTCGTCCTTGCATCTCCTCCTCTGCCTCCCCTCCTCCCTCTCATAAGGACGCTGGGAGGACACCGGACCCCCCCAGCTGACCCAGCAGAATCTCCCCTCTCAAGATCCTCACTTGCATCACATCTGCAAGATCTCTGCCGAAGCTCTGGGGATTCGATTTGGCATCTTTGCAGTGGCCGTTATTCTGCCCACCTGATAACAGAGAAAACACACAGAGAAGATGCTCAGAAACACGTATTGAGTGAAATTGTGAGTGGCTGTGTGGAGCCAAAACTAGGCTGGTCTGTGCAGGAGGTGTAACAAGAGCTGCGTCCTGTACTTCTGCCTGCCTTCCTGCTTCCGCCATTGACTGGAGGTCAGCAGATCTGACAGTTCCAGAAATAGAACTTCTGCTCTGATCTGATCCACACGAAGGTGAAGGTCAGGTGCAGGATCCCCCACCCCCACCTTGTGAGTTCTGGGGGTGCTGAGCCAGGGCCCCACCTCTGCCCTGGGGGACATCCCCTGCCAAGTTTGCTTGGAGGCTCCTTTGAGCTCAGGCACACCCAGGAGCCAGAAGGAGAGGACTTGTAAAGACAGGGCCTGTGACCCCGGGCAGGCCTGTGTCCTGGCCCTTAGGGAAGGAATAATGAGCAGACTATTGTGTAAGAAAGATGAGAATCAGGCAGATAAAGGGCCCAGTGAAGCCGCCTGTCCCACTCTCTACCCCTAGGACTGAACCTTGGACCCCACCTAACATTCCAGCTCCACTGCGGTGCCCTGGTCTCCGTGACAACTGGGAATCATTTTACAAATAGAAGATTGTGGATACGTGGGAATGCAGAGGTGAGGAAGTCTCAGGAGTAAAGGTTTCATTTACCGCACCTTGGTGCGAAGGTGTCAGGCCAAGCCTTGGAGCCAAATTCTGTGCAGAACGACCAGGTACAGAGAGCAGAAAACATGAGCTATGTTCCTGGCCCTTTGCCTGTTAGCTGTGTGGCTCTGGTTATGGAGTGAAGGGAGCACCATATGGGTTATGGGCCTTAAGTGACAGAATTCCTAACTCTCTGAGGCCAGAGCAAGGCTTTGGAAAGGCTGGAGGGAAGCCATTAAGTCGGCGAGGTTTTCCTGGCTTGCCCCATGGAGGCAAGATGGCTGCAGGGCTCCAAGCATCATGTCCATTGAGGACAACATCAATGCAGAAAGGAGGGCAGGTGGCAAAGGGGCTTCTCCTCTCACAACTGTTTTATCACAAACTCCTTCCTCATCCAGAAGCCCTCAAAGACTTTGCTTTGTTTCCCATCAGCAGGAATGTGTGGCAGGAAGGGATCTCACAGGGATTCACAGTTTAAACCAATCCCTGGGGCCCGAGGGGCAAAGTGTCTGAGTGACCCAGCCCTCAGTCACGTGTCCATTCCTGAGAAGGAGGTCAGTCTTGCACCTCTGGAACTGCATGTACCAAATGTGAGTGTGTTTGTGCCTAAGTGTGCCTGTTCACCTCGGCGAGTGGACATGTGTGAAAGCAGATGTTTGCGTGGGCGCAGGTGTGTGCTGTGTGCATACAAAGTGGGGGCAGGGCTTGTGGGGAGGTGGAGTGATTGTGCAAAGCAGAGTGAGGTGGTGTTGCTGGAAGACATGGACGGAGGCATGACACAGACTGTCCACTGCAAAAACCATGGACACAGGCTGCCTGCCGCAGGGACCACAGATGGAGGTGTGACACAGGACTGTCTACTGCAAAAACCATGGATAGAGGCGTGACATAGGCTGCCCACTGCAGGGACCACAGATGGAGGTGTGACACAGGACTGTCTACTGCAAAAACCATGGATAGAGGCGTGACTTTGGGCTGCCCACTGCAGGACCTAGATGGAGGTGTGACTGGACTGTCCACTGCAGGGACCACAGATGGAGGTGTGACACAGACTGTCCACTGCAGAGACCACGGACAGAGGCATGACACAGGCTGCCAGCTGCAGAGACCAGCCCTTCCAGAACCTGGCTGCCCTTCTTCTTGGTGATGGTCCCGTTTTAAAGGGCCTGGTCCAGGAGTGGATATGCCACTCACTCCTGCTCTCCCTGAGGTCTGGACTTGCTGCTAAACAGTGGTTAGGAAACTTGCAACAGGCCCTGATTAGATGTGAGATTTCTTCCAAGGCGTTCAACACAGGCCACCTGAATTGACTTTCAGACGTGTTCTCAGTCCTTTCTACACGGGTGATCTCCGCTCTTCCATTAAAAAAGTGTCATTTTAATGATATAAAAAAAAGCAGTGTTTGCTCATTGTGGAAAAACTGGAAAATACATGGAAAAAACTCCTCTCTTTCTACAAATTAACATTTTGCAGATTCTTGTCTATGCAGCTGAATTCATATTCTTTTCCTTTTAGATAAATGGGCGTCATAATCCATGTCCCACCTTGCAATCTCCGTGTTTGCTTCCGTAATAGGTACTCAAAGCTTTCTTATATCAGTGAAGGTTCTTCTGCAGCATGACTTTTGGTAGTATTCCATCGTATAGACACAACAGAGCTTCTTTAGCAGCTGTTTTGGCTCCTGTGAATTTTGGGTTTCCCTGAGTTCCTTGTCAGCAGCCACGTCTGCCTGAGTTTTGTGGGCACCGGACAGGCAGCCCCACCTGCCAACCACACAATCCACTCACGTAAGATGTCCCAACTCAGAAACTGGCACCCAAAACTTTCCAATCACTGATCCCATCACAGCCACTCTTTGGAAGCTGTGGGGCCCGGTGAAAGGGCACTCCTGAGTGGACTCCTGAGCTCCTGGCGTTGGAAGGCACCTCCCCCATGCCCTGCACCCCCTCTCTTCCTCTCCTGCCCCCTCCTCCTCTCAGCACAGGAGACACATGGAACCTGCCTGCTCCCGGACACGGGAGGGGTGGAAAGAGGAGAGAAGGGTAGAGGGGAGGAGGAGCGAGGAGCCGCTCCGGGTGGGAGGGAAACAGGAGCTGGGAGATCCCACAAAGGCTTGTTTTTACAGTGCCACTCTGTGACCCTGGGAAGTCACCCAGCTTTTCTGTGCCTCAGTTTCCTTACCTATAAACAGAGATCCTGGGAGGAGAGGCCTCCAAGGTGGCCTTGGGGCTGACATCCTTAGAAGAAGGAAACAGTAAGGGCCTTCCTCTCCCAAGGTTTCTTTTAAGTGGGGGTGCAACTTGCCAAAGATTTGGAGGCCACTCTGCAGGGCACCGCCCCTCACTCCTGAGGAGAGCTCACCCCGCGCCTGTGGGGTCTGGTGGGAGCCTCGGAGCCGGCCCAGCAGCTCTCCTGTGAGCGGTCCCCAGCGTTTGTACCACCGGTGCTGTAGAAGGGCGGGGAGACAGCACATGGGGACTTGCCATTCCCGTTCTGTTCCGCAGCACTGGAGGGGCGGACAGGACAGGACCGGCTGCTCATCCCGCGCTGAAGGTGAGGCCGGGCTCCAGGAGTCTTGGCTGGATGCAATCACCTGACCTGGGGGTTCAAAGTGCCTAACACAGGTGCTTACCCCTCTTCCCCCTCACCCCTGGCTGCACCTGGGGCGTGGAGTTTTCCTCTAAGCCTGATCTCCCCACTCCCCCAAGAAGGTCCTGGGGGGATGGCCTGGGATCAGCCAGGACTCAGTTCCCACCTCAGGAGGCCTCTGGCCATGGAAGTGCTAAGGTGCCTGGTGTCCGTCTGTCTGGGTGACTCTGACTTGGGGGTTGGGCGGCCCTGCCTGTATCCAGTGACATGGGGTGGTGTGTGCAGAAAACCAGATGCTCACATGGCAGTGGGCAGGGGAGTGGCTGGGGGTTGGGGGTGAGGGCTACTGGTTCCTCCCCCATCTGGGGACCATTTCTGGGGACCCTGGCACCCACAAGCCTGGATCCTCCCATGGTCTGCTGCTTTCCTTCAAGCCCTGGCCTTGTCAGACCCCGAAGGCTCCCTACACAAGGTTAATTATTCACGTGGCCCAGGACCCAGGTACAAAGTCTTCTCCTTCCCACATCTGCAGAAGCTGCTCTTGTGGACCCGGCTCCAAGGAGGAGAGGGCAATTGTTTTATTTTAATCATTAAAACATTTTCTGGGATATATGTGTTGGTTGAAAAAAATTAAAAGATATAGAAAAGTATAAACAAAAAATTAAAGACAGGCCCTGTGACTCACGCCTATAATCCTAGCACTTTGGGTGCCCAAAGCAGGCAGCTATCCTGAGGTCAGGAGTTCAAGACCAGCCGGGCCAACATGGCAAAACCCTGTCTCTACCAAAAACACAAAAATTAGCCGGGCATGATGGCGCACGTCTGTAATCCCAGTCCTTGGGAGGCTGAGGCGGGGGAATCACTTGAACCTGGGAGGTGGAGGTTGCAGTGAGCTGAGATCACGCCACTGCATTCCAGCCTGGGCAACAGAGTGAGACTCACTCTCATATAAATAAATAAATAAATAAATAAATAAATAAATAAATAAATAAATAAAAGAAAACCACCCATAAGCCCACCAACCAGACAGGCACTGCTAACAACTCACGGCGTTTCCTTCTGGGGTTCATTTGTTTGTTTTTCCCTGACACAGTAGGGTCCACGAGGAAGTCAGGATCCACTGGCAATGTTTGCAGTGTTGTGTTTAATGTGGCAACTGGTTGTGTGATGATAGAGAAGTAAACAGAATGTCTGGTGGCAGTCGGGTTACCACATAGAATTTAGGACGCCCAGTGAAATGTGAATGCTAGGTCAGTGACATAACTTTTTGATATAAGTATATCCCAGGCAACATTTATTTATTGGAAATTGAGACAAAGGGAGGTGGGGGTGCTGCCAGGGAGGGAGAGCCAAGGTCCACTTCCACGCCCCTCCCAGAACTGGAGCCAGAGGCCCGCTTGTTGGGGGCCTGGGGCTCAGAGGGGAGCGAGCGGCTGCTGTCATGCTGTCTGCAAATGCTGTCCAGCTTCCCCCACTTTCTCTCGCTTGGCAGGTCACCTGGTCCACACTCTCCTCCCCTGATCCCCTGGGTGCTCCCCTCCCCCTACAGGTCCCCCTCCCTTCTGGGTGAGCCTGGATGCCAGCACCCTGTTTCGCCCACCCAGCATGCAGAACCAAAGCACAATGCTCAGAAACACCGCCAGTGTGCACAGGGCAGCAGGCTGGCTTCTCCCTCCCTCCTGCCGAGGTCTCTGCCCCCTGCCCCCTGCCCTCCTTCCTTCCCCTCTCCTCTTCTATTAGAAACTGTGAGTGTTAGGGTTCAATTGTGTCCCCCAAAACAGGTATATTGGGGTCCTCATCCCTAGTCCCCTAGAATGTGACTGTGCTTAGAGATTAGACCTTTACAGAGTAATCGGATGAAAATGAGGTCATCAGCAGGGACCCTAGTGCAGTATGACCGGTGCCCTTTCAAAAAGGAGAAACTTGGATACAGACACAGGCACACACGGAGGGAAGGTGGAGTAAAGGGGCAGGGAGAAGATGGCTTGCGATGGGAGTGACGCCCTTACAGGCCGAAGGACGCCTGGCAGTGCCAGCAGACACCAGGAGCGGGGAGAAGCCAGGAACAATTCTCCCTGGAGACATCTGGGAGACACCTTGATTTCAGGATTCCATGATAGCTTCCATAACTGCCAAAGAACACATTTCTGTGTTTTCAGCCACCCAGTCTGTGGTGTCTTAAGACTGCCACCCTAGGAAAGTAAAACAAGGAGTTAATTCATGAACGGTGGGGGAAATACGTATCCTTTGAAATACCACCTAGAGGAAGGGGTAATAGTATACCCGATCACGGCTCCAGTTTATGAAATAGTCACTCGGAACTTTGAAAAACAATATATTTTCAGGAATCAAAAGATTTGCTTGCTATGGACTTGTCTTGCAAAATAAAGAATCTCTTTGTAGATCACATTCATAGATGTATTTCATGTATGTTGACGTTAATTTGGCTTGCTCAGAAATAGGAAACATGAGAACTTGAATATCATGGTGTTTACAAAGCCAGTGAGGTCAGTTCCTCTCCTGGGCCTCAGGGGCAACCATTGGCCGCCTGGTCCACCTCTGGAAAGCGTTTGGAGAGGGTGTGAGTTCTTGCACCCACCCTCTGGTTTTGCAAGCTCCCTCTGCCATGGTGGGTGGAAGGCTGTGTTGGGGAGGTAGTGGAGCCACAGTGGCCTCCACTCTCAACTGCACAGATGCCTGGTGTGGAAGGTATGATGTGCTGGATTCTGAATGCAGGTTGGGGCTATTTTTAGCATCTGGACTGGGCAGCAGGAGGCTGGGGGTGAGGCAGAGGGAGGGCCAAGGCCAACACCATTTGCTGCTAGTGGAGCTGGAGGAGAAGGCACCCACATGCTGGCTGGCCGCCCTCCTTTCCTGCTGGAGTTCCTGGTGAGTGCTTCCCCGGGGGCTGAGTTGTAGCTGTCTCCCTAAACACCTGGAAGGATGTGGAAATGGGAAATGGGAAGTGACTTGAGGGTTTGGGCCCTGCCCTGCTCTGACTCTAAGGACAGACGGCCCAGACCTTGGGAAGGACGGTTCTGCCCCGTCTGGTACTGGGCTCCTGACCCCTGGGAGGCCTGTTGGTCGGTGGTGAGCGGCTTTGCCACATCTCATGACACATGGACATGATGCCACGTTGCCTCAAGGGGCACTTGTGAAAGTCAAAGTAGAAATGGATGAGCAGCGCTTAGCCCATGAGGAAGTGACGCACCAGTGACGGCCTTGATGGTGGGGCCATGGGCTGAGAGGGTCTGGTCTCTTGGCTGCCGCCAGCCTCCCAGGGTTGGGCAGCCACCATCCACGGGGCTGGGGCTCAGCCTCTCTCCCTTCGTGGGAGCCGCTGTTTTCCAAGGGGGTGGACATACACGTGGTCTGCTCCCTCCTTCCATGTTTCCTGGCTGGAGAAGACCTGAGTCAGCACGTGAATGAGGAGAGGAGGTGGCTCTCTGCAAAGAAACCTAAACACAAGGTCTGATTCCCACTTCCCATAGCCCCCTTCAGGGAGGCCATTGACCACTTGACAATCACAGACTATTTGTGCGGAGGGAGACATTCCAGATCATCTTGCTTGATGCTTGCCAACACATGTCACTTGGAAAGAGACTTGAAGGATAATACTCTTGGTTAAATGAACTGCAGGACTTTTCAGGGCCTTGACTAAGCTCACATGATCAGAGTGTCAATAAATAGAGGTGTGGTGTGCAGCATTCCACAAGTGTATTGATTGAAACCTTTTACAAATTTTATTTTCCCTTTATTTTTTAGAGATAGGGTCTTGCTCTGTCATCCAGGCTAGAGTGTAGTTGTATGATCATGGCTCACTGTGGCCTCAAACCCTGGGCTCAAGTGATCCTCCTGCCTTAGCCTCTCCAGTAGCTGGGTCTACAGGTGCATACTACCATGCCCGGCTAATATTTTTAAAACATTTTGTAGATATGGGGTCTCCCCATGTTTCCCAGGCTGGTCTTGTGAGTCACTGCATCCAGCCTGAAATCTTCTAAAAGTCAGGCTTATTGAGATATAGGCTGGCAAGGTGGCTCACGCCTGTAATTCCAGCACTTTAGGAGGCTGAGGTGAGAGGATCATTTGAGGCCAGGAGTTCGAGACCAGTCTGGACAACATAGCAAGACCACATCTCTACAAATAATTAAAACTAGCTGTGCATAGTGGCACACACCTGTAGGTCCTAGCTACCAGGAAGTCGGGGGTGGGAGGATTGCTTGAGCTGAGTGACAAGCAGTAGAGTGAGACCCTATTTTTAAAAAAAGAGAGAGTGATACAATCAACATACAGTCAAACTCATTGTTTTAGTGTACAGTTCTATGAGTTTTGACAAATGCTCACAGTTGTGTAACCACCACCAGAACCAAACATAGACCATATCTATATCACCCCCACGCCCCTTGGCAGCCAGTTCCCTGCTCCTTCTCTCAGCCCCTGCAATCACCGATTTGTTCCCCGTCTCTACAGTTTTGCCTTTTCCAGAATGTCGTCTCCATGGGATCTCGGCGTGTAGCTTTTGGTGTCTGGCATCTTTCACTCAGCATAACACGTCTGAGATTCATTTATGTTGCTGCAAGTGTCAGTAGATGGTTCCTTTTTGTTGCTGAACAATAATATCTGCTGTTGGGATTCCCCACAGTTTGCTCATCCATGTCCCAGTTGATGGATATTTGGGTTGTCTCCAGTTTGGAACAATTATGAATAAGCTGCCAGAAACATTTGTGTCCAAGTTTTTTTGTGATCTCTAGGTTTTGCTTGTTTGTTTGTTTGTTTCTGTTTTCATTTTGCTTTGTTTTTGTTTTTGAGACAGAGTCTTGCTCTGTTGCCCAGGCTGGAGTGCAATGGCATGATCTTGGCTCACTGCAATCTCTGCCTCCTGAGTTCAAGCAATTGTCCTGTCTCAGCCTCCCGAGTAGCTGTGACTACAGGTATACACCTCCACACCCAGCTAATTTTTGTATTTTCAGTAGAGACGGAGTTTTGCCATGTTGGCCAGGCTGGTCTCGAACTCCTGACCTCTAGTGATCCGCCCACCTCAGCTTCCCAAAGTGCTGGGATTACAGGCATGAGCCACCATGCCTGGCCTGATCACTAGTTTTTACTTTTTGGGTCAATACCTAGGATTAGGATTGCTGGGTCCTTCATTAAGTATCTGTTTAACTTTATAAGAAACTGCCCACTTATTTTCCAAAGTGGCTATTGCATCTTGCATTCTTGTTGGTGACTTGTGTGAGCTTCACTGGCTCCATGTTCTCACCAGCTTGGATTGCTTGAGCCGAGGAGTTCAAGATCAGCCTGGGCAACATAGTGAAACCTGTCTTTATAAAAAAAAATAAACAAATTTAGCCAGGTATGGTGGTGTGTGTCTGCAGTCCCAGCTACTTAGGAGGCTGAGATGCGAGGATTGCTTGACCTCTGGGAGGATTGCTTGAGCCTGGGAGGTCGAGGCTGCAGTGAGCCAGGATTGCACCATTGCACTCCAGTCAGCCTGGGTGACAGAGTAAGACCCTGCCTCAAAAACAAAACAAAACAAAAAACAAACAAACAAACAAAACCCAAAAAAACAATCTGCTGGAGATCCTGGGAAATACTGTTGCTGACATTGCAGCAGTACTGGTTCCTCATCATTTCTTTCCTTCCATCTCCTTGGATTGTGAACAAGACGCTGGAGGTGGAGTGGCTGTCTTATGACCAGGAAGCCTCCATGAGGAAGAAAGTGACACAGGATGGCAGAGCAGTGAGATAGAAGGAGCTTGGGGTCCTGGTGGCATCCTGGGGAGGCTGTACAAGCCAGGACTGCTTGCTTGGTTAAGAAAATTAAAATGTTGTTTGGTTGAGCTCTGGAACGGGGTTCTGGTTCACGCAGCCAAAAGTGATCCCTGGTGATGGGCTGGCACGGCAGAACAGTGAAAGCTGAAGCAGCACTGATTGCCAAAATGACCGCCGACTACACAAGCCATGGGCACAGCAGCTCCAGAATGGCTGAGGAATCTGAGGCACCAGGGGTCTCTGAAGGTGGGGATGAGGGGCTGGCTTCACCCTGTAGTAGTGGTTGAATGTATTGTCAGAGACACTTAGTCCCTGAGACTTCCTCCGTCATCCACCTGGCTAGATGACTCATCCACCTCACTGAAGAGAACTCAGGAAGTGCACACTATAGAGAAATTGAGCCAGACCAGCTCTGGAGTTGGCACTCAGAGCAGAGCAGAAAGAGGAGAAAGATGTCAAAAGATAAAACAAAACAATACAGACCTGCAGGACATGAATTTCCTTACTGAAAAGGCTAGCCACATTTTCAAATAATTAATGAAAAATCAAATGTAAGGGTAGAACAAAGGTGTTTGAAGGTATGCAGGATTAAATCATTGAACCTCACATGCATTCTTTCTCAGGAAGTTCCTGTGGTATGGGTGTCACTTGCACAAGGAAGTAAACCCCAAAAGAGAAAGATGTGAGGCACAGGACACATTAGATCTAGCACCAGAAAAGTATGAAGGAATTCTCATTGAAGTTGAAGGGAACTTTCACGGGGGAGCTGTACCACAAGCCAAGAGGTCAGCCAGCCCAGATGCAAATAGGAGGACAGAGAGTTCTGGAGAGAATGTCTCCAAGGGGAAGGACAAGCAACAACAAAGAATGATTACTTAGTATGTTTGACTTTGTTGAGAGGACTTTTATAGCTCTATCAGAAAATCGGGGGCGGGGGTGCAGATAATTGGTAAGTAGTAGACAAAAAAATTAAGTTTATGAAAAAATGAGGCAATAGTTAACCTCAGGAAAAACAAAAAGTTGTACTAAAAAGGAAAGACCATCCTAGCTCCCTAAGTGGTTTAGTTGTGACAACATTTATGGGGGTCATAGTAATATCAGAACTAAATACGGACTTGGCCAAAGGTTGTGAATTGTGTAATTCTGTAAGTTGTGAAGATGCTGGGTAGGTAGAATAGGTAGGAGTGTGTGGGAGGTGGTGGTGTAAGTGAGATAAAACCGAAAGGAATAGTATTGTAATCATGTTAGAAGTGTGAAGGTCAAGGTCAACAGAAACAGCTGAGAGACTTGAAGGCAGATGACTCACGGGGAGGGAGCTGGAGGTGGGAAGAGGTGCAGTGATAACAACTGTTTATTATCACAAGCCCTGCAGCACGACTTAACTTTTAAAACAATGTTATAACAATCACGTTTAAAAAGGAAGAAATAATAACTTGGTGAAAGCGACATTCTCTCTCCTCCAGAGAAAAGCAGCACAAGTGTACCTGAGCATTTCTGTGTTGGTCTTAGAAACCCAAGCCCATTCGCCTGCCTGGGAGCCTTTTGCTACGTCCAGCAGTTCCTCTGGGAGCTTCCAGCCTGCTGGAGTCTGAGCACTGGCCTCTGTGGCTGAAGCGGGGTCATCTCTTGCCCTTCGTCAACTCATGGATTGGCACAGGTGGATTTATGGCTATGTTGCCAGCCAGCTATGAACAAGCAAGGGGTGCCAACAGGCCACGCTCTGGCAAACAGCCAATGGGGAAGACGGAGACTGTCCCTTGCACACTCTCCTTCTCCTCTCTGTCTTTTTCAGTTTTCTTGTTTTCCTTCCTAGTGGAATCCAATGCTGGTGTTGAGATGGTAGGCAGGCCTGGGAGCTCCCCAACACTATGCAGGTTCCTGCTCGGTGTTTCCTGTCCTATTCACACACTCCCACGTGCCTCGTTTGGGCCTTGAAGGGGAGAGTCTCCTGCAGCCAGGCCCCTGGAATTCCTCGGATCCCTGCTGTCCCAGGGAAGAGTGCAGAAGGGAAGGGGTGGGCTGCATCCCTGTGCTCAGAACAGACGCGACCACAAGGTCATGGCTGATTTCGTGAATTAGAGCCATGCCGGTCACCCTCTGCATGAATGTCCTATGGCTGGTGCCACAAATTTTACAAACTGGGTGAATCCAACAACAGATTTTTTCTTTCTCATGCTTCTGGAGGTCAGACGTCTGAAATCAAGGTGTGTGCGGGGCTGTGTTCAGTCTGAAGGCTCTGAGGAAGGACAGTTCCTTGCATCTCTCCCACGTCTGTCAGTGGCCTGTGGTCCTGGGATTCTGTGGCTGGTGGCTGCATCACTGCATCCCCGCCTTAGCCTTGGCCCACCTGCTCCTGTGTGCCTCCTCACTTCATCCTCCCTCCACTCAGGTCTGTGTCCAAACTTCCCTTCTACAGGGACACCAGTGTTATGGGACTTAGGGCCAACCCTAACTCATCATTACTGCATCTTAACTTGATTCGTTTCTAAGACCCTTCTTCCAAATAAGGTCCCATTTACAGGCACTGGGGTTAGGACTGGGACATATCATTTGCGGACACAATTCATGCACAGCCTTTTCATCACTGGCCTCCTCCTCCACTCTCGTGGCTGTTCAGAACTTTCCACCCTTAAAAACTCCTCTCATCAACATGCTGCCCTAGCACAGTCCCACTGTGTCCTCTTCTCTTGTCACCAAACTTGTTGAAGGTCGTTTATACCTCAGCTTCCCCTGATACATTCCTCCACCATCACCATCTGCCTGACCCGTGCCTTCAGGAAGGTGCCTGGAGGGAGGGGGCTTTCCTTATGTCTGGTCCTTTGCATGCTCTGTGGCTTTTGAGGTGGGTGTTGAAGGCTACAGAAGCCCACCCTCCCCCGACCACCCTCGGCTTGGCTTTGATCTCACACCCTGTGTGTGTACCCGGCATGCTGCACATGGTGTGTGTGTGTGGGGGTGTGTGTGTGTGTGTGTGTGTGTGTGAGGGGGACAGCCCTCCTAGGACTGCATTGTCCTGAGAGCAGCCCTGAGTCCTCTGCACCGCTCAGTCTAACAGCAGAGACAGATAGACCCCAGAGAACCCAACTGGAATGCCTGGAGACTCTCCACTGGAGCTTTGCCTCCAGGGTGAGCTTAGGACCCACATGGCCAGGCTTTGGCTCATTGCTGGAGAGCTTGCACCTGCTGCGGAACTCATAGCGTAGCCTCTGGCTGGATCACTCCCTTCCCTTGGCTCAGTCCGCACTTGTCGATCTCCAAAATCCAATCCACCCTTGAAAGGCAGAGGTCAAGCAATGTGCGAGGGACACAGAGGGGACCACGGAGTGGACTTCTCAATTTACTGAGTGACACCAGGCAAGTGACTTGACCTTTTGGAACAGCTACCTGACCTGGAAGGTGGGGGTGAAAGTGCTTTCCTCATGGGTGGCTGTGAGAATTAATGAATTATTACCAGCAAAATACTTAGGCACATTGGATGGCACCTAATAAGAGCTCAATAAATAGTAATGATCATTATGAATATAATGTAGTTTTCCAATAAGTGGGTGGCCCCCTGAGGTCCCCTGAACCCCGTGGTGTCTGTTTGAGGTCAGGTATGTGAGTCGCCTGGCACACCTACACTCTCTATGTTTGCCCAGGTAATTACTCACCTCCTGCAGGGGCTATTCTGGGGCCAAGAAACTCTTCCCCAGGCCTGGACAGGCAGTCCTGGGCCTGTGACAGCACTGGGATCACAAAGACAAACAGGTTGGCCCCGTCAGCTGAACTCACCTGGGTCTTTGGGAAAGTGCCCACTGTAGCCATGTCCTGTGAGAAGCTGGGAGGTTTGCAGGTTGCGGCCCTGCCTGCCACAACTTCCCAGAACATGGGGCTTCCTCAAGGCCAAGGCACTGAAGGGGCCACGGGCAGAGTGGCCTAGCTTAGTTAGGACTGCAGATGCAGAGCCAGGCTGGGCGGGGGCATGGTGGGGTGGGGGGAGTTTGACAGGCGGGTCTCTCGCTGTTTCCCCTCCCCACCTCCCACACCTGGGTGTGGAGGAGTCAGCGTGGTGTGTGATGCGAGGGGTCTGTCATCTGGGGCGGGAGTGAGCCTCCGTCTCCTGGACCTTGGCTCCCCCCACTCCCTCCCTCATAGGCCTGGCTGCCACCTGGTCCTTGCCACCCTGGACAAGTTGATGATACATGGATGGACATTCACTCAGGTGTTTAGGGGTTAGGGAATTATTCCTCCCCTAAATGTTGCTTTTAAAAAATTATTGTGATAAAATATCTAACATGAAATTTACCATCTTAACCATTATTAAGTGTACAGTTCATCGTACTAAGGACATTCACATTATTGTGCAGCCATCACCATCATCCACCTCCAGAACTTTTTCATATTCCCAAACTGAAACTCTCACTTCACGAAGCACTCACGCCCCATTCCCCCTCCCCAAGCCCTGGCACCCACCCTTCTACTTCCTGTCTCTATGGATTTGACTACTCCAGGGCCTTTACATAAGTGGAATCAGACATTATTGTTCTTTTCTGTCTGGCTTTTTTCACTCAGTATAATGTCCTCAAGGTTCATCCATGTTGGAGCATGGGTCAAGATTTTCTTCCTTAAGGCTGACGAATATTCTGTTGTATGGACAGACCATGTTTTGTGTATCTGCTTATTTGTCAATGGACACCTGGCTGCTTCCACTTTTGGACTGCCGTGACTAGCGCTGCTATGAAATGGACGTGTGATTATCAATTTGAGTCTTTGCTTTCAATTCTTTCGAGTATAAATCCAGAAATGGAATTGCTACATAGTACAGTAATTCTGTGTTTAATTCTTTGAGGAATCATGAATGCTGCATTTTTCTTTTTTGAGACAGGATCTTGCTCTGTTGCCCGTTCTGGAGTGCCATGGCACAATCAATCCTGACTCACTGCAGCCTCAACCTCCTGGGCTCAAGTGATCCTCCCACCTCAGCCTCCCGAGTAGCTGGGACTACAGACACAAACCACCACACCCGGCTAATCGTTTAATTTTTTGTAGAGATTTGTGAGGTCTCGCTGTGTTGTCTGGGCTGGTCTCAAACTCCTGGGCTCAAGCCATCCTCCCGCCTTGGCCTCCTGCAGTGTTGGGATTACAGGCATGAACCACTGTGCCTGGCCATAAATGCTGCATTTAAAGCAGGGATTTAAGAACGTGTCAAAAGTAGGACGAAGACATGTTGCACAGAATGAAAAGGGTTCCCGGATCACGCTGTCTGCCTCTCCACGACCACAGACCAGTGACCTCACCTTTCTGAGTTTCTATTTCCTCATCTGTAAAACAGAAGTGCCATCTTCCTTGTGCTGTGTGGGGTTTTGAGAAGAATTAACTTAGTTTGGAAAGCGCTGAGCCTGGTGGTTCAGAACCGGGATTGGAAACTGTGCCACCGCTCTTGTTTTTGCACTTCTGGAGAGCCAGGAATGGTTTTCACACGTTTTAAGTGTTGTAAAAACTGAAAGACTAAGTGACAGAGACCACCTGTGACCTGCAAAGCCAGAAAGGTCCACTTTTTCCTCCCTGGCCCTTTGTAGGAAAAAGTTTGTGTTTTAGTTTAGAGATGGGCTCTGAAATCAGATGCTTGTGTTCCTGGGTGGCCTCTGCCTCATATAGGCCTCCTGACCTTGACCAAGTACTCTGTGATATGGTTTGGCTGTGTTCCCACTCAAATCTCGTCTTGAATTATAATTCCCATAATCCCCACGTGTCATGGGAGGGACGCAGTGGGAGGTGATTTGACCATGGGGGCGGTCATGGGGGATAGTGAGTGCTCATGAGATCTGATGGGTTCGTAAGGGACTTTTCCCCTTTTGCTCGGCACTTCTCCTTGGTGCCGCCATGTGAAGAAGAATGCGTTTGTTCCGCCTTCCACCATGATTGTAAGTTTCCTGAGGTCTCCTCAGCCATGCTGAACTGTGAGTCAATTAAACCTCTTTCCTTTATAAATTACCCAGTCTTGGATATGTCGTTATTAGCAGCATGAGAACGGACTAATACAGTAAATTGTATTGGTCGGTGCCTCCGTTTCCTCATCTGCAAAATGGGAATAACAAACCCACGGGGTTCGTCATCGAACTTGCATCAAGTCACTGCTTAGCAAGGCAACCCCAACTACCTCATTTCAGTTGTGACACACTCAGCTCCTTCCAGCACATTCTACAATGCGTGTCTTGTGTTTGCTGAGTCATGCAGTTAGGATGTGAGGCTCTCAGTGGCAGGGGTCTTCACTGGCTTTGTTTGCTGATGTGTCTCTGGGGCTTACAACAGCACTCTGCACAGAGCAGGCACTCAGTATTTGCAGAATGAATGCAGACCCCACAGGGTTATATGAGAACAAGATGGGTTAATACTTGGGAGACTTTGAGAGCAGTGCCCAAGACCCCCAGGCATGGTGGGGGAAACCTTACCCAGGGGAGGTTCTTGGGGTGCCTGCTCTGGGTTCTGCCTCTGCCAACATAATTTGGCAGATCCAATGCTGGGTGGCACAGTGGAGAAGGCCAGTAGGCCTCCTGGGGCATGCACAGGGCCATGGTGCCAAAAGAGATGCTGCTGGCCAGATGACCCAAAGCCACTGGGCAACTTTCCTGGGACTTGAGCGATGGGTCCCTGACACTTTTTTGAGCATCACCCAGGAGCCTGCCAAAGACCAAAGCGTTAGTCCTGTTACCTCCATGGGTCACAGAATCTGAAGCTGCCCTCTGCAGAAGCCCAGCTCTGCCAAATTTGCAACAGTTGACAAATGCCTCTGCTCTACTCCTTCATTTCGGTGGAGGTAATAACCTCTCAATGATGACCCTACAGGGAAGAAATCATCCCCATGTTATAGATGGAGGCACGGAGGCTCTCAGAGGCAAAATGACTCACCCAAGTTCTCGCTGTTACTAAATACCCATTACGTGGACTTGATCCCAGAGTGGTAACCACGGGGTCTGCTGTTCAGAGAATGGGTGAATGGAAGATGCGCGTAAGAAGGAGGCGTTGGAATCACTGGTGTTCTGGGGAAGGGGTAGGAAAGACACCGCCTCTCCTGGAAAGACCAAGGATGGGGTGGCGGGTCCTTCTTGGGGCAAGACCTGTGACTCAAGGGGAGGATGAGGGGAGTAGGGGTTGACTTCATGTTACAAAGAGACACAGACTCTGAGTGATGACTAATTTTAGGTGTCAACTTGACTAGGCCATGGGGTACCCAGATTAGGCATTATTTCTGGGGGTGTCTGTGAGGATGCTTCCAGAAGACATTAGCATTTGAAATGGAAGACTCAGTGAAGCAGATGGCCCTCCCCAGTGTAGGTGGGCATCATCCAATCCCCTGAGCGCTTGGATAGAACGAAAAGTGGAGGAAGGAGGAATTGGCCCCATATTAGTCCGTTTTCACATTGCTGAAAAAGACATATCCGAGACTGGAAAGAAAAAGAGGTTGGATTGGACTTACAGTTCCACATGGCTGGGGAGGCCTCAGAATCATGGCAGGAGGTGAAAGGCACTTCTTACGAGGCAGCAGCAAGAGCCAAATGAGGAAGAAGCAAAAGTGGAAACCCCTGAAAAACCCATCAGATTTTGTGAGACTTATTCACTATCATGAGAATAGCACAGGAAAGACTGGCCCCCATGACCCAATTACCTCCCCCGGGTCCCTCCCACAACATGTGGAAATTCTGGGAGATAAAATTCAAGTCGAGATTAGGGTAGGGACACAGCCAAAGCATATCAGTCCTCTTGTGTCTCCTGCCTGCTGAACTGGGACATCTCCTCTCACCTTCTCCGGCCCTGGGACCAAGAGTTCCACCATCGCTCTCCCGGTTTTCAGGCCTTTGGATTCAGACTCAATCTCAGCACCATCACCAGCACTCTTGGTCCTCCAGCTTGCAGATGGCGGAACGTGCGGCTTCTGAGCCCCCGTAGCCATGGGAGCCAGATCTTCCCAATAACCCTCCCTCCTTTCCTCCCTCTCTCTCTGACTCCTACTGATTCTGTTTTAGAAATCTAAATACCCTTCGCTTTGATTACCTACAGCTGCACACTTGGAGGAACTGTCTTCTGACTGGCCGGAGGCTCCTGCACTTGCCTCTAAAGACAGTGCCATGGGGGAGAGAATGCTGTGGACATCAAACCCAAAAGGCTCTCATTGACTCTTCGTGGCCTGTCATCGTGGCCTCTGGGAGTTGACTTAACCTCAGTGGTGTGCTGACCTGACTCTTCAGGCAGCCCAGGTCATTGTTTGTGGTTGTCTCCAAGGCAGGCCATGCTCCCAGCACAAAGGCATGTTGGGTAATTCATCCATTCACCAGCGAGGGCAGGGGTGGAGGTGGCTGGAAGGAGGTGGGTGGAAAAGCAGGTAAATGAGTTGCTTTTGTTGACAGATAAGTAGACCTGTGTCATGGAACAAGTGTTCCACGACAGGAAATGCAAGATCAGCAATGTCCAGGAAGTTCCAGGACAGCCAGCGACCTGCCAGGGCAGGCAGCAGCCCCTGGGCCTGGGTCAGAAAGGCACAGCTAGCTGGTTGGAGGAGCCCCCCCTTGCCCCTTCCATCAGAGGCTGGAAAAGGAAAATGAGATTGTCTGCAGAGACAAATGGAAAGCCCTTTAGACAGCAGCCTGGGACCACGCGCCTTCTCCAGCTGGTTCAGGAAGAGGAATGGTCACTGGAATGGGAGGAGCTGGCAGAGGAGGAAGGAGCACTGACTAAGACTGACTTGAGTGCCCAGAGCGTGGCTGCACCCTTGGAGCATTTCCATTTGCACAGGAGCACATCATCATCCCAGACTCTTCCCTCAGCCACTTGAGGGGAAAATGGCAGGTTAAATGAGAAATTATAAACACACGAGAATCTGTGACCAGTGAGAGTTTTGGAGGAGAGAGGAGGGCTAGGGCTCTTCCCCCAGACCACACCACCACGCCCACAAATGCGTTTCTAATTACACCATCTATGGAGGATACGGCAAGCTCTTGCAAACTGGTTACTTGGAAAGAAAGGAGAGAAACTGTGTGATGTGGTGTGGACCTGTGTCCCCACCAAATCTCATGTTCAGTTGTAATCCCCAGTGCTGGGGGTGGGGCCTGGTGGGAGGTGGTTGGATCATTGGGGTGGATCTTCATGAATGGTTTAGCACCATCCCCTGGTGCTGTCTTGTGATGGAGTTCTCACGAGATCTGGTTGATTAAAAGTGTGTGGTGCCTCCCCCACCTCTCTCCCTCATGGTCTGGCCATGTGAGACGTGCCTGCTTCTCCTTTGTCTTCACTATCATTACAAGTTTCCTGAGGCCTCCCCAGAAGCAGATGCCCCCATGCTTCCTGTACAGCCTGCTGAACCGTGAGCCAACTAAATCTCTTTTCTTTATAATGACCCAGTTTCAAGTATTTCTTTACAGCTATGTGAGAACAGACTAATACACTGTTTTTTTGTTTTGTTTTTAAGTCAGTATTTTTTGACTCAATCTTGTGAGAATTAATGAATTATTACATTATTATATATATAATAGTACCTTATTTCCATTAATCTCTATTAAGTTTTGAAAACTGAGCTGGATGCTTTGGTGGCTCCAGCTTAGAGAAGAGGAAGCAGAGGATGAGGAGAGAAGCCATTTCTCTTACTGTCTCCTGTCTCGGAGGAGGAGGAGGAGGAAGTAAAAGTTGAAAAACAGGAATGAAGTCAGTGGCAAGACCAGCCGGTGCCACTGATGACCAAGCCTGAGGTTAAAAGATGAACCCCGCCCCCTGCTCACTCTAACCACATGTGCTCTCAATCTATCATGACCCTTTCACGTGGAACCTCTTAGCGTTGTAAGCCCTTAAAAGGGCCAGGAACTTTGTCTTCAGGGAGCTTGACGTTTAAGCCGTGAGTATGCCGACGCTCCAAGGCAAATAAAAACCTCTTCCGTCTTTAATCTGCTGTCTGAGGAGTTTTGTCTGTGGCTCGTCCTGCTACAAGGACAGAGAAGAAACTTGTTGTGATCATATAGGCAACAGAGGTAAGGCCAGGAGCTCAAATCCACCCAGAGGTCACAGATGAGGCATTATCAGGAAGGTTTGCGCTCAGCCCAGCAGCTGTTGCGGCCCTCACAGATGCTGCCTCGGCCTCAGAACAGCAGGCCCGTTGTTCTGATCAGAAGGTCCAGAGTGAGGATGTCACACTGACTGATTTGTCACACCCTGAATAACTGGCCTGGTCATGGCTGGTTCTGTAGGAGCTGGTCGACTAGAGGATCATGAGGCCCCCTAACACCCCCTGAGGCCTCTGTAGCTCAGAGAGTATCAGCTAATGGAGAAGTGACTGGAAGGCTCAGGTGTGACTCAGGTAGACCACTTGGACCGCTGCGTGGACCTTCCCTTTCCAGGCGCCTCAGGCCAGAGCCAGGCTTCTTGGAAGGGAATGACTGGGGAAAGAAGAGGAAGAGAAACGGGCGGGTAGGATTTCAGGGGGAGGGAAAGAAGAGCCCACCCGGCCACATCAGTGCCCACCGCGTCTGAGCCGTTTGGAAAGGATGAGGAGTGGCCTGCTGTTGGGAGCACGTCATAATCCCAATAGACACAATCTCAAGTGTCGAAATCCTGAAAAACGAAAATCCTAAAAACACAATTCTGTAAAAAATAATTTTAAAATTTTAGAAAATATTTACATTTTTAAAAGGGAATTTATTTGAGAAACATAAAAATAAAACATAAACGTATGTTTTAAAATTAAACAAAACAAAAATTAAAAAACACAACGGAACACTTCATAGGCCACTTTATACAATAAAATAGGCAGTAATTAAACAAAAAACAAAAAATTAAACAAAAAACACAACGGAACACTTTATACAATAAAATAGGCAGTAAGAACACACATGTTTTTGTAAGCATAGACAGGTGTGCTAATGACAGTCACACAGGTATATCAGCTATGAGCAGATGAACTGTATTCATAAGGAAATGGGTCAGAAAGGGAGATGTGGTAACCGCAGATCGCTATGGTTGGTGATTGTGGTGATTTGATACATATGTAACAAACACACACTGTGGTGCTGGAGCACAAATTGTTCAACCTGTTTGGAAAGCAATTTTGAATTATGTATGAAGAGCCTTAAAAGTGTTCTTACTCTTTGCCCTGGAGATTCCATTTCTAGAAATCTATTCTAAGGAAGCAGAGATATGATCAAAGATCGTGAAGGAGAAGGTTAATTAAGGCATTATTTATAATAGCAAATGTCAGAAACAGCCTAAATGATCCCAAACCATGGGTTGATTAAATAAATTATGGTGCATAGATAGGGGATATTATAGCACATTTTGAAGAACACCGAAAGTGGGGGAAAAAATCATAGAGGCCGGCAGGCCACGTGACACAGGAAGGCAGATCTTTAAACTAGATTTTGAGGGAAAAGGAATTTTCCAGGCAAAGGTGGTGGTAAGAAAGCTGCAGGCAGAATTCAAGGTGAGCAAGAACTGAAGGTTTGGGAAGCTCTGGTGTTCTGGGGTGGGCTGGGGGAGTCTTGCGGGAGGGCAGCCGCTGAGGGGCAAGGATGGAGAGTTGATTAGGTCAGGTGTCAAATGGTAGTAAGAACCAATTGACTTTTAGACAATATAGAAACATTGAAGAATTAAAAAAAAATTTTTTTGTTATACTTTAACTTCTAGGGTACATGTGCACAACGTACAGGTTTGTTTTATATGTATACACGTGCCATGTTGGTGTGCTGCACCCATTAACTCGTCATTTACATTAGGTATATCTCCTAATGCTCTCCCTCCCCCCTCCCTCCACCCCACAACAAGCCCCAGTGTGTGATGTTCCCCTTCATGTGTCCAAGTGATCTCATTGTTCAATTCCCACCTGTGAGTGAGAATATGCGGTGTTTGGTTTTTTGTCCTTGTGATAGTTTGCTGAGAATGTTGGTTTCCAGCTTCATCCATGTCCCTACAAAGGACATGAACTCATCATTTTTTATGGCTGCATAGTATTCCATGGTGTATATGTGCCACATTTTCTTAATCTAGTGTATTATTGTTGGACATTTGGGTTGGTTCCAAGTCTTTGCTATTGTGAATAGTGCCGCAATAAACATACATGTGCATGTGTCTTTACAGCAGCATGATTTCTAATCCTTTGGGTATATACCCAGTAATGGGATGGTTGGGTCAAATGGTATTTCTAGTTCTAGATCCCTGAGGAATTGCCACACTGTCTTCCACAATGGTTGAACTGGTTTACAGTCCCACCAATAGTGTAAAAGTGTTCCTATTTCTCCACATCCTCTCCAGCACCTGTTGTTTCCTGACTTTTTAATGATCGCCATTCTAACTGGTGTGAGATGGTATCTCATTGTGGTTTTGATTTGCATTTCTCTGATGGCCAGTGATGATGAGCATTTTTTCATGTGTCTATTGGCTGCATAAATGTCTTCTTTTGAGAAATGTCTGTTCATATCCTTCACCCACTTGTTGATGGGGCTGTTTGTTTTTTTCTTGGAAATTTGTTTGGGTTCTTTGTAGATTCTGGATATTAGCCTTTTGTCAGATGAGTAGATTGCAAAAATTTTCTCCTATTCTGTAGGTTGCCTGTTCACTCTGATGGTAGTTTCTTTTGCTGTGCAGAAGGTCTTTAGTTTAATTAGATCCCATGTGTCAATTTTGGCTTTTGTTGCCATTGCTTTTGGTGTTTTAGACATGAAATCCTTGCCCATGTCTATGTCCTGATTTTCTTTAGAGTTTTTGTGGTTTTAGGTCTAACATTTAAGTCTTGAATTAATTTTTGTATAAGGTGTAAGGAAGGGATCCAGTTTCAGCTTTCTACATATGGCTAGCCAGTTTTCCCAGCACCATTTGTTAAATAGGGAATCCTTTCCCCATTTCTTGTTTTTGTCAAGTTTGTCAAAGATCAGATAGTTGTAGATGTGTGGTATTATTTCTGAGGGCTCTCTGTTCTGTTCCATTGGTCTATATCTCTGTTTTGGTACTAGTACCATGCTGTTTTGGTTACTGTAGCCTTGTAGTATAGTTTGAAGTCAGGTAGCGTGATGCCAGAAATATTGAAGAATTTTAAAGAATCCCCACTCCCATTATAAAAATAATACATTCGGAAAGCAGACAATTTGGAAAACATTGAACATGATAAATGGGAAGACACAGGTCTCTGCCATCTCGCCACCTTGGTGAACATGCTTGTCACCATGTGCTGACAACATTCTGTTCTAGGATATAAGTGAATGGCCAGGTATTTCATGAAAGTAGTCACTGTAGATTTTAATATATTATAACAACAATAACTCTTTATGAGTCTGTCTCCCCTAAACTAGAGTATGGACACCTCGAAACTAGAGTAGGGACTGTGGTGTATTGGAATTCATACTCTAAGCATCCAGCATGATTCAGGGCTAAATTATTATTGCATGGGTGAGTGGATGGGTGGATGGATGGATGGATGCATGGATGAATGGATGGATAGGTGGATGGACAAATGGATGGGTGGGTGGATGGATAAATGTATGGGTAGGTGGATGGACGAGTGGATGGATAAATGGATGGATGGATGGATGGATAGATGGATGGATGAATGGATAGATGGTTGGATGGTTGGATGGACAGACGGATAGGTGGATGGATGGATGAATGGATGGGTGGATGGATGGATGGATGGATAGGTGGATGGATGGATAGGTGGATGGACGGAGGGTGGATGGATGGATGGATGGATAACTGGATGGATGGGTGGATGGATAAATGGATGAATGGATGAGTGGGTGAGCAGGATCTTCTTCTGTTATATTATCTTTATGCAATCTGGTAACCCTCCTTGTGAGTGCAGTGACTTGGTAGAAAGGATCTTGGAGTAGGACTGCTCTGTGACCCACCGATGGGCATCTTGGGTAAGGTGTTTCACCTCTGCGAGCCTCAGTTTCCTCATCCTTAAAATGGTGAGAGACTGAGTATACAAACAGATGTGGGGACCCACTCAGAATCCAGAGATGACATAAAGATTGCTTTAAGTTGAAGACATTTGAGATTTAATAGATGCAGAAAAAAGCCTCCTCAGACCTTCCATTATCTGACTAAAAAGAACAACTTCTGGGCAAGGAGGCAACCATAATTCTCTTCTCTGGGGGAGTTTTATGGCCCTGAAGAAGATGGAAAGACCACTCATACCTGTGCAGACATTATCACAAACTTTATTGCCCTTCTCTTCTCCTAAAATCTCATTTGTTTTTCCTAAAGGAAACAATTTGTTTTTCTCATAAAAGTCACTTTTCCCCCATTTCCTTTTCTCTACTAAGTAGGTATACAAATCTTTAGCTATTTATCAGCCAGCTACTCTTTTTTTCTTTTCTTTTCTTTTCTTTTTTTTTTTTGAGATGGAGTCTTGCTCTGTCACCCAGACTGGAGTGCAATGGCACAATCTTGGCTCACTGCAGCCTCCACCTCCCAGGTTCAAGCAATTCTCCTGCTTCAGCCTCCTGAGTAGCTGGGATTACAGGTGCACACCACCAAGCCTGGCTAAGTTTTGTATTTTTAGTGGAGACTGGGTTTTGCCATGCTGGCCAGGCTGGCCTCGAACTCCTGACCTCAGGTGATTCGCCCACCTCTGTCTCTCCAAGCACTGGGATTACAGGTGTGAGCCACCGCACCCGGCCCCAGCTACTTCTTTTGTTGGCTCCCATAGGCACATGAAATAAACCCGTTTCTCCTGTTTATCCGTCTTGTGTCTGTGTAATTCGCAGACCTCAGTTACTGAAGCTAAGAGGGCAAAGTAGTTGTTTCCTTCCCTACAAAGATAGCGAGACTCACAATCTTTGCAGCAGTCAGCCCAGAATGGTCAGGAGTTGGTTGATGACTGCCAGCTTTTCTAATTTTTGTTCCTGCTTCTAATTTGCAGCCAACCAGAGAAAGTCAAATATGTGCCCCTAGCCAATCCCCTAGGATGTCCACTCCCACGAGCCTTCCCAGCTTCCTTTTGAAGATGGCCTCATCAGGGCACCCCTGGAGCCTGTCGTCCACCACCAAGCTCCCCACTGCCTGCCCTGAATCTCTGCCAAACGCAGGTGGTGGAGGCGGCCCCCTCGCTACAGCCTGCTCATACGCAGCGTGTGCTTGGCCTCAGGTGGGTGGTCTTCATTTGTTTCCACAATGGGGCTAATAGCTGTTTCATACATGTCAGGTGCTTGACAGGAACTGCTGTCCTGCTTTGGAGCAAGGGGACTTAGTGAGGGGCCCCTCTACCCCGTGCCAGAGTCTCACATGTCTGCCAAACTGGAGAAGGTTCAACTTTGGTGGACGTAAATATCCTAGGTGGTTTTCCATCTGCAGCTGCTCAGCAGAGAAACAGTTTGGAGAAGGAACAAGAAAATGCTGCATTTAGGAGTTGAAAGAAGCGGCAATTTGGCAACAAGGTACAGAGCAGCTTTCATAAGCGTGATGCTGGATTTGGAGCTGGGTTTATATCCCAGCAGTACCCATCTCTAACCTTTGCTAGGTACTTACTTCCCTGTCCCTAAAGTGGTCCTAGCATTAGTGCCTATGTCATAGGACCTGTGTGGAACTCAGAGGAGAATGCAGGCCAACTTGGTGAGGAGGTCTAAGTAAACACAGGCGTCATTTCTCACCGTTCCTGCATTCTGGGGACAGTTCCTCATCCATCCTCTTCTTCGGGTAAGGTCATGGCTGCAGGCAAGGGCTGAGCCTGGGAAAGGCATTTCCAAAGCGGCCTCCAAAAGCAAAGTGGGCGCTGATGAGTGAGAATCAATAGCGCACTTCCTCCTACATCTGCAGGAAGGAAGGAAGCTGCCACCTCTTTGCCTGGGGGCAGAGATAAGGGAGGACTTGGAAGAGAGTCCTCAGAAAGCTGGAGACACAGAAATGGAGCCTGGGCTCTGTCTGGGAGAGCTGGGAGGACCTGGGGTTGGAGGTCCTGTGGATGAGAGGAGCTCCTGCTGCTTTTGCAGCCTGAAAGGCTGAAGTCTAGATGCGCTTGTGCTTGTGGTTTTGAGGGTGCAGAACTCTGTATCTCACTCTCTGTGCAAGGAGGGGATGATCGCTGCTCTGCCTCCTTCTAAAGAGCTGGTGAGTGTGGAGTGATGGAAAACCTGGTGTGAACATTTCTGTTGAAGAGCTGGCAGGGTCCTTTGGTTTCCGGAGATGTGGGCAAGGCCATCTGGAGACTGAGGCCAATAGAAGGCTCCCTGATGCCAGGTTCTGAGGGCTCACATAGGCTCTGCCTCCTTCTCCTATTCCCTTGATTGGAGCAAAACTCCTTTTTGGAGATGCATCTGTTTAGCCCCAGCCAGGCACCTTCCACCTATTATCTGAATTTTGGTCCTGCCAGGAAGCCACCAAGGCAAGTCCTGCTAGCACCACATCCCAGGTGAAGGGTGCAGGTGCCCTGTTCAGCAAGAGGGCTTCAACCCTGGATTGAGAGGATCCCAGGGCTTCCCTGTCAACCCACTCTTGCCCATGGATAAAAATTTATCTCAACGAGTCCCGTTAAAACTCAAATGTTCAAAATATGACCACAGAATTCGTTTCCTGGGGCTGCTGTAATAAATTACCACCAACTCCATAGCTTTGAACAAAACAAATTTCAATGATGTTGGGAAAACCGGATATTTACATGTGGAAGAATGAAATTAGACCCCTATCTCATACATATACAAAAATCAACTCAAAACAAATGAAAGACTTATATGTAGGACCTGAAACTGTCAGACTGCTAGAAGAAAACATAGGGAGCAAAGCCCTATGACACTGATCTGAGGAATGATGATTTTGGATATGACACCAAAAGCACAGGCAACCAAAGTAAAATCGTAGACGCATGTGATCACGTCAAACTCAAAAGCTTCTGCGCAGCAAAGGAAACAGGCAACAGAGTGGAGGGATACCCTCTGGAATGAGAGGAGATATTTGCAAGTCACACACTTGATATGGGTTAATAGCCAGAATATGTAAGTAATTCAAACAACTCAATAGCAAGAAAACAAATAACCCAATTAAGAAATGGGCAATGGACCTGAATCGATATTTCTCAAAAGAAGACATCCAAATGGCCAATGAGTATATGAAAAAATGCTTAATATCCTCAACCATCTAGGAAATGCAAGTCAAAACCACAATGAGATATCACTTCACACCTAATTATCAGAAAGATGAAAGAAAACAAGTGCTGGTGAGGATGTGGAGAAAAGGGCACTCTTGCACACTGTTGGTGGGAATGTGGATTAGTACAGACATGATTGTTGGTGGGAATGTGGATCAGTACAGCCATGACAGTTGGTGGGAATGTGGATCAGGGCAGCCCTGACTGTGGGTGGGAATGTGGATCATCAGTACAGCCATGACTATTGGTGGGAATGTGGATCATCAGTACAGCCATGACTGTTGGTGGGAATGTGGATCAGTACAGCCATGACTGTTGGTGGGAATGTGGATCAGTACAGCCAACACTGTTGGTGGGAATGTGGATCAGTACAGCCATGACTGTTGGTGGGAATGTGGATCAGTACAGCCAACACTGTTGGTGGGAATGTGGATCAGTATAGCCATGACTGCTGGTGGGAATGTGGATCAGTACAGTCATGACTGTTGGTGGGAATGAGGATCAGTACAGCCATGATGGAAAGTAGTATGAAGTTTCCTCAACAATTAGAGTAGAACTACCATATGATTGCTGGCAATTTCACTTCTGGGTATACACCCAAGGAAGTCAATACGTTGAAGGGATGTCTGCTCTCTCACATCCATCGCAGCATTACTCACAATAGCCAAGAGATGGAATTAACCTAAGTGTTCATCAGTCAATGAATGGATAAGAAAATGTGCATACTTACAGAATGGAATATTAGTCTGCCTTGAAAAAGAAGGAAATCCTGCCATTTGCAACAACATGAATGAACCTAGAGGGTATTATGTTAAGTGAAATAAGCCAGGCACAGAAAGACAAATGACACAATCTCACTCATCTGTGGAATCTACAAAAGCCAAACTTATAAAAGCAGAGAGTAAATGATGGTCACCAGAGGCTGGGGGTGAGAGACTTGGGGAGATATTGGTCCAAAGACACAGAATTTCAGTGAGACAGGAGGAATAAGTTCAAGAGATAGCTTGTCCATCATGGTGACTACAGTTAATCATAATATATCATATTCTTGAAAATTTCTAAGTGAGTGGTTTTTAAGTGTTCTCACCACATAAAAATAAGTATATGAAGCAACACATATGTTAATTAGCTCAATTTAGCCATTCCACACTGTGTGTATATATATATGTGTATATATATATATTTCAAAACACTATTGTACATCAGAAATATCAACAATTTTTATTTGTAAATTTTAAAAACAGAAAAAAAGTAATTAGAAAACCTGATGAAACAACACAAATTTATCCCCCTAGAGTTCCAGTTTGGGTTGGTGTATGTCTCAGGTTAGGAAATGAAGTAGAGCTGGAATCTCCCACCCAGTGTCTTCGTGAGAACGTTAGACTCACATCAGGTGCAGCCAGAGCGGCATCCAAGAATGCAGAGGGAGGAAAAGAAAACCGGTGTTGAGGGCTTGTGCGGGATGACCTGGCGATGAGGGCCTGTGCGGGCCAACCCGATGATCAGGGCCTGTGTGGGCTGATCCAGTGATCAGGGTCTGTACAGGATGACCTGGTGATCAGGGCTTGTGTGGGCTGACCGAGTAATTCCGGCCTGTGGAGGATGGCCTGCCCTTGGAGTGATCCGATCGCTCTCCTGCATTTGAAATATCTAGATGTTGCAACAGAAGCCACCCTGACAGTTAGGAGGCTGCCCTGTTATTACAACACCAGAGAGAGTTCATTTTAAACAGTAAAAAGAAAAGAAAGAGAGAGAGAAAAGACAAATTTAGAGTTCGGACAAAAGCTACCTGAAGCAGCACTCCTTGTGAATCAATGTTATACCTGTTCATCCAAAGGATGTCACATTTAGGCATGGCAACGTTTAGCAGCAATGACAGTGCAGTGGGTTGGGGGGGAGGTTACACCCTAATTTAATTTAATGGAAGGGTATTTGAGTTTTTATTTATTTATTTATTTGTTTGTTTGTTTGTTTGTTTGTTTGTTTTTGAGACGGAGGCTCGCTCTGTCCCGCAGGCTGGAGTACAGTGGTGCGATCTTGGCTCACTGCAAGCCCTGCCTCCTGGGTTCACACCATTCTCCTGCCTCAGCCTCCTGAGTAGCTGGGACTACAGATGCCTGCCACCACGTCAGATGGGTCATGCCATGCGCCAGGACCATCTTTGGCTTTGCAGCAGAACTCCGCTGTGTTCACCATCCTCCCTTCTGCCAGGCTCTTCTGGGACCAATGTGGCCACACACTTCATATCCTTCACCAGAACCTTTGAGAAGGGAGAGTGAGCGAGGCAGAGCAAGGGAAAGGTAGGACAATTCAGGGAGGGCCTGGTGGCCACCCGGGCACCATGCTCACTTTGTCTGCCTGGAGTTTCCAATGGGCTGGACAATGTTACAAGTCAGCTTTTCTTGGCATGCCAACCCTCGCTTTAAATTTCGTCATCTTACAACATTTACGAACCAGGAGACTTCACCTAAACCTTGACGTCCTGTGGCACGGGACGTGCTTGCCCAGGAGTCTCCTTCTGCTGCAGTCGAACCCGCTGTGCCCTCTGTGGGCTCCAACTCTCACAGCCCCAGGGCTCCTCACTCATGGACCCCATGTCCCGGGCCTTGACTGCTTTGGCATTTGTAAGGCCAGATAAAAATCTCTTGTCCTCAATTCTGAAGTCTAAAATACACAGAAAAGCCTGTTCTATCATTCATTTGATGGCAAAATCTGATCTGATACGTGACTCATGCGGTAGCAGTTTCTGACCTGAACTGCCTATAAACATGTCATTGAATGATCCTACTCAGGGCGTGGGGACTGTGCTCTGTCACAGAAATATGAAGAGTGCTGCCCTTAAATATTAATAGACCCCACCATCGGGTTTGGGGATTGTTCGGTACATGCACCATTTTACTTTCCTGAAAACCAAAAATTCTGAACCTCTCTGACCCTAAGTGCCGAGAGGGGCTTGTGCAGTGCGGTGGGTGGGGCTCACAGCGAGTCAAACCAACCAAGGCGCCTGCTCACCTGATTGTCACACACCAGCCCCATCGATTCTCACAGCAGCCCCTGGTGAGGAGCTTCTGTGATCCCCATTTTGCAGATGAGGAAACTGACACATGAAGTGCTAGGAAAATTGCCCAAGGACACATGGCACAGGCAGGATTTGAACCCAGGCATTTTGGTTCCAGGGGCCAGGTTTCTTAACCAATATGGCATGATGGCTTTTGACTCCTGATCTCAAACAGAAAAGGCACTTCCTGAATTCATGCTAAGAATGTGGCTCGCTAACTCCATGTATTGAGTAAGGCTTCCCCGGAGCTTCTGTCGGGATAGGAAAGGCGCTGGGCTTTCGTGGTCCAGCCATCTGATTCCCGAAGAAGCAACGAGGCCCTGGCTAAATCACAGTGAGATGCAACCCTGGGGACTTGAGCCTTGTGTAAACATCAGAAGAGGGTCCCCCGACTTTGGCAGAGGGAGAAGGCCCTGTGACAGGCAGAATGAAATAACGGAAGCTCGCGGACATTGGATTCAGCCAGAGGTGGGTAGAAAGCCTAAATGAGTAACTCAAGCCTTGTGACAATTGTCAATTCATTGTCCACTTTTAAAATGTGTAATGTCCTTTATAGGTGTCTTAGTCCATTTGGGCTGCTAGAACAAAATCCCGTAGACTGGAGGGGCTTATAAACAACAGACGTTTGTTTCTCACATTTCTGGAGGCTGAAAGTCCAAGGTCAAGGCCCCGGCAGATTCGGTGTCTGGTGAGGGCTTTCTGGTTCATAGAGGGCACTTTCTCGCTATGTCCTCACACAGGGAGGAGAGAAGTCTGGCCTTTTCATCCCATTATAGGGGCGCTCATCGCAGTCATGAGGGCTCCACCCTCAAAAACTGATCACCTCCCAAAGGCCCTGCCTCCTCATATCAGCAGATTGGAGGTGAGGCTTCAATATATCACTTTGAGGGGGACATAACCATTTCAACCCTAGCAAGAGGTTTTAGGTTCCTTGAAATGTAGAGTGCTGTTTTCCTTCCTTCCTCCCTTTTCCCATTCACCATGTATCAGACATTGTGTTAGACACTAGGCAATTAGAGCAAAAAGCCCTGCTCCCTGCCCTTGAGGAGTTCCGGCCCCTCCTGCACTACCTGAGGGCTTGCCTGTAGCGAGCATTCAGTGAGCTACAAAATGCAAAGTACAACAAATGGATCTTCCCCTTTGGAGTAGAAAAACCCCAGTGTTATCCCAAGAATGGCCACGTGGCTTGGCCCTTGAGACGACATGATATGCAAACACCAGGACCCAGGGACTTGTGATCCATTTAGCTACTGATAGCAGCAAAGGCATTTTTCCTTCCCCTTTGGGAAACAGTCATGGTTGCTGTTCAAGCTAAGAGTGAGGGTCCTGAAAGCAGCTCTGCGCCGGGAAAGCAGTTTCAAGTCCATATCTCACTGCCCACCTGCCCCACACTGCTGATTCCAGACCAGGGAGCAGAGCCAGACGGTTACCCCAGGCCCCGTGCTCTCCACCCTGAGGGTGACTTTCCGAGGGTCTCAGCTGGTGATACATAGGCACGGACACCTCACTGTGGAGGTCCCCTGTCTTGAGCGGGGAGAGGCTGGTACCCTGTTGACCAGAGGATAGTGGGGTGGGAGGGTCAGGGGCACCAGTTCGGGCCCCCTGCCTCTGAGTCCCTGAATCTTCCTGGCCTGTGAGCTGCCCTTGAGTTTCCCTTTGTCTCCATCACTGCTCCCCTCCCTCTCCCAGCAGCAGCACAGCCAGGACTGTTCCACCGAAGCCAGCTGTGGGTGGGGTGTTCCCAGATGCAGGAGACAGGAAGAGCCAGGAGCAGCCTGTGGTTGGCAAGGTGGGGTCTAGGAGTGGTGTCGGGGGATGTCCTGGCTGCTCAGCACAGCAGGCGACAGGCCCGGCTAGGAGGCAGGAGGAGGCAGGGGAAGGGTCCCTGCAAGGGAGGCAGGGAGTCGTCATTTGGGAGGTGGGCTAGATGTGGGGGAACGCCACGGGCCTGAGGCTCAGGAGCTGCTTCCAATCCCTAGAGAGGCCTGGAGTGTCCAACGAGTATTAGAGAAACAGAAGTTCCAATTCTGGAAAAACAGGGTTTCCCAGCGGGGCGACAGGCACTGGGGAGGTGGTGTCAGTCACTGGATCGTGTATAAGACAAGGGCCCCCTACGAAGAAAGCAGGTCAGAACTGAAGGCAGAGCTGGGTGTGGGCCCCCTTAACCAGCCCCTCCAGCCACAGACTCAGGCTAAACTCCCTGTGGTTGGCGAATAATGGCCTCCAAAGAGAGCCTCATCCTAACCCCAGAACCGAAGAATGTGACCTTACCTGGGGAAAAGGACTTTGCAGATGTAAGAAAGGATGTTGCAATGGGGAGATGACCCTCTAGTCTGGCGGTGCCTACATGCCATCACAAGTGTCCTTACAAGAGGGAGATGGAGGGAGGTTTGCGTACAGAGGAGGAGGAGGCCGTGTGACCATGAGGCAGAGATGGGAGCGATGCAGCTACAGGCCCAGGGACCCCCGCAGCCACCCCAAGCTGGGAGAGGCAGGTAGGATCCTCCCAGAGCCTCTGAGGGAGCCGGTGCTGCCCACACCTCAGTTTTCACGTTTCACACCTAAGACTCATTTCGGAATTCTGGGCTCTAGGACTATAAGATAATACAATTCTGTGGTTTTAAGCCACTAAACCCATAGCCATGAATTCAGCAGCGGCAGCCGCTCCTGCAGTCCCAGGGGCAGGAAATCGGGTCGGTTCTCCCTGCCCCGGGGCCATCTCAGGAACAGAAGTTATTTGGGAAAACGTTTTGTGGAGGCGGGGCTGGGAGAGGCTCCGTTTTCATTTTGTACCTTCCTGTACGGTTTGGATGTTCTTCCAGTGTAGGTCTTTGTTTTTCGCAGTGTCTCCAGGAGTTATCCATGGGGAGAGATTTTGTGCTTCCTTGTTTGTACTCGTCTGTGTTAAGAAAACTCTCACACCCACCGCCTGGTCAAGGTCGTGTTTGCGGGGCCTCTGGTTACTCACAGCGGAGGAATTTCGTATCTCCAGCTCCCGCCCCACCCACCTCTCCTGGCTCCTCTCCCTTCCCCCTCTCTCCCTCCTCCCATTTCTCTCCCTCCTCCCTCCCCTCATATCGACCCCCTCTCCTGCAGGAGAAAAACTAACCCAGTGTCTCCCTGCCCGTAGCACCCCAGCCCGTTTTGTTACTGACACCCCTGTCCTCAGGGGGCCTTTTCAAGGTGCATTTTCCTACTGGAAGGTGGTACCTTTTCCACGCAGCACATCCTGCCTCCCTCAGATGATGTATTTCCCCTTGTTACAAACTAATGATAGCTACCATTCATTGCACACTTATTTGACACCTTTTGTAAAGTCAGGACTTGACCAACATGGTTTCTATCTGCACGGCCATTTCATCAACTGGCTGCTGTCACCCCAGCTCCAAAACAGCAGCTAGCTGATGAAATGGTTGATGAAATAGCTTTGTCAAGGTGAGAAAACTACAGCTGTGGGAAATTTGGAGACTGGTCCAAGTCAATATGGCCAGTGATGACTGACCAGAGTGTCACTTGCCTGTCCGACTTCCAGGTCGGCAGGCTCAAGTGGGTGCTGCTTTTGCAGACATCTGCAGCCAGCCGCTACTGGAGGCTGCGGGCCCCTTCTTCAGCCTCGGGGAGGAAGCTTCTTCCCCATGGGAGCAGCACCTGTGCTGGTCACATTCTCACATGACCAAGAGTGTGCACAGGAGTCCTATGTGGGCTCATGTCTTAGAAATCGGATGCTGGGAATGACGTCTCATATGTAGCCTCCAGCTCCACTCAGCTGCAGGTGAAGATCATTTTTCCATCCTGCCCTCAGAGCTAGAAGTAGAGAGTCATTGATTTCTTCTATCATTATTTTCCTTATTTTCAGTGGGTTTCTGAGTAGAGGTGCTCACACATGCACTTGTGTTTATGAACACCCACACACGTAAAGACCAGTAGGTTACCTTCAATCTTACTTTTTTTCAGCTTAGCATAGTCTTTATTGTGTGAAAACCTGAAGCAAAAATGATTTAAGAAACCAAGCAGAGCTGTGTCCTTATTGTTTGGGTATGTGACGTGTGTGCATGGGTGTGTGCATGTGTGTACCTCTGTGTGTCTCTGTGTATGTATGAATGAGTGTGTGTGTGGTGTGTGTGTGTAGTGTGTGTGTATGTTAGATACATGCCTTTGGACTGATCTCAGCTCCCAAATCCATTTCTGGAGCCTTAAAGAAATGGATGAAATTAACACAGTCAGCACCCGTGGGGGCCACAGGGCATTGTCTGATACCTCCGTGAGCAGCTGGGTGAGGATGGCCTCTGTCGAAACTGCCTGTCCGCAGTGGGTGGACCTGGTTTTTTATTTAAAACACTGTCAAGTGTTGGATGCCTTCTAAAGACAGCACAGGGGATGAGATGGTGACAATGAGGGGACTCCCCACCCCACCCCTGGCCACCGAGAAGAAAAGTGGAGAATACCATTGCCTTCAAAAGATTAAGTTACAAAACCTACACATGTCTGGGCAGAGGTCGGGCCCCGCACATGGGCTGGCTGGCTCTGCCTCTGGGGAAGCCTGGATGTGCCAGGCCTGGGGGTGTGTGCTGGGGGGAAGCCTGTCCAGGGAAGAGCGATCCAGCTGAGGAGAGCAGGTCTGGAGGCCTCCAATGAGATGGCGGGAGGCGGAACATCTCAGAGCAGAAGCAGAACGTGCTGGTGTGAGAACTGGGTGGTGAGCCTGGACAGCTGCCTCTGTTCTGGAGCCGCTCAGCCCAGCGCCCCTGCCTCTCCGCCCCGGCGCCCCTGCCTCTCCATTCCAGTGCGGCCTCCCTGCTTCCTTCTGATAATCCGCCTGTCTGCAGGCCAAGATGCTGTGCGGGTCACTCTCTGGGCTGCCTGACATTCATTCTTCTTACCCAGGAGAAGCAGATTTTCTGGTTTGTGCCTCGGCCTCATGGGCGTGCCCGTGCCAGGCAGGGTGTAAGACCTGCAAAACCTCTCAGCCTTCTGAGTCAGAGGTTGTACCCATTTTGCAGATAAGGAATCAGAGGCACCATGAGGTGAAAGGACTTGCCTCAGCTGCTCAGTGAAGCTGGAGCTTGGGCCAAGATAGTTGGGGCCCAGAGCCCATGCCCTGGGGCGCCACGCGGCTCAGGTGCTCAGATAGCATGAGGCTGGAGTTTCTGGGCCTGCCAGAGTGGGGAACAGAGAGCTCACCATGGAGGTACCGACCCTGCTCCAAAGGGCTCAGAGTCTAGCGAGGGCCATACACGAAGCAGGTCATTTCTACATTGTGATCAGGGATACTGAGAAAACTGAGGTAGCAGGAGATTGTGTCTACTGTAGACAGCCATGGACACAGCACATGGCGGGAGACCAGAGAGAAGCCACCGATCCACAGAGGCTATCCCAGAGGCTGGCACTGGGGGCTTCACAGGGGTCCAGGTGCCCCAGAGGCTGGTGCTGGGGGCTTCACACAAGTCCAGGTGCCCCAGAGGCTGACCCTGGGGACCTTGCAAGGGTCCAGGTGCCCCAGAAGCTGGTGCTGGGGGCCCCGCAGGGGTCCAGGTGCCCCAGAGGCTGGTGCTGGGGGTTCCCCAGGGGTCGAGGTGCAATTTCCTAGATAAGGGAACAGCAGGTGTCAAGGCTTGCAGCAGTGACTGTGCTGATGTCTGGGGGCCCCAACTGTGGGAGGTGGTGGGAACAGGGGTGTGGGATGAGGTAAGGGGCTTCAACTAATTCACGAGCAGCCTTCGAGCTGTCTTGTGGGTGCTGAACCATGTGAAGGTGGCTCTGAGGTCTGATTCATGTTCCGAGAGTTCTTCAGCTGCCCTGGTGGGGATTGTGTGAGAGAGAGCCAGTGAAGGAGGTACGGGAAAGTTCTTGTCTTCGGCCTCGTGCTAGTGCAAACGGAGGTAAACGGAGGAGCACGGGAAAGGCTATGATTCTGCAGGGGAGTCACGAGTGAGCGGAGTGCGTGCAGGCGGCTCACCCAGGCCTGGCTTGGGTCCTCAGCCCTGCCTCCCAGGAACCCTGGAGGGCTGCCCTTCTTAGGCTATTCCTGGCATAAGCGCATGACAGCAGGGAAGGTACAGATGTGGGATTCTGGACCCTTCTGCCAACAGAAGAACCGGGCGCCATGGAGCCTCCTCCCAGCTGCCCTGGGCATGCTGGAAATACCTCCGCAGGCTGTTTGCTTTCCCTTCCTTTCAGCGCCCAACGTGTGTGGTTCTGTGCCCAGAGGAACCGGCTCTTCGGGTTCTGTGAGTCCAGGGGATTGGAGCCAGTGGAGCCCCGGGGCCTGGGAGTCTAAATTTGACCTTGAGATTTGCTTTTTTGGGGAGTCAGGGCCGGTTGCCCACAGCAGGGTCTTAGCATGGAGCCAGGGTTCCACGTCCCCCTCGTTCCAGCTCAGGGCGAGGTGGCGGAAGGGAAAGGAGGGAAACAGAGTGGTGGGGAGTTTCACTTCTGTTCTCTCTTTTCTGTGTGCTTCCTTGTGTTTTAAATAATATTTATGTGGCATTTACCAGGCGGCGTGTGCATTATAATTCCCTCAATTTTACTGATGAGGAAACCGAGGCGGAGGAGAGTGAGTAGCTGCAGAGCTGCCCTGCGGAGCCGGGCCATCTGGCACTGGAGACAGGCTTCTATCCTTGGATATATTAAAAACAAGCAAGCGGCTGAGGCAGGCAGATCATGAGGTCAGGAAATCGAGACCATCCGGGCTAACACAGTGAAACCCCATCTCTACTAAAAATACAAAAAAATTAGCTGGGCGTGGTGGCACACACCTATAGTCCCAGCTACTTGGGAGGCTAAGGCAGGAGAATCACTTGAACCCAGGAAGCAGAGGTTGCAGTGAACCAAGATCATGCCACTAAACTCCAGCCTGGGCGACAGAGTGAGACTCCGTCTCAAATAACAGAAAACAAGCAGGTGCAGGTGCTTATGCCTGTAGTCCCAGCTATTTGGGAGGCTGAGATGGAAGGATCGCTTGAACCCAGGAGTTAGAGCAGCCTGGGCAACATAGCGAGACCCTGTCTTAAAAAGAAAAAAAAATGAAAAAAACAAAACAAGCAAATAGACCTGAAACACTCCAGCTACCCCTCTGTAAGGAAAGCCAATGAGAGTTAGTCCCAACCTCATCTCTCTCCCCAGGCCCCTTCCCAGACCCCACTGCCCACTTCCATGGGAGGGAAAGGGGGATCATTGGGGCATTTCTTACATTCTGGCTGTCTGGCAAACTTAAATGGGTTACACCTGGAGCTACTAGCCCCCTTAGTAACCCAAGGATACTGGTGGATGCAGGCTGCTTTCCTGACCCAGAATTCGGTGCCCACGAAACATCCTCTCAATCTGAGGACAGGATTTTGACATTATCCCTGAACATCTTAGAAGAGCTCACTTCCCCTTCAGGAGACATTCCTACGTGGAAAGAGTGTATGGACGGCCTCTGGCCTTAGACAGTTCAGCAGGCCAAGCCCTCTGGCCTCTGCCGCTCATTAGCTGGGCCCGTTACATAACTTCCCTGGGTTCTGTCATTTAGCCTTCCTAAAAGCAGAAGCTGCAAGGCTCAGAAGGGCATGACGTCACTTGCAGGGCATTCCATTGGCCATTGTGAGTCAGGGTGTGGAAGAGACTCCGCCTCTCTATGAGAGTTGCTGTAAAGTCACATTGCAAGGGGGTGTGAACTCAGGGAGTGGAACAATTGTGGCCACTTTTTTGTTGTTGCAAACAATCGACTGCACAGGGATGGCTGCATTTAATCCTCACAGCAACCCCACTGGCCAGACAGGGAAACCGAGGCACAAAGAGGTGAAGATCCTGGGCCCCATCAGGAATTGCCAGAGCATAAACCTTGGTCTGCTTGCCTCCAGAGTCTGGTCTCTCATTCCTACCCTCAGGGGCTGGCCTGTGTGCTGGGGACCCCGGGGCACGTGGCCCAGATCTTGCCCCATTGCCTGTTAGTGCTCGGCTCCCAGTTACTGCAGCCACCCTAAGGCACCTGGGAAATGGAGGGAAGCAGGAGCAGGTTTGCTTCTGGTGCCTCGGGCTGCCTTGGAGAAATCCAGGCCTCCCTCTTCCCTGTAGAGGAATCTTACAGTTTTATCTGAGTCCTTTTCACTGTGTGCTAAGCTTCAGGGTTACAGACAGGCTGCTCCCTTTGGTGGCCTTTGTTGGAACGCCATCAGTGTGTACCTTAGGTTCATAAATAATTCAGACTGGCAGTTACCCAGGAAGGAAGCAAACGCCCTGAGCTCACAGCCAAGACAGGTTACAACAAGAATGTGGTGAGCAAAGCTACAGATGGAGAAGCAGGGGGGCAGCAATTCAGGGAACACTTGCCAGCTCCCAGCTTTCCAGGTGGGCTCGGGACCATGGGTGTCTTGCAGAAGCCGCATGCCTCGCCCCCAGCGTGCTCAGTGTGGCCATGGGTGGCTAACCCAGCACCCTCCCCAACCTTCTTCTCCCCTGCCTGCTTCCACCCAGAGGATGGAGAGCTAAATACTCACCATTCCAGTGTCCCCTGCGGACAGAGGTGACTCAGAGATGACCTTGACAAAAGATCCAAGAACTGCTGAGATCCTGGCTCTGACAATGTGAACCTCAGAAGCCCCCAGCAGGGACATCGCTCTAGTCTTGTGATGGGAGAAGGACAATCCTTACGTGTTTAAGGCATGGTGGATGGGTTTATTCTGTGACTTGCAGTCCAGCGCCTCCTGATAGTGACAGAAATTGCCAGGGTTCTGACTTGTTTTTTCTGACTTGCTTTTATTCTGCTCACTCTAACAGAGCCAAGCATTTGGCCAGTGCTCCAGTCCCTCCTGTGGCCCTGAACACCACCTCAATAGTTTCCTGCTTGCTTTACTTCTTAGGCTGCTAGAATTAACCACTTGCCATTACGCCCCTGCGTCTCCCTACAGCTCCTCCCTCATGGTCTTGCCACCACACCGAGCTGATTTCTTTTGTATTTTTTGTAGAGATGGGGTTTTGCCCTTTTGCCCAGGTTGGTACTCTTAGGCTCAAGCCATCCTCCTGCCTTGGCCTCCCAAAGTGTTGGGATTACAGATGTGAGCCATGGCGCCTGGCCGGCAAAAATTTCTTAGACACAACATCAAAAGTATTCGATGTTTAAAAACAAACACTAAAACCATCAATTGGACTTCATCGAAGTGAAGAGGCTCTTCTGCTTTTGAAAGACATTGATAAATTAATGAAAAAACAAACCACAGGCTGGGAGAAAATACTTGCAAATCACCCATCTGATAAATGACATGTAGCCATATAGATAAAGATGGCTTGAAACTCAAAAAACAAAGAACCTAAGTTTTTTAAAAAAAGAAGAAAATAGGCTGGGCGCAGCGGCTCACACCTGTAATCCCAGCACTTTGGGAGGCTGAGGTGGGTGGATCACCTGAGGTCAGGGGTTCAAGACCAGTGTGACTAACATGATGAAACCCTATCTCTACTAAAAATACAAAAATTAGCCCGGCATGGTGGCAGGCGCCTGTAATCCTAGCTACTCAGGAGGCTGAGGCAAGAGAATCATTTGAACCCAGGAAGCAGAGGTTGCAGTGAGACAAGATCGCCCCATTGCACTCCAGCCTGGGTGACAGAGTGAGACTCTGTCTCAATAAATAAAAATTAAAAAAAGAGAAAAGAACAGACACTTCACCCACCACATATAAATGGTAAATAGCACATGAAAAGAGATTCAGCAGCATCAGTCATTAGGGAAACACAAATTAAGACTACGGGCGGCTATTACTACAAACAGCTTAGAATGACTGCAATAAGAGCTCCCACACCAAGTGCTGGCGAGGATGTACAGAGACCGGAACTCTCACACCCTGTGGTTACAAATGTAAAATGGTACAAGCACTTTAGAAAACCGACGTTTTCTTGACAATTAAACACACAGCTACCACATGACCTCATTGTTCTGCTCCGAGGTATTTATCCAAGACAAAAGTCTGTGCCCAAGTGAAGACTTCTGCATAAATAAGCAAAAGTCATAGCAGCTTTATTTGTAATAGCTAAAAATAGAAAAAACCCAAATGTCCATCAACGGGTGAGATGGATGAAGAAACTGCAGTGGCTGGGCGTGGTGACTCACGCCTGTAATCCCAGCACTTTGGGAGGCTGAGACAGGCGGATCATGAGGTCAGGAGATTGAGACCATCCTGGCGAACACGGTGAAACCCCGTCTCTACTAAAAATACAAAAAATTAGCCGGGCAAGGTGGCGGGCGCCTGTAGTCCCAGCTACTCGTGAGGCTGAGGCAGGAGAATGGTGTGAACGCGGGAGGCGGAGCTTGCAGTGAGCTGAGATTGGGCCACTGCGCTCCAGCCTGGGCGACAGAGCAAGACTCCGCCTCAGAAAAAAAAAAAAGACCCTGCAGTATCCACATAATGGAAGGAGGCATATGCTGACTATCTTGTTGTTGGGTGGTTTCAGGACCTGCACATGTGTCAACGCATGTGAATTGCACACTTTAAATATGTATAGTTTATTATATGGCAATTACACCTCAATTACGTTGTTTAAAACCTTAAAAGATGCTTTCGAGATTATTAGTAATTGGGGTCAGGGCTCAGCGGAGGGTCAAAAGAAAACTTTTTAGAGTGATGCAAATGTTCTATTTCTTGATTGTGGTGATGGTTACACAGCAGCTACCAATTGCTACATTAAAATAGGTGGATTTTATTGGATACAAATTACAACTCAATGAAGCTGGGGAAAAATAAATTTGCACTAAAATATCTTGGTATACAAGGACAAGGGGAAAATACTGTGGTGGTATGTAATTTTTGTTTCTAATAAAATGAAAATTGTAATTGCAGAGAAAGAATTAAATGCTCTTTCAAAAAGTAAAAAGTAACATGTTTACATTAAAGCAAAAAACAAATGCCTTCTTTGTTGTATTGATTATCTGGATATTAAAAAGCAATTACAAGCTGAATAATAATAATGATGATGATGATGATTTTTGAGACATAGTCCAGCTCTGTCACTCAGGCTAGGGTGCAGTGGCGTGATCTCGGCTCACTGCAGCCTTGACCTCTCAGGCTCAAGCAATTCTCTCATCTCAGCCTCTCGAGTAGCTGGGACCACAGGCATGCACCACCAGGCCTGGCTAATTTTTTCATTTTTATTTTTATAGAGATAGTGTTTCTCTATATGGCCAAGGCTGGTCTCGAACTCCTGGGTTCAAGAGATCCTCTCACCTTGGCCTCCCGAAGTCCTGGAATTACAGGCGTGAGCCATCGTGCCCGGCCTGATTAATTTTTCTTGATACCTACTCACATTCTTCAATCAGTTTTTAAGCCTTATTTGATTCTATTGCTGTTAGTGGCATTTTTCAGAAGAATTTGCTATTTTCAGAATTGCCTTATTTTAATCTTTCATAAAATTGCCTGGAATCTTGTCCAAGAAGACATTTTCGTGGCTAATGAATTTGAATTTGCTGACCAGCTAAGTGGAATCTTGTCTGTAGACCCTGAGGTTGTCAGATGAATGAGCAGCTGCGGAGGTAAGATCTGCGTTGACTCTGCTCAGGGGAAGACAGTCTCAGTATTTTCTAATGAAAAGGTTGATATTTCACCCAGATATCGTCACAGCTCCTGTGTTCTGAGTTTAATCCAGAGAGTCTTTCATAAATGTCTTTTTGGGGTGAGATGAGTCAAACAGGCTTTTTTCCTTTGACTGTTTTATCAAATTTATGTGCTAAAAATCACAGGCCTTTTCAGTTTCATTCCATTCTCATACATAAAAAACATACATACAATTAAAATATGAGCTCTAGCAAAAATCTGTTTCATAAATTGAGATGCTCCAAGAAGCAATTTTAGGACTCCAAAGTTATTCTCATACACTATTTGGGTAGACATGATGCATTCTATTCAGTTTCTCTCTTTCTTTCGTGATAAATTTAAATAGTCTTTCTGTTTGCAAACTTGTTTTTAATAATTGCTAATAATTAAAACAACAATAATTGTTTTAATAATTGCTTTTAATAAAAGCTTTACATTTATTTAATGATTTGAATAAAAATTAAGTCATTATTCAAATTAACTGAATGGGCTTTTCTGTTGGAAGCATCTGATAACATGAATATTACACTGGCCTCGCTTAACAGTCTGTGAAATTCTGCTCATGGAGGTAACACAATAACAGTTACCACGTCATCAAGTAAATTCATAAGAAAACTCAAATTTGAGAAAGAAGGAAATTAATGAGCACTGACATTTGATCTACATGAAAAGTCCCAGAGTGACACGACTGCAGGCATCAGTCACTGTCTTTGGCTGGCTGACAAGAGTTACCAGCTTTTGAGGCCGATGCTGCTGTTTCTTCTGCTTTTCATGTAACTGATGATGTCATGGCATTTACCATGAATGATAAAGGTTCACAAACATTTTGTGTAAGCTAGACATCATAATCAACTTTCTGGAGAAACAGAAATCCAATAACTTAATTTCTTATTTCACATGCACTTTCATTTTATTTTTTAGCTCATCACGGCCCAAAGGGTTTATTACAAATATAATGTAATTATATATATAATGTAAGTAAAACTGCATTGCTAAATGATGAGAGAATTACAGTCACACCATGAAATACAAAAGGACCCCATTGTGGTGGCATGGTCAGACACCTCTCTACGCATACTCCGTTGGCACAGCTCAGTCTCCACGTTCTGAACAAATCTCCCAGCGCCCAACCTGTCATTTCCAGCTGCTTCCCACTGACCTTGCCAACTGGTGCCCTCATAGCTTTCTACATCTTTCTGGCCTGGACTCAGGCCACAGCACAGCCACTGGTGCACCCACTGGGCAGGACTGGCAGCATCAAATGCTCCTCCCGCCAAACCCACCAAGACTAAAGGGGCTCCCCCACTCCCAGCCACTGTGTCTGGGTGCATTTGTTTTTTTCAGGAAGCTCCTCATGTTGTCCATGGAAGAGAAGCTTTAGTGATAGGAAAAGGAGGAGCGGCTGATTGCTGGTCTTTCAGAGGCAGCCAGAGTTCCAGTGGGGACTTGTGCCTCCTGTTCACTTTATCAGGAGAGACCATGGCAGAGGCAGACCTGCAGTGGAGGTGCCAGGGCAGCAGGGAGAGCTGCGCTTCTCACCAACTGTCACCCAACGATGTCACCTACTGAGGCTCGTTGCTTCTCAATTATTTTGCAAAATGGGGTTTTCTAATTCTGTAATTTCTTCCATATTGATCAGCTTGAATTCCCTGTAGGAAGAACTGACCTACAGCAACTAGCGCTATGTTTTAACCCTGCAAGAAAGTTTCTATGGAAAAACAGAACGACGGTTTCATGACTTCCTTCCATTGCCGATTTTTAGCGTGAGAAGTGGTGTCCTCATCATGTCTGTGGTGCCCAGTGAGCTGGGCATTTGGCAGGTGTAGGCTCTGGACTCGAAGACTCCTGTGTCCAGTATCTCTTTCAACCACACCCATTTTGTTTGAGGCTGTTTCGTCCTGTCTGTGGCCATGAACTGCTGGCCCTGCTATCCTGCTCTTGCTTCTGTTTCCACAGGCTGGCCGGGCACATCTCCCCATCTCTCTGTGGACCTGCAGTGGGCCTGCCCCCAGAGGCTGTGCCCCTCAGTGTGGGGGTGGTATCACCAGCCGTAGTCAGGCCTGACCCCCCACTTCGGTGCCTGGGAGACTGAGGCACAGCTGATGTGAACTGTCTTCCCTGGGGTCACACGCTGGCTGAAGGCTGGAGGGCTCGGCCTCCCCTGATCCCATCTGGCCAGCTGCAGGTGCCCCTTCCATTTCCTGGTCCTCCATAAAAGCCCCACATGAGCTGGTTCCCTCTTAGGCAGACCAGGGAGACGGGGACCAGGAGTCGCAGTGGAGAGAATTAGAAGTGCAGAGCTTTGCTGAGGCCTAGTGTGGCCCCTCTAGAATGGAAAAAGAAAAGAAATACAGTCCCACAGTTCGACTTCTGTTCTCTTCTAAGTGAAGTGTGTGTGTCAGAGTGTGATCTTGTCTGTGTGGTGGCTATGTGAATGCATGTGTGGCCTTGGTGGGACTCTGCATGTGTGTGGGAGTCCTGAGTGGGTGTCTGGCAGACATGTGTTTGTGTGGTATGTGGTGCATGTGTTTAGTAATCCAATTATCACATGGGATTGTGTATGGGGTAGATGCATGGCAGTCTGACTGTGTCCATGTAGGTGCTCATGTGCCTTGGTAACACAACATATATATCTGTATGTGATCTGTGAGGTGTGAGACCTGTGGGTGTGTGACCTTGTGGGACAGCCGTAGTATTATTGACCAGTAGTTGCATGGTGTTTGTGGTGTGTGAGTAGTATCTATGTGGTATGTGGTGTGTTTGTGTTTCTCTGTGTGTGGTGTTTGTGGTATGTGTGTTGTATCTATGTGGTATGTGTGGTGTATGACATGGTTTGTGTGTGGGAGGGGGTTGTGGCCAGATGTCCTGGCAGGTGTGTGTGTGTAGCATCTGTGCAGGCAATAATGGTGTGTGTAGTATATGTAGCATGAGTGTATTATTATTATTAATGGTTTTATTATGAGTGTTTATGTGGTATGTGTGGTGTGTGTGTGGTTTGTGTGCTGGGGTTGTGTGTGTTGTCTATGTGGTGTGTGTGTGTGTGTATGTGATGTGTATATGATGTGTGTATGTGTGATTTGTCTGTGTGGTCTTTTGTGGTGTATTATTATGGTGTCTGTGTTGTTATGTGAATGTGTGGTGTCACGTGTTGTATATAACCTTGGGTTTGTGTCTGTGCTCATGTGGGGCCTTATGTATGGTGGTGTATGTGTGGGAGTGTGTGAGTGTGTGGTATGTAGTGTGGTGTGGTGTGAGAGCTTGTGGCAGGGTGTGGTGTGTATGTGGGCCTGTAACCAGCCGTGGTGTATGGGCCTCTATGGGGATGTATGCAGCATGGTTTGTATGTGTGGTGTTTGTGGTGTGTGTGTGGGCTATCTACATGAGGCATGTTTGACCTTGTAGGTATGTGGTGTTGCCAGTGTGTTGTGTGTTGTGTTTCTGTGGCAGGTGTTGTTTGACCTTGTTTGTGTTTGGGGTGTTGCGTATGGTATCTTATGAGTGTTGTGTGTGTGGTGTCCTGTATAGTGTGTGTGTGAATTGTCCTATGTGGTGTGTGTGTGCAATTTGTGTGTGGTGTGTGTGTGTGATGTGTGTGGTTTGTGTGTGCGTGTAGTGTGTGTGGTATATGTGTGCGTGGTGTGTGTGGTATGTGGTATGTGTGGTGTGTATGTTATGTGGTATGTGTGGTCTGTGTGTGGCATATGTGTGCATGGTGTATGTGTAGATGACATGGGTATGCGTGTGGGTTTGTGTGGCAGAGTGTTGTAGGTGTGTGTGTGAGAACACAGAAATGAGAATTAGTTAAGATCAGCTCCATCCTGCCTCAGTTTCTCAGCTACAGGATGGGTGGACCTCAAGCTGGCAGGGAGGCAGATCATGAGCCTGGGAGCTAGTTCTGTAAGTTTTAATTACTGAGGAGCTCTGCCCATTCCCTCCCATAACACTTGCACTAGCACCCAGTTGCTCGGGTCATCTGGACCAGGTCTGTCTGCTGGAAGCTGGTCTCTGTCCACCTTGGTGAGGCCCGTGACCTGGGGCTCTGCCCGCCCAGCAGGGCCATGGGGCCCAGGCCAGACATGTCCTCTCCCGCACGGCCTCTGGCAGTGGCCGGCTCAGGTGATCCGGGCTGGGACGCAGGTGGCCCAGGTGTCCCTCTTGCTGGAGAGGGTTTTCTTCAAGGGCGCGTGGACACTTTTCTCTACATCATCTTTGTTTTTGTGGAGCCGGATTCAGGCTGTGCCCTTGCTCACTCACACCTGCTCTCAAGGACGGCCTCTCGGAAGGACCCACAGGCCAGGCCCTGGATCAGAGAGAAAAGATAAGAACCATGATGCCTCTGGCATGACCTCACTCCTGGGTGGGTGGGTCGGCCCCCAGCAGCTCCCTGGGCAGGACTCAGGAAATAGGGTTCCCTTCCCTGCCCCAGCAGTGGTTTCTCGGGTGCTCTGTGGCTTCCACCAGCTTCCTCCTTGTGCCAAACTGTCCCTGCCCTTTGGAAGCCTCTGTAAGTGTTTCAGTCATGCCACAGACCAGTGCACAGGACAGGACGCACTGCCCGGAAATCTGAGCTCCATTCTCCAGCTGTAATCCCTTCATGCCCTGGGGAAGTCTTTTAACCTGGCTGTGCCTCAGTTTCCTCAATGCTAATAGCCAACTAACCTTTCCCTGCCTCCTCTCCAAACCCCCACAAGATTTGGCATGAGAACTGAGAGTTCTCTGTAAATTCAAGCCTTCATTATTCCAGAATGCTCACCTCCACAGCAGGCAACTAGGCCCTCAGGTGTTGAGGGCCCTCCCAGCAGAAGGAAGGGGTCTGTGCCCGAGTCACGTCTGGCACCACCTGAGGGTGCAGGCTCCCTCCTACCTGAGCTGCAGTTCTGTCTCAGCCTTGCTGCTGCTTCTCTGGGAACACAGGAATCTCTTTGCTCATGGTGCCAGGCTTGGGCGCCCCAGGCAGTTTTGCCTGTTGTCTCTTTACCCACCCTGGCTAGGGGAGGATTCATTTGATAACTTTCTACCCCCAAAGAAAAGACGGTGTTGAAAAGGAGACAGAGAGAATGCCCACCCTCTGTCAGGACAGAGCTTTACTCCAAGCCTCCGTCTTCCAAGTCTCTGGGTAGCTGCCACTGACTTAGGGCCCAGCTGTGGGTACCCCACGTCCTATGACAGTATGTGATAAGTGCTGGTTTCTTTTCACCAAAACAAAATTACTCAAAAGAAACTGGACCTTCTGGGAACTGCCTGCTCTCATTTCAAGGTCAATTTCAATCTTTGGCTTCATTAAAAAAAAAAAAAAAGAAAAGAAAGAGAAAGAAAGAAAAGAAAGAAAGAGAGAAAAGGAAAGAAAGGCAAAGACAGAAAAAAAACAACCCAAATCTGACTCCACCTCCCACGGCAGAATGTAGCCCAGCCTGGGGGTTTTCTGGACCCACTGCAGGGCAGCTGCCATTTCTCCCTCCCTCCCTTCCTCTGTCCACACCTTTCTCCGTGGTCCTGATCCCGGGGCATCCTGCATCCCTCCGGTCTGAAGAGTAAGCTGGCCCACCCCATATCCCTGTGCACCCCACGCCTCTGCCTGGGAGACTCTGGGGCTCTTTCTCAGGCTTGCGGGACACGTGCTCGCTCAGAAGGGCAGCGGCTCAGGCAGCGCCATGCTGTGATCCTACCAGGGCCTGGTGTGTGGACCGCACAGATGGAGGACTGGCCGCCTCCCTCGCCTCCTTCCCTGTCCCCCTCCACTTCCTGTTGCTGCAGTAACCTGGCAGATGACCCGCTGGACTCGCCTCTTTTTGGTGCTGGGAAGCCACCTGCCCTGCCTGCTGACCCTTGGTCAACAGAAGCCAGCCGGGCACGCCTCGCACGCAGTCCGTGGTTGGGAGATTCTGAGAACTGTAGGAGGCGACCCAGTGCTCCCGGACTCGCAGGCCAATCCAGGAGAGCTAGCTGTGGAGGCCGCGGGTCCTTCACTGCTGTGGTCCGGCACCTGGAGCGTGTGCTAACAGACATCCCGGGATGAATGGAGGCCTCCAGGGCAGGTGTGCTGCCTGATTCCTCCCTAGACGCCCAGCGGCCAGCCCCACCGTTTTCATGCCCAGCAGGTCCAAACAGATGTTGCTGAGGCTGCAGGGGCGCCTCTCCCCATGAAGGAAGCGGGTTTCCTGCTCTCCTTGAAGGATGCATTGGGCTCTGCTGGGGATTGCTGTGGGCTGAATCGACCCCCAAGTCCATGTGTGGCAGCTCCAACCCCCAGGGCCTTGGAATGGGGCTGTATTTGGAGATGGAATCTTTACAGAGGTGACTAAGGTAAAGCCACATTCATGAGGGTGGCCCTGATCCAATCAGACTGATGTCCTTATAAAAAGAGGAGGTGAGAACACAGACATACACAGAAGGAGGAGATGCCATTGATAAGCCAAGGAGAGAGGCCTCAGGAACCAGCCCTGCAGCCCCTGGGGTCGACCTCCAGCCTGCAGAGTTGTGAGCAAATACATTTCTGTAGTTTAAGCTCCCAATGTGTTGACGCTTATTCAGGGATGAGCTGCGTTCTGGTGGGGGACCCTGGCCACCCTGCAGGTCACACTGGGAAGGGCAGGGTGAGGGGAGAGATGCTCTGGGGGTGGGTAGGGCATGTCTGGGAGACCTGATTTTCTTTCACGGGAGCTTTGTTCTCCTTTGACCTGAGAAACACTTGGGAGTGGCTGATGAATGCTGGTGCTGGGCCTGCTGCGGTCACCAGGGTCCCAGAGGTCCCCAAGCCGGCTTCTCGAGTGTAATTTTCTGGCACCCAGGTCAGGGGAACAACTCTTCCATAAAAGACAAGCCAGAGCCCCCATGGGGGGCTGTGTCATCCTGAAGGGGCTTCCCCCTGCCTCCTGCCCTCTAGATGCGTGGCTGAGGTGCAGCAGGATGTCCCATGGGAGGGGTTTCAAGCTCGGACCCCAGAACCTCGCCACATTGGGGATCTGAGACTGTCACCTGCTCTGAGCTCTGAGCGTCTCAGGCCCTGCGTGGAAGCACCGTGGCCTCCTCCTCCCTCTGCTCATGGCTCCCAGACTGAGCCAGCCCATCTTAGCATTCTGCTGCTCCAATGCCAGGGATGTTCTAGATGGGGCGGGATGAAACATTCCCCAGAAAATCCCCAAAGTCAGAGTCGGCACCGAGCAAACTCTCAGGACTGGAAAACTCAGTGGCCATGGATTGGTTGGGCCGGGAGTGAGGTCTGGGGAGAGCTCGCCAGGACCCCGGCTCCTACAGGGCCCTGGAAGTCCCTAGTGCTGGGCTCCCGTCCCAGGGCAGCCGGCCCTCCTTGGCTGGCTCAGCAGACCCACAGGGGTGCTTGGCAGCATTAAGTCATTAATCCCCACACCTTCCTTGTGAGGTAAGCATTATTATCCCCAGTTTCCCGGCAAGATGAGACAGGTAGGTCGCTCTAATGCTCAGACCATGGGGCCGCCCGGCTCAGGCAAGCCAGTGGGGGTGGGGGCTGGGGTGGAGGATCCTGCAGCCTGCAGTCTGGGGGCTACAGAAGGGTAAAAGGTTGGGGGAGGTGGGGGACAATTTGCATGGGAGTTCAGATCCCCCACCTCTGCACCTCCCCTCCCTTCCTCCAACGCCCTGAAGACCCCACATTCTACCTGTGTGGGTGTAGGGCAAGGGGTGCTCTGTTGGGGGCATGGGGTGCTGTAGGCAGCATGGGCAGAGTTGAGTGGATGGATGTGAGGATTCTGTGAAACAGGACAGAGGCTCCAGGGGTGAGGGCACAGGTCTTAGAGCCAGGCTGGGTAGGACCGCCCAGTTGGCCACAGGGTGAGGGGCAGAGGCCGGCCACAGGGTGAGGGGCAGAGGCCAGCCCCACCTCGCCCGGGGGATTTTCCTTTGAAAAGGAGTCCAGATCATGAGTACCAGAGCCCAGAAGTCTTGAGGACACTCTGGCACCCCCTGGAGAACGTGGTTTTCTGAAGCCAGATGACAGCGCCCCCAAGAGGGAGTGGCTCTGGGCATCCTTAGCGCCTTGGGGTGGTGTTGGCTGGGGGTGCCTTGACTCGGAATGTTAATTTCTTTTGGAAGCACCTGCTGGCTGATCCATGTCTGGCTGTCCTGGGAATGTTCGCCCAGGGGTCTGCCCCCGGGGTCTCTCTTGGGGTAAGTATGGCGCTGTGAGCCAGGGCCAGTCCAAGTCCTAATTCTGACCCCCACTGGTCATTTGGTCACCTGAGTCCTGGATTCCTCACTGGGACAGTCCAGGGAGCACTAACTGGTCTCAGGAGCCTCCTCGCTTCCATGCCAATGCTGTGGGTCCCGCCCTTGTGGCTCCCCGCTGTGCTCCGACACTCAGCCATCAGGTTCTGGCTGATCTCAGGACTTCTCATGCCCCTGACCTTCTCCAAGTTCTCTACAGAGCATCTTCCCTTGAGAAAAAAATCAGGAGAAAAAAATTGCATCTTATTTTTACCAACCTCTAAGTGCAGTTTAGAATTTCCTTCTATTTTGAAAGTAAATAACTTGCAATGGTGTTCCTGGTTAGCAAGTGACCTTGGTCCCAGCTGAAGTCACAGAAACATTCATATCGCATCTCAGGTGTTGCTACTGTCTAGAAACGATGTTTTCACTCACGATGGTGGTAAAAGTGCGATGGTCATTAGATCCCATGCCCAGTCTTGCAATGAAATGTACTCATAGAAAGCTCAGATACTATTATATCTAACTTTGTTTTTTGAAGTCTGGCAAGTGTGTTTTAACATCATTGGTTTCCTTTGGAATCCTACATGCTGTTTTAAAACACTCTGAGCAGCATCCGTGGTACAAAAACATTCAGGAAGCCCTACTTTATAACAGCGCGTCTCCTCCCGCACCCCAGGCTGCTTCTGGTGGGGGCTGCCCCCTCCCCTCCAGCTGGCTGTCCTGCACCCCCAGGGCTAAAACTCATGCCTTTGCCCAGGCCCAGCTCTGGCCACACATGTTCACGGAGTGCCCCTCTTTACAGAAAAGCATCCAAGTGCTCTGGAAACCAAGGCTCTCGGTGAGGTGGTCCCACCCCAAATCCACCCCCAGTCCCATCTGATGAATCTGATGTCTGTACCCAAGCAAAGCATGTTGAATGAATGCTTGTCAATCCGTCGTCAAAACCAGGATGGGGTCAGCTGTGCCTGGGGAGGTCTCGAAGGCCTGGGTCCTGCCGTTAACCCATGTGCTTCCCCTCTCTGCCTCTTCCCTCTTCTAGAATGAGAGGCTGTGCCCGTGTTTCCTTGGCTCACAGGTAGTGGCAGAGGTGAGGTTATCCTTAGAGCTCCCCAGGAGAGGCTGGAGAAGGTGCTATTATGACCTTATCGGATGTTTTCCCTTGGGAGAACCAGCCCAGGCAGGAGCCCCGCCTCCCTGTGGCCCATAGGGGATGGTGGAGGGGGCAGCTAAGAGTGCACCTCCCCTTCAGATGCAGCCCTGGAAGGGAGGGGTGCTTCTCCCAGAGAGGCCGGGTCCTTTGGGGAAGGCTTCCTGTTGCCAGTCTTTTCTCTTGTCTCCATTGCTGCTTCCCCACGTCAGGTTGGCTCGGGAGCAAGGTGGTCCATGGGTGCCCCAACTGGAGGCCATGGAGGGTGAGGAGGAAAGCAAAGCCTTGGGGTGTGCAGATCTCCAGCCCTCAGCTGCAGGGCAGCCTGGCCCTGGGCCTCACTGAGTGTCAGTTTCCCCGAGGGTAAGATGGAGTCTCGATGCCTTTCTGGTAGGGTCGGGACTGCCATGTGAGTGAGGGGTGCCATGTGTGTGTGAGGGGTGCCATGTGTGTGTGAGGGGTGCCGTGTGTGAGGGGTGCCGTGTGTGAGGGGTGCCGTGTGTGTGAGGAGTGCCGTGTGTGAGGGGTGCCGTGTGTGTGTGAGGGGTGCCGTGTGTGTGAGGGATGCCATGTGTGTGAGGAGTGCCGTGTGTGTGAGGGATGCCATGTGTGTGAGGAGTGCCGTGTGTGAGGCTGGCCCTCGTGCCAGCCTCAGGTGGTGCTCAGTCTCCAGACAGCTTAGTGCCCTGGATGGAAGGGCAGTGATGACCGGCTGCCACTCAAGGCCTCCTGGGCAGCCCTGCCCAGTGGACACAGAGGACCCCAGTGCCACCCTTCCCCCACCTTCTGCAGAGGTTGAGCTACTCAGCTGGAGCTGTGAGCAGCAGCCAGCAAGGCCCAGGCCAACCACCGGGACCACTGAGCCTCACAGTCAGCCCTCCTGCCCCGGGCAGTGAGCCAGGCTGGCAACTGCTCCACAAGATGCCAGTGCTGTTTGTAAACCCACGACCCGGCTCACGAGTCCCCTTCCTTGACTGTCAGAGGCACTGTGCTGTGAGGGCACAGGCCCCCCGACCCCAGAGGGAGCTGGGGTCCACTCACGGGTGGGGCAGGCCTGCTGCCGGGACACCCAGGACCCCCTGGAAACCTGTAAACCTCCCCCCGCCACCCACCCACTGCGTGCCAAGTTCCAACAGGGACCTGAAGCAGGTGCTGCCAGACTGCCCACATACCAGCCTGGAAGGGGCCCTGCGACCTGGCGGCTCCCTGTGCTCCGGAACTAAGGAAGAGCAGGGAGGGAGCCTCCCCAGAAGGCTGACAAGGACCCTAGGGGCTGTCACTCAGAAGACAGGGGCAACTTGGGGCAGGGGCTCCCGCCAGCGACATCGGTCAGCCCAGCGACAGCGCCCCATCCAAGCAGCCACTGCTTATGTGCAAAATCACAAAGGCGGTCTGAGGACCCCGTCCTAGCGGCCACTGCTTCGGTGCAGTCACAGAGGCCATCTGGGGACCGAAAGAGCCTCAAGGTCGGCAGCTTTTGCCCTGTTTGCCTGCATTTAGCAGAACAGCTCTGCCTTCTTTAGAGGAAGCTGCGAAGACGCTGACAGACCGAAGGGGGCCCCACATGATCCGCTGGGCTCCCCCAGCCCTGTCAGAGCCTGCGGGGGCTCCTGGAAGCCACAGTGTGAAGCCCCCTCTCTGGTCCCAGCGTGTCCACTCATGGGGAGATGGGGGCCCGTGGGTGAGGCAAGTTCCCTCTCACATTCCATGCGGGCCCCAGATGAGTCAGTTTAATCTTGTAAGCCTCGGTCCGGGCGCTGCCCCTTTCTGAACATAACATTGGGTGGAAAGCCAGCCCCACGGTTCATTGACACATTGTTCAGGACTGCTTTCCCACGACAACAGCAGAGGCGTGTGACAGCACAGCGTGGCCCAGAACTGAAAACGTTCAGGATCTGCCCCTTCGCAGAGCCATTTGGCTGTCCCCTGCCAAAAACAATCAGTGGGGCTCAGGGGTGGGTCCAGGAAGGAGAAGGAGCAGATCGGGCTGGGAGGGGCTGACAGCACCCGGTCGGGTTAGACATGGGTCATCTGAGTCCAAGCTGAACCTGGCGTTGGAAATCTCCCATCTGAGTGGCTCATTAGGCAGCTTCTGCACCCTGGGCCTCCACGACCGGACGTAGGGCCTTCCTTCTGAGGAGGTATCTTCATATCTTGAACTTAGTGGAGGGATCACAAGACCCTTTTGCTGGAAGGGAGTTAAAGAGCCAGAAACCCTTCCGGCCTCTTGTCACCTCCTCTGATTTAGAACGTGTGGGTTGTGCGATATTTTATAGACTTACCTGACCTCCAGAAAATTCGAGTTTGCCAGTGGGAGACTGTCAAGCTGCTGGAGAGGTGGCCGTCAGGATTTAAGTACCTAGTCACACGCTTGCTGGATAAACAAGAACCGCCTCCCTCTGCACGCCGCAGAGTGCAACAGTTTTTAGAGTCTGAACTGCTGAGGGGCACTCTCAGGTTCCCCCGTAAGCAATTATACCCACCTTGGCCCTGCAGATTTCGGAGAAGATATGTTGGTCCCTTTGATTTAGAAAAGTCAATCTCTGCGTGAAGACGTTGAAACAAACAAGAGGACTTGGGTGTCAGCTGCAGACAAGCAGTCACAGCAGCACACGCTCCCGACCCCTGCCCGTGTCTGGCAGAAGGGAAGTGAACCTCTTTTGACACAGGCTCTGTGAGGTCCCCTTAGCTTTGTCATGTTCTTTCCTGTGAGCAGAGCTCAAGGCACATGGCTTTGCCTCTCCTGCAGGGGACCTTAAGGTGGAAGGAAGAACGCGCCTTCACATGCTGGCCGGGAATGCGCTGTGCCCAAACACCCGGCCAGTATGCCTGCCAGTGTCTCGGCTGGTTTTACAGTGTGAACACTGGGGTTTCTCCTTAGGTGTCCCAGCTTCAAGTCAACCCTGTAGGTTTTCCTCCTCAGTGTGCAGCCTCTCCTGGAGGACCCTCTCATGCCTAGCCCCAGTGTGGATGAACACTGGATCCCCCATAGGGCTTACTCCTTCTCCAGGTGACCCTCCTGCCAGGGCAGCCCCTGTGCCCCATCTCATGGTGACACACACATCTGGCAAACATGAGTGTTTGGGGGCTCATATAATACACCGAACTCATTACAATTGCATCTTTTTTTTTTTTTTGAGACAGAGTCTCACCCCGTCACCTAGGCTGGAGTGTAGTGGCACAATCTCGGCTCACTGCAACCTCCGCCTCCCAGGTTCAAGCGATTCTCTTGCCTCATCCTTCTGAGTACCTGGGATTACAGGTGCCAGTCACCACTCCAGGCTGATTTTTGTATTTTTAGTAGAGACAGGGTTTCACCATGTTGGCCAGGCTGGTCTTGAATTCCTGGCCTCAAGTTATCCGCCCGTGTTGGCCTCCCAAAGGGCTGGGATTACAGATGTTAGCCACTGTTCCTGGCCTACAGTTGCATCTTTGATCCTCTAAATATCAATGGCTCCGTTACTGGTGCAGAGGAATACACCTCTAAGGTTAAACACTGGCAAGGTGTATTAGTCTGTTCTCACGCTGCTGATAAAGACACATCTGAGACTGGGTCATTTTATAGAGAAAAAGAGGCTTAATGGACTCACAGTTCTATGTGTCTGGGGAGGCCTCACAGTCATGGCGGAAGGTGAAGGCAGGTCTTACATGGCAGCAGGGAACAGAGAGAGAAGGAGAGCCAAATGAAAGGGCCTTCCTTTTATAAAACCATCATATCTCGTGAGACTTATTCCCTACCACAAGAACAGTATGGGGTAAAACCCCGTGATTCAATTATCTCCAACCGGTTCTCTCCCACAGCGTGTGGGAATTATGGGAGCTACAATTCAAGATGAGATTTGGGTGGGGCCACAGACAAACCATATCACAAGGGCATTTGTCAGCTGAGCTAGATGAACAGGGGCTGAAATACTAGATGACATGATCACTGTCTCTGCTCTTTCCCTAGATGGGCGGCCCCTCCAAAGATCACTGTCACCCTCTGGATCTCAGATCCAACATCACCTCTTCTGAGAGGACTTCCTGACTGCCAGACCCAAAGATGGGCTGCCATGCCCCCTCCTCAGCAGCTGCACCCGACGTCCTCACCATGTCGACTCCCTTGACAGCACAGCACCTGCCATCATTTTGGGTACTGGTGCATTGTCCGTCTCCACCTGGAGGATGCCAGCTTCAGGGAAACAGACATCACAGGTGCATTGACCTCTGTGTCTGCTGTGCGTAACGCAGTGCCGGGCATAGGGAGGAGCCCCAGAAATATTTGTGGAATGAGAGAAAGAAGAAAAGACTGAATGAATGACTACAGGCTATTATCTATGTTAATGCAATCACCAGTAGCATTTTGCTGCATTGGGGTCCATTCGTTCTCAGCTTCTAGTTTTTCCTCCTCTTTCTATCCTGCTGCGGATTGCTCCCCCCACTGTTGTAGGTGAGCCCCTGTCCTACGGCAGGGCCATTGAACTTGGAAGCTAAATTGAAGCTGCCTCAGTTAGGAAGCAGATCTCAGATGCCGTGTGGGACCAGAGACTTTGTAAGTCCACAGGTGAGGTCAGGGACCATGCAAGCCCGACCCCATTGCTACAAACACTGAATGCCAGCTGCATCACTCAGCAGAGTGTGTGCCAGCCACACCTGCACGGGACCACTGGACCACCATGAGCCTGGGAGCCCCGGCTCTTGACAGAGGTCCTGGGGTGATGCCTGGGACCCTCCACAAGGGCGGGAGGCCAAGAGAGCCCTCTGGGGACAGGAAGCTTTTGTAGAAACCCAGAAACTCTGCATCCTAAGGGACGATGGCATTCCTCCTTGTGGGGATGGTACAAAAGCCCAGGCTTGTTGGCTTCTCTGAGCTGCCGTCTCCTCCCTTGTTTTATGGGTTAGGCTGATGTGGCTGGAATGGAGTATGGCACTGAGATCAGGAGGATCCAATGGGATCCTCATCAGATGATCCATCCTCATAATGTGGCTGGAATGGAGTATGGTACTGAGATGGGATCAGGACGCCCCAGCCCACTTCTCCAAGAAACTTTAAAAAAAAATTGTGGAGGCCTAGGTGGGTGGATCACTTGAGGTCAAGAGTTTGAGGCCAGCCTGGCCAACATGGTGAAACCCCGTCTCTACTAAAAATACAAAAATTAGCCTGGCGTGGTGGTGTGTGTCTGTAGTCCCAGCTACTCGGGAGGGTGAGGCAGGAGAATCACTTGAACGCAGGAGGTGGAGGTTGCAGTGAGCCAAGATCGCGCCGCTGCACCCCAGCCTGGGTAACAGAGTGAGACTCTATCTCAAAAAAAAAAAGTTGTGGTAAATATACATAAATAAAATGTACTATGTTAGGCGAGCATAGGTGTACAATTCAGTAGTGCTAAGTATTCACATTGTTGTGCAAACAACCTCCAGAGCTTTTTCATCTTGCAAAACTGAAACTTTGTGTCCATGGAAAACAACCCCCCTTTCCTCCCTCCCCCGAGTCCCTGGCCACCACCTCCAAGGGATGTTTCAGTGACTTCAGTGTCTCCACATGATAAGGATGTTGAGAATTTGAGGTGAGCACCAACACGTCAGGTGCTACACAGTTGCCCATGAGAGATTTATATATAAATTATTTCCTGGAGGCCGAGCACCATGGCTCATGCCTGCAGTCTCAGCACTTTGGGAGGCCAAGTCAGGAGGATCACTTGAGCCCAGGAGTTCGAGACCAGCCTGGGCAACCTAGTGAGATCCCTGTCTCTACCAGGTAATAATACCTATCACGATCATCTCCCGGATCTCCAGTGCAACAGAGAAGGACGCAGGTTTAGAGAAGGGCCTGCGGAGGCTCAGTTCCCAGCAGTGTGACATTGGGCACCTCAGGGCTCACACCTGACAGTGACATTGGGGATCCCTGCCCGTCTGCACCGCGCTGTTCCCTCTGCCCTTCCCAGCACCATGGGTGAGTATGGCTCCTTCTCCCCGCTGGTCTCAGCCCGCACCCACCTCTTAAAGAGTCCTGGGACTCCACTCAATGGAGTGGCCATGAGAATCCCTCTCTCAGGCTCTGGGTCTAGGGAAGGGATCCCAGGAGGCAGACTCTGCAGATGAGACCCTGTCCAGGTGGGATCCCTGCCAGCTGGGCGGCCCTGAGGGTCCCAGAACCTGGGATGAGAAGATTCTCAGCCCCAGTGTTCAGGGAGCTCCCCCTCAGCACAGTGAGTGGGCGGGTGACAGTGGAGGGAGGCACAGTGGCTGGAAGGTCACAGGAATGGTGGTTGTAAAGGCTAGAAGTGGGTGGCTACAGCTTCAAAGAGGAAAATGGGCCATCTTGGGGCTGAAGTCAAGGGTCTGAGACATGGGAAGGGGACCCTGAGCCTTGGGAGGGAAATATTTGGGCAGGTGCATCTGATGTCTTTAAACCCAGATTCCACCTAGTTCTCTGGGCTTGCAAAAGTGGTCCTCTGCCCCTTGTTCAAAGACAGATTCCCCCGTTCACCCTCACCTTCTCTTCTGCTTAAGGGTAGAAAGGGGCCTGGTATGGTCGTGTCTTATGGGACAAATCTTGGCCTCCTCAGCACCTGCCTCCCCTCCCCTTCCTGGCCTGACCTCTGGGTGTCTGGTCAAATCACAGCATTGCCTGACTGACACCTGGAGCAGGACCCAGAAGACCATGCCTGAATGGGGGTTTTCAGGGCTTTGGATCCAGGGATACAGGGTGGGGACCCCCTAGGAACCCCAGAGTCGGCCTAAATATTCTTTTAAGCTGAAGTCATATAAGAAAGATTTAATAGATGCAGAAAGAAACCTTCTTATAACTTCTCTTACTAAAAGAAACTTCTGAGAGGTGAGAAGTGCCATAATTCCCTCTTTGAGGTGGCTTCTTCTCCTAGGAGAGAGATCAAGAATAAACCTGCTTATAAATTCCTTCTCCAGGGGAGTTTCATGACCATGATGAACACTCACATCTGCATAAACAAACTCTATCCTTCACTTTCTCATCTCCTGTTTGCCCTGCTAAAAGCCCACATGTCTTTCCCAAAGCAACCTTGTTCTTCTATAGAAACCTGTCTCCTACTCCCTTTCCCCTAGAATTTAGGCACATGCTATGGTCTGAATGTTTGTCTCTCCAAAATCCCTGTGTTGAAATCTAATCTCTAACGCGGTGGATTAAGAGGTGGGGCTTCGGGGGACATTAAATCCTGAGGGCCCCACCCTCATCCATGGGATTGGTGCCCTTAAAAAAAAGGTGGAAGAGGCTGCCTTATCCCTTCCACTGCATGAGGATGCAGGGAGAAAGTGCCATCTTGAAAGCAGAGAGCCTGCCCTCACCACACACGGGACCTGCCAGCACCAGGGAGGTAGGAGGCGGGGCTTGACTCTGGAGGCGGGGCTTGGACATCAGACCAAATTGAGGACTAGCTAAAACAGGGCTGGGGTGGAAGCAGCTTTCAATCAGGCAGCCCACCAGTGTGCCATGTCAGTTGACCATTGCCATAGCAACGCCTGGGAGTTACCGCCCCTTTCCATGGCAATGACCCAACGACCCAAAATTCCCTAGAAATTTCTGCATAACCCACCCTAAATCTGCATGCAATGAAAAGTGGGTGTCAATATGGCTACAGAACTGCCCTGAGGTGCTACTCGCTGCCTGTGGGGTAGCTCCGCTCTGCAAGAGCAGTCCTGGAGCTGTAACACCACCACTTCAATGAAGCTGTTTCCTTCTACCTCTGGCTTGCCCTTAAATTCTTTCCTGGGCAAAACCAAGTGCCTTCACAGGCTAAGCTCCACTTTGGGGCTTCTCTGCCCTACATCACCTTGATCTTGGATTCTTCAACCTCCAGAACTGTGAGAAATACATTTCTGTTGCTTGGGAATTACCCAGCCTAAGGTATTTTGTTCACACTGCAAGCACGGGCCCTTTGAGTTCCCCACCACTGAGCACTCTGCCTGTGTGTGTGCTGGACATGTAAATCAACTCTGCCTTTTCTCTCCTTTTTTTTTTTTTCTTTTTTTTTTTTTTTTGAGATGGAGTCTTGCTCTGTCGCCAGGCTGGAGTGCAGTGGCATGATCTTGGCTCACTGCAACCTCCGCCTTCCAGGTTCAAGCGATTCCCCTGTCTCAGCCTCCCAAGTAGCTGGGGCAACAGGTGAGCGCCACCACACCCAGCTATTTTTTTGTATTTTGTATTTAGTAGAGATGGGTTTTCACCATGTTGGCCAGGATGGTCTCGATTTCCTGACCTTGTGATCCGCCCACCTCAGCCTCCCAAAGTGCTGGGATTACAGGTATGAACCACCATGCCTGGCTGTACTCTGCCTTTTTTCTTGCTAATCTGTCTTCTGTCAGTTTAATTCACAGGTGCTCATTTGCTAAACCTATAAGGGTAGAAGGAAAGGTTTTTCTTCCCCAACAACAGAAAAGAAAGCTGGATAAGAAATTTACTGCCATGAAGTTGCACAGTCCCTCTGAACCTGTGATCCTTGCACTAAGGTGCTAGTAGGTGCTAATGCCTCACATCAAATATACCTTTTGTCCTCAACCTGGTCCCTTGGCACTGCTTAGCTCTGTTGGAGGCCTGACTCCCTCGCAGCCTGAGAACAGGCCTGGAGCCATGCACCCCCATTGGGTCTCACGTGCAGTTGGATCTTGTGATGTCTGGTGTGACCCTTGGTTCTCTGACTCTGGCCAGGCTCAAAGCTTCCCGAAGGTCAAGGCTCCATCTCCTTTCTCCTGGCCCAAGATCTAGAAGGGCTGGTTCTTTTCAAGCTGTAGCAATCTTTGGGCAGAAGTTACTCCACCTCTCTGATCTGTCTCTCAGAACTTATCTGCAGTGGGCAGTGCCCTAGGTCAAAGATCATCAGGTTTGATTTAAAGGCTTTGCCATTCATAAATTTGTGTTTTGCATTTGAGCTTGTTAGGAAATAAGGAGAAAGTGTTGGAAAAATTCCGTTTCTCTTTGGTTTTATACTTACTATTTTAGAAATTAATAAGATATATACCAGTTTCTGTTTCTAAATTTGAACTACCAAGGGTGATTTTTAATGATTGTGTTGAAGAAATAAGCCATTTCCAGCAGCAGCAGCAGCCAGGAGGAAGTTCTCCCTGGCGGAGGAAGGGATGGTGCCCTTGGGGAGGGCATGTCCATACTCTTTCCCAGAACCCCAAGCTGGCTGGGCCTCCCGGACACGGCAATGCTTCGCTGGATCCCTGGGCTGCTCGCGCACCCTCTGCCTCCTTTCCTTGGCTGCAAACCAGAGAGAACTCAGGGAGGGGAAAAAATTAATGCGACGTTGTTGTAAAGTATTTGAGAACAAACATGGAACAATCTCTTTTCACCCCTGGTTGCGTTTCAGAAATGTAGCTGGCCATCCACCTGGGGCAGGGGGCGGGGGAGGCGTGGGGTTCAGCACACCATGGAGCAGGTTCTCCTCGGCCTTTTGCAAGGCAGTATATGCAGCAAGTGTGTGCAACCTGTCCCTTCCTGCAATTTGGAAGGAAGGACCTGGAGATGAAGAGGGGACACCCTCACCATGTCCCAGACCTAATCCTCCACCTGCTTGGCTGTTCCTCTACTATCTCCTTCTGCTGCTCCGAAGTTCTCTCCTGATGATGAGCCTCCGCCCTGCAGAGCCCCAGACAAGGTCTGTGATGTGCAGGAACCTTGGCCGAAGGAGCAGGCAGGCAGGACAGACTCTGCAGAGCCCAGTGCAAAATGAAAACACGGAGCTCCTCGTTCATAAAGTATTAAGGGTTTCAAGCAGAGCTTTAACGGACGCACAGGCCCTTCTGAGCTCGGGAGCCTGGGGGTGCGTGCCTCAGTGGCTGCTTGTGGGCGGCTGTAGGCCTTGGGAATGGACGAGAATAGAGTAGAGGAAGAGCGTGTTTGTGTTTTGTCTGCACCATGGTGATGTGTGTTGTTTAACTAAACAACCAAACCAAAGAAAGGTGCTGCCCTACAAACAACCTCTCTCCCAGGCTCCCTGTGTGCCCTTCTGGCCCTTGGAGGAGGCACAGATGCGTGGAACAGAGCCAGCAGACACCGCCTCTCTGGAAGTGAAGATGGAGCCAGGCTGGGTGCACAATTAAGTCAGTCAATGCAGCTTATATGTAGTCTCGAGCTATTCCTGCTTGGCCTCCATGTGGTAACCAGGTTTTAGAGAGCAGGTGAAGACAGAGGAGATAACAGAGGTCCAAATTGTCCCTCAGTGTGAAAACCTGGTCCCAAAGAACTTTCACATGCCCTTTGCCCCCTGTGTGCTACTTCACTCACCTTGAGCCTTTTACCCTCCCAGTAGCCCTGTGAGTGTGGAGGAACACTGCCTTAGCCCATTCCATCAACCTGGAGTCCAGTTTTACCCTCTCAGTAGCACTGTGAGTGCATAGGAACAGTGCCTTAGCTCATTCCATCAACTTGGAGTCCAGGGCAGGCTGTCTCTTGCTCAGGGTCAGTGGACAGTGAATGGGGGCTGGGACCCAGATTTTCGGACTCCACATCAAATATCTTTTATCCTCTAAGTGCTGGATAGTGCGATTAGTAAGCGTCTTTTAAGTTCTATCACCAGGAGCCTTAAAATGCTTACGCCGGCCGAGTGTGGTGGTTCACGCTTGTAATCCCAGCACTTTGGGAGGCATAGGTGAGTGGATCATTTGAGGACAGGAGTTCGAGACCAGCCTGGCCAATCTGGTGAAACCCCGTCTCTACTAAAAGTAAACACAAAAAAATTAGCTGGGCGTGGTGGTGGGCACCTGTAATCCCAGCTACTCAGGTGGCTGAGGCAGGAGAACTGCTCGAACCCAGGAGGCGGAGGTTGCAGTGAGCTGAGATCACACCATTGCAATCCAGCCTGGGCAAAAAGAGCAAAATTTCGTCTCAAAAAAAAAAATGCTTGTGCCAAGTGAGCTCGCTACCCAGTACACTGAAGCAAAGCTCTCCTTCCGGCCTGCCGGAGTCGAACCTAGGCTGGCAGACTTGGCCTGGGGCTGCCACTGTGGAAACCATGAGAAATCAGTCAGGTGAAGTTGGACTCAAACTGTTTTTAATTTTTTTTTAATTTTATGATTCATCTTTTAATGCTGAATCTGTTTTTGTTGTTGCTTAAAAGTTAGCTTTTAACGACTATAAATAAATGTTTGTACAGAATTGGGATTATGCTATAATAAAGTTGTCTTTTTTATGTATTATGAACGTTTTCTCTCATTATACATTCTTCTGCAACATTTTGAATGTCTACAAAATGTTCTATTTTATAGGTTTACCCTAATTGATTCAATCAGTGTCCAACTGTTGGTGGTTTTCAATTGTTTACAATGTTTTATTTTATTGTGAAATCATCTTACTTCAACAAATTCCTAAATGCAGTCTTTTAATTTGGGACTTTTTTCTTTTTTTCTTTTTCTTTTTTTCGATAAAGTGTTGCTCTGTTGTCCAGGTTGGAGTGCAGTGGTGTGATCATGGTTCACTGCAACCTTAGCCTCCTGGGCTCAATGCAATCCTTCCACCCCAGCCTTCCAAGAAGCTGGGACTGCAGACAGGTGCCACCATGCCTGGCTATTTTTTTTTTTTTGGTAGAGATAGGGTCTCACTTTGTTCCCCAGGCTGGTCTTGAACTTCTAGGCTCAAGGAATCCTCCTGCCTTGGCCTCCTAAAGTGTTGGGATTACAGGCATAAGCCACCACACCTGGCCTAACTTGGGACTTTTGAAAAAACCAAGACATTTTTGGAAAGAAGTCAGTATTTTGGCTGAATGAGATAAAAGATGACATAATAATGGCAAATCCCATACATGACTCATTCTGGTGCCTCAACGCAGGTTTCATCTTGTGAAGTTATGCTGAGCTCCCACTCATAGCTGGGAAACCCAGGAGGGACAGGGACGCCTGGGTGCGGCCGCTGCCTCCGGACACGAGACATAGGCCTGCACTCCGCTTCCCTCTGCCTCCGTCGGGGCCCAGCTGGTCACTGGCCGTCTTGAGCCGTGAACACTTCTCTGCTCTTCCTGCCACCCTGCTGCTATGCCTTATCTTCAGCTTCGCACATCCACGGAGACATCACCCTCCCTTGGAATGCATTTGCTTTGGGTTTCCAGCCCACTGGCCTTGCAACTTGAGTGTTGTAAATGTGCAGCCAGACAAAGCTGTCAGGATGTACGAGGTCCAGAGGGAGGCCACTCAAACTCCACCCGCGCTGTGGCCCTCTCTGGTGGGCTTGTGGCCTCCGTCCTGTGGTCCCAGCCATGGGTCCAGCTCCAGCTGGAAGAAGTCAGGAAGGGAAAAGAGGACAGGCGCCTGCTCCTGAAGTCACTGTGTGGA